>NW_022631038.1:3724865-4025364 GCF_010015895.1 Lontra canadensis
CGCCGCTCGCATGGACGGCCGCGCCCGGGGCCGCTCAGGAGGCGGCGGCGGCGGCCGCGCGGGCCGCGTCCCGGCCGCCGGGCTGCGGGCGGAGCGCGCGGGGCCTGGGCGCCGAGCCCGGAGTCATCCCCGGCGCGGGCCGCGGGCGCAGCGGCGGGCGCTCGGAGGGCCGGCCCGCGGCCCGCGCTCCATGCTGCCGCCTCCCGCCGCCGCGCTGCTGTGGCGGGCGCTCCTCGGGCGCCGCTCCGGGCGCTCCCCTGCGCCTTCCTCCGCGAGCCGAGAGTCTCCGAGCGCAACTTTCTCTCCCCCTCGCTCCTCGCTGCTCAGGGGTCGCGGCGAGCGGTTTTAGTACGCGGGTCGCAGCTTTCTCATTGTGCGCCAGCGAGGCCGATCCCGGCTGTCCTTTTCCTCCCGCACTTAGTCTAAGAGGAAGAAAGCAAACAAGACCGAGGAGTGAAGCCCCCGTACATACATGCGCCGGGGGGAGATGTCAGGCGCTGCTCCACCTTCCAAACAGTCACACATCAAACAGTGTCACCCCGCCGGAGCGCCACTTGCTGCCCCGCGCTCCCCGCGGGGCTTTGCCGCCAGGATCGCCGTCTCTTCCTTTGCGAAATCTAATGCAAACACATTTTGATCATGGATTTTTGGCCGGTCTTGATCTTCCAACAGAAAAGATTTGAAAAATACACAAAAAGCACCCCCCTCCAAAAAAAAAAAAAAAAAAAAAAGCCAACAACAACCCGGAGAGTGTGTGCGGAAGGGCGAAGAGCGGACATTCACTGGGTGGGCGACATGAGCGTGGACTGTCCCCCCCAAACTCCTGGGAGAGAGGGAGATGCACTCTCGCTCTCTTCTCTTTTCAGTGAAATATAACACACATTCGGATCGCAGAGCTTTCAGACAGTCTCAACTGATAGACAGACACATCGAGCTGCTTTTCCTGCTTCAGTTTTTACTCCTCCTCCTCTCGCCAACGTCACCCTGACAATTACAAATAGGTCTCTCACAGACCATACCTGTCAATCTTTTTAATTGCTTTGTTTTCTTTTTTTTTTCTTTCCGGAGCTAAACAATGTGACACAAAAAAGAAATCTTAATACAGCATAACATAAAAGATTGCACATTGGAGAAAGACATTGAGGGGGTTGTTATTGGAATCCACTGGCTGATACCGGGTGAAACCCATGTGTTGTAAGCCAAGTTAAGTAGACATTAGTTCCTGCAGATTTTTAAACCTGTAAGTCCACCCCCCCCCCACCGAATGTTCATACACACGGAGCCACGTGGACACAGACTACCCTTGGATGAGAACGTCAGGACATTTGAGATAAAAATACCTGTGTCACTTTCGCAGTCTTGGTTTGGGGGTTAGGCTTGATTGGGGAGGGGCACTGTGTGGCTTTTTTATTTTGGTGAGTCTAGGTAAGTGTAACACAAGAGGGTTTTTTAAATTAAAATGTATACCTTTAATTCAAATTTTAGAATGGGCTCATCTCATTATACAAAAATGTGGAAAATATTTAATTTGGCCCTTGTATGAAAAGTGAATTTACTTGGTCAATATAGAGAATTAGGGAGGAAACTGACAGGAAGGAAAGGCAGATCTTTCCAGCTGGGTTATGAAATAAGGTCTTCATACATAATTGCAATGTCTCCAATTCAGTGAGGTCCTTCGGCACCCCCACCCAGAAGTTTAAATGCTTATATGATCAGAGAATTTGGCCCTCGAGTCTCCAATATATGTGTTCTTCCCCAGTGGGAAACCTGTAACAGCCTTGTAGAGGATACTTAAAACATTCGTGGAAAAAAACACGAAATCTAGGCCAAAACAAATAAAATGGCTTAGTTCGTGCAACTTGCTTGGGACAGACAGGCTTAGGGCAGAAGGCGCAGGCGAGGCGTTCCGGGAATGGGGGGCCAGGAGTCCGGGACGCAGGGTGCTCTGGGCGCCCCCGCCCCGCGTTTGGTCCTTGTGCGCGTGCACTGGTGGCGGGGGCTCCCCGCGCGGCTCGGGGGCCCCCGGCCGTGCCCTGCCGCCCCGGCCGCGCTCGGGGTTGATTCGTACCACCTTGCAAGGAAGTGAACGCTTCGCACGGGAAGGGGAGGTGCCTGCGCCGGCCGCCCGGCGACGCGCCGCTCCGAGGACGCCCCGGGCCGCCGCCGGCTCGGGGCCGCGGCGATCGCGGGACGCGCGGCTCCCCTCGTCGCCCCCCTCACCCTTTTTTGGAGGAGTCAAATCCGGCTTTTAGAGCGCGAGGAGGGTGGGGATATCCGGTGCCTCCCGGACGCCGGGAGAAAGGGGGAGGGCGGAGAGGATCCGCGGCCAGTCTGCGCCGAGCAGATTCAAACCAAAACAAAAAGATTAAAGGAGCAGCGGCCGGGGTGGGAGCGATCCCCAGGCCGGGACCCCGGGGGTGGCGCGTCCGGGGACCACGGGGGCTGTGCGGACTGCGGGCGCTGCGCGCGGCGGGGAGGGGGGGTGGAGCGGGAGCCAGTCCTTGTGGGGAGGGGGGGGAGTCGAGGGGAGCACGCGGGCCGGAGGAGGGGCGGACCCGCCTGCTCCGCCCGCCCGCTCGGAGCCGAGCCGAGTCGAGCGGCCCGGGCTGGGCGCGACCCCGGCCCGCGGCGGCGCAGAAAGCGGGCAGAGGCGCGGGCCATGCTGCGGCTGGCGTCCGCCGGGGCCAGAGCCATCGTGGACATGTCGTACGCTCGCCACTTCCTGGACTTCCAGGGCTCCGACATCCCCCGCGCCATGCAGAAGCTGGTGGTGACCCGGCTGAGCCCCAACTTCCGCGAGGCCGTCACCCTGCTCCGGGACTGCCCGGTGCCTCTCCCCGGGGACGGAGACCTCCTCGTCCGGAACCGGTGAGCCCGGCGCGCGCCCCCCGCCCCGGCCGGGCCCCGGCCCGCTCTGCGCCGCTTCCCGGCTGTCCCGGGCCCGCCTGCGTCCCCGCACTCCGGCGAGTGCTCGGGAGCACAGCCTGACTTTGCGAGATCCCGGGAAGTTGAACCCGCCGCCATCTGGCGAAGGCGAACGTAATGTGACTCTTGCTAGTGTGAATACCCGATGCCACCGAACGTCCTCATAACTGAGGGTTATTTTAATTTGGGATTCCCCTCCCCTCCCCCAGTCCTCCCTCCTCCCCCTCCCGCTCCCGAAATAAAACCGACGGGACCCAGAAGGGGAGGCTCCCCGCCCGGCCCACCCGCGCGCACCCACGGCTCCTGCGTTCCCATAATCTTTAGTGTGGACCGGGAACGGGCTGGACACAAACTGCGACGTTTAGGTAACGTGCTTTGGAGGAAGGAGGCCGAGGACCCGGCTGGTTTTTCCTGTGCGCTCCAGGTTGGCAGCCGCCTCGCAATGGCGGAGCCCTGTCGTTGGGTGCGTTGGTGTGCACCTCGCCGGTGTCGTCTGCGTGTTGTCAGTGCTGTATGGCTGTTGTCTGTTCCCCAGAGCCTACCGACAGGCCCGTGGCGCGTCCGGGGCGGCTGGGTCAGGGCCGGGGTGGGGGCACCGCTGCGTTTGCCTGCGCGTTTTGCAGACCTCTGGGTGGTACTCCGGTGGGTTTCCCTACCTTCTGATCGCCTCTTCCACCTCCACACTCCCTACCTGACTGTGTCTACAGCTCTCTCATCTTTAGTAACTGGTGAAGCGCGGAAAGGGAAGGGACCTCACTCTGTAGGAGCCGTGCCCTCTGCTCTCTGTTCGCTTGGTCCCCTAGCTGCCGACTTGCAGCCAGGGCGTTCGCCATTCCTCGATCCCCTACGTTAGAGCAGGACTCGCCCGCCTGCTCTGGCGCGTGCGAGGGGTTACAGTGTTGTATGTTTCCTGCGAGGGAAGGAAGGAGTGAGTTCTGAGTGTAACTATGTTGTAAATTGTTTCTTGGGAAGTACTGTAAGACTCCTGCAAGGCGTGAAAGGCAAAGTGTACCCTACCCGAGTGGCTTGATGCAGCGTTTAATCCGCTTATTTTAGAGATTCGGATCAGCCTTCCAAAGACTGCAAAATTGAATAATTCTGGTCCTGATGGAAAACTTCTGGAAACCTGTTGGAAACGTAAAAATTGAGGGAGCCAAGAGTGGGACTGAGTGGAAGCTGGCCAGGGTGGGGTGCAGAGTGCCTTAAAGGTACATGTGTGTGTCCTAAAAGTTTTTGTGGGTTGAAACAGGGCTGCAAAGGATTGCTTCATTATGGGATTAAGCGCTAAAGCTGTTGAGATAAGGACTTGCTTCCTACCAAGTTAAAAAGAAGGAACACACGCAGAACACACAAGACACATGAGTGATTTGCTGGAAGTTGAGATGAGAAGCAGGCTGAAAAGCTCAGCCTTTAACAAGCAAAAAGTTTGACACGGGCTGTTTTCTTCTCTCGTAATTTTTCTGACCACGTACACTACTGACTGTGAGCACTGATGTAAAAACACACAGCACTGCTTAAATAACATCCCCTTCAGATACCGGGTGTGCAGGGGGGAGGGGGCGACTGAGCTGAGCTGGCAGAAGAAGGTGTGAAGTTAAAGGAGGACCAGCTGCCGCGGAGTGGGACCACCCGCCAGCGCTGTCCGAGGAGCTGCTCCCGCTGGGCAGCACCAGGTCGATGGCTTCTCTACCTGTGAAAGTACATCAGGTCCTCGGATTGTCCCCTCCTCTGGCTCCTCTCCCTGCTCCCTCACCGTCCCCTCTTGCCTTCTCCTTCCCCGCCAGTGCCCCGGTGCCCCCTGCGCCAGGTCACGGGGATGGTCCCTGAATTAGGTGGTCAGGATTCTGGATCGCCAGCTCCCCCACAGTTGGAGCTCCTCAGCTTGGTTTGCTTTAGAATCCATGCCTGTCTTTTCCCCCACATATGCCGAGAGTCCTTTAACACAAGTAGTATATCTATATGTACAACTTGACCTCTAACTTCTACGGTGAAGCCCGTGTCCGAAGGAGAATGGAGCCAGTTTTCTGCATGTTGAGAGGAGGTGAAATCTTTGTATCCCCTTTCCCTACTCTGTGGAAAATCTGCTTCTATCCCCAAATTGGAAGGAGATCCTTTACACTCGGCAAATAGCGTCTGGAGAGTTGGAATTGTACAGATTTTTTTTTTTTAAGAGCAGACTGCAAGTCTGTTTGCTGCAGGTTAGTTCATTCTAATCCCAGACCAAATCTCCTCAACAGTGTTAATTGTGTAAAAATTTCATGCAAGCGCTTTTCATTTTTATCATAATAAAAATCTGCTCTAAAATGAATGACATAGGCATACATTCACTTGTTCGGAAGGGTGTTTGGAGATTTTAACTGTGTGCTGCCTGACTTTTCCTTTCAGTTGAATATTTGCACATCTCATCCCATCTTAACAGAAAATAGAAATTCTGTATTCATGGAGAGGGACGTGCTTTTAAGCCAGTCGTGGATTTAGAATAATGAAGTTTATTCCATTTAGGAAAACTGTGAGAGGGGTGCTTAAAAGCCCTGCAGAACATGTAATTGATGTTCCTTTATCCACTTCTCACTTTCATACATCCGAGGACAACTTCACATTCCCTCCCAATGCCCAGCCCTCAAGAAGAGAAGGAAGAAAGGCACCCTCCGGTTAAGTCAGCTTGCGTGCGATTTTTAGCTTTTTTTCCAAGGATAGTGACACATGATTTCGTTTCCAAATATTTCTAACGATTTTCTGGTCAAGTGTAAGATAATGGAGCAAAGATTTTATAGGAATGGGCAAAGAGTGGTGTGGGGGATGGGGAAGGCGTTTTTGATAAACGGTTTGCTGCTCACGGGAGGGTAACAGCATTTCTGCTGACTCCTCAGGCCGAGATTTTCTTTTATTTATTTTTCTTCCTTTTCTTCAATTTTTTTTTCTTTTCTTTTCTCTTCTTTCTTCTCTTTCCTTCCTTCCTTCTTTCTTTCTTTTTAAGAAAATCTGATCGGGCGACTTTGTTTGTCTCCCAATATTGAAGGCTCCGGACTTCACGTTTTGTTTTTGTTCAAAGAAAGCGTTTCCCTCCTTCTGCAGGACTGCTCTTTTCATCATAAGCACGACGAAGGGGTTCAGCACTCTTTAGTATAAATAAACCGGGCACCTCTCCAGCGTATATATTTGGGGAAGCCCACCCCAGTCCCATTCTTTTTCCTGGGGTTCCTCGATTTTAGGATCCTCCCGTCTGACGGCTAGAACCTTGCACTTACTAAGAGCATATATTTTACATTAAAGAGGGTACAAGGAGAGTCTCGAAATGCAGACATTCTACCAAGCCTGTTTTTCCTTTCTTTTTCTTGCTCGCTTCCCCTTCCTGGCCCCTGCTCCCCGACCCGGGCCCCCTTTCCCACTGCGCCCGCCGCTCATGAACTTGTTTCTGGAGGAGCGGAAGGCGCGGGCTCCCAACCATCTCGCAGCCCCAGGTAAGGATTAAGGCGTTTGCGGGCAGTGGCGGATCCCCACCTGCTGCGGCGGCCGCAGGGCGTCAGAGCGGAGGTCCGGGGGTCCTGGGGAGGCTGGGGCCAGGCGGGGCCGAGAGACCCACCGGGGAGTGGGCGAGGCGCGCCGAGCGGAGGAGCGGAGGGCTGTCGCCACCAGCCCGAGACTCCTTCACCGACGACGGCAGGCAGTTTAGAAGGCACCAGGACGGGGGAAGGGGGGAGGGGAGACACGAAAAACGGGGGTGCACGGGAGGACAAGGCCACGGTCCGGCTGCCCAGACCCCAGTGCTGGGGCCGGGGCGCTCCAGTGTGCCCTGTGCTTGGAACACCTCCCCGCCCCCCAACCAAGAGCTTGACTGTCCCTGGGTCTAAGCTCCGCAGCCTGTGCTGACTATGCTTGCCCACCTGACCCCCGCCGGGCTCAGGGAGGCCGAGGTCACGGTCTCAGGCCTGGGTGGAGGCCCCTCCTCCCCAGCGCCCGCCGGCTGGGCTCGGACCCAGCCCGCTCCCGGAGTCCCAGTCCTTGATCGAGCCAGTCAGTGGTGGCGGTGGAAAGGCCGGGACGGGAGGGTGGGCAGTCAGCTGAGGCCGGCACTTTCGAGGGGAGACAGTTCCAGAAGGATTTCTGGGCCCCGCAGGCTGGCCGGGGCGCGCCATGGGTGCTGCAGAGGAGACGCAGGGCTGTCTGCAACCTGGAAGGGGCGCGCCGAGGTAAACTTAAGCAGCCGCTGGTCAGCTGCACGCACCCCAGCTCCCAGCAGCGCCCACTCCCACCTCCACGGGGCCGTCCTCCCCCCCCCCACTGGTGCCCTCTCCCCTCCACTTTTCTCCCGAGTGGGCCCTGCTTGGTCTTGCCACCTCACTCTGGGAAGTGGCAAACCACAGAGGGAAGGTGGGGGAGCCTTTTCCTCCAGCAGCCCCCCCAGGCGCAGTCCTTAGAGGTAGGCAGGACCCCAGGGCCCAGCCTCCGCAGGGGCATCCCCCTGAGCCCAAGGCAGGGGTGCACCGCAGAAGAGAGCCTCTCCAACGAGGACTGACACAGAAGGGGAGAAAGGCACGGGAAGGGTTAATTGTGGGCCCGGAGACCGGAGCTGGCGGTTGGGCCTCAGTCCCCCACCTCTGGGGCAAACCGCTGAGGCTTCCATCCAGAGGACCCCTCCTGGGTCTGGGCTTTACCGCCTACAGCCAGGCGGGAGGCGAGACTCTCCAGCGGGGCTCTGCCCTGGCTGCCTTCTCTGAAGTCCAGAGGCAGTCACTGACGAAGCTGGCCCCTTTTTTTAAAAAGACCCAACCTTCAGAATGATGTAAATTTAAAGGAAAGAGGGGGGTGGTGGGGACGGTCCCAAAACAGAATGTGAGCATCTTGGTATTAAATCCCAAATGAAAAAGCAGCAAAAATCATTTTTCCCACTTTTCGTTATCATGGATGGCTATGGAATTCTGCAGTGTGTTCTTGAGGCTGCGTGGTGTGCTAACTTCTGAAAGCAGCTTGATGTGCCCCAGAGAAATTGTTTCCTGCTTGCTGCTTTCTACAGTATGCCGGGAGCTTTCAGTATTGTAGATATAGGGGGCATCATCAGAAGGGAGCATTTATAAGTACAAAGTGTTGTCTACAACATGGTGGGAGTGGGTCCTTGCACAGGGTAGTTTTGGTTTATTAAGTTAAATTAAAAGTGAATTATTTTGAAATGACCAACTTACCAGCTTTCCTTGTTCCACCAGATACCACCGTCTTTTCATTTCATTACAGGTGGAAATGACATTTTTAGGGTCCTCCATTATGTGTCTAAGCCACCTCCTGACATTTTTTAGTAGACAGCTTTTTTTTTCCTTAGGTATCAGGATATTTTTTGTTATGAGGTTTACCGAGATGAAAAAGGGCTGGTAAAAATACCGACCTCGCAATTAAATTGACTCTGGATACCAAAGTGAAAATAATCATCTGGTATTAATCAAGTTATGTCTCTGCTTCTTGTTGAGGAAAAATATAGTGACGATTTGCTTTCCTTTTCATCTGAAAAGAACTGTAAGATGTTGAATGTTCCATAAAACTCCCTACCCTTATGAGACAATTTTTGTTCAATTAATCAAAATGCGTATTTTCATGCTGGACATAGTTACATCAGAAAGAAAATTTGCTGCGGCCACTCTAACCGTGTTTTAAACAACCCCACGGTAACGCGTAACAGCTGATGACCTTGCACACTGCGTCGATCTTCAATAATATCATTGTCATTACTGTTATTATCTGGTGTTAAATTGTTGCCAGAATCAATGCAAGTCTACTTCTTTGAATATATTCTATCTCACTGTTGTTTTTTAACATCTTTGTTAAGAGGCCAATTAATTTCCGACTCATAGCTCCAGTAGAGTTTACATATAAGAGGGCTTCCTGACTTTATTATTTTTTTTAATGCTGTATTTCACCTTTGAAAGAAAGGGAGGGAAGTAAATAGCATGTGACATAAACAACTTGGGGCTTCAGGGGCTATGGAGTGATCCCCTACCCTGATTTAAAAAATCAAATATACCAAAACTCAGACTGCAAATACTTGTTTAATTTCTCATTTTCAACTGAGTATCAGGACTGGTTTTTTTTTTTTTTTTAAATTTTTATTTTTTCTGGAATCCTACTAGGATAGATAGCTTAGCCACCAGTCCACAGTCACTGGAATCAGAGGAATTTTTTCTAAGTGGACTATCAAGGCCTTGATGAGGAGAATATCTTAATGTGTCTGTCTGTTTGTTTGTTTTCTTCTAGATTTGTCGGTGTCAATGCATCTGACATCAACTATTCTGCAGGCCGATATGACCCTTCAGTCAAGACCCCCTTTGATGTAGGTTTTGAAGGTGTGGGAGAGGTGGTAGCCTTAGGCCTGTCAGCCAGTGCCAGCTATGCCGTTGGCCAAGCGGTGACTTATATGGCCCCCGGCTCCTTCGCTGAGTACACAGTGGTGCCTGCCCGAGCTGCAGCTCCCGTGGCCTCCGTGCAGCCTGAGTATGTCTCCCTGCCAGTAAGTGCTACCACTGCATACATCAGCCTGAATGAGCTTGGAGGGCTGTCAGAAGGGACAAAAGTTTTGGTGACAGCGGCAGCTGGGGGGACAGGCCAGTTCGCCGTGCAGTTTGCAAAGAAGGCCAAGTGCCATGTAATCGGCACCTGCTCTTCCGATAAAAAATCCACTTTTCTGAAATCCATTGGCTGCGATCGTCCCATCAACTATAAGACCGAGCCTGTGAGCATTGTCTTGAAGCAGGAGTACCCCAAAGGTGTGGATGTGGTCTACGAATCCATCGGGGGCGCCATGTTCGACTTGGCCCTGGATGCCTTGGCTGTCAAGGGGCGTCTGATAGTCATTGGCTTCATCTCTGGCTACCAGACTCCTACTGGCCTTTCTCCTGTGAAAGCAGGGACATTACCGGCCAAACTGCTGAAGAAATCTGCCAGTGTCCACGGCTTCTTCTTGAACCATTCCCTTTCTCAGTATCAAGCAGCCATGGACCACTTGCTTAAGATGTACGCGGCTGGAGACCTGGTCTGCGAGGTAGACCTTGGAGATCGGTCTGCAGAAGGCAGGTTTATTGGCCTGGAGTCTGTGTTCCGGGCTGTTGATTATATGTACATGGGAAAAAACACTGGAAAAATTGTAGTTGAATTACCTCGCTCTGTCAACAGTAAGCTCTAAAAACAGAACAATGACATAAATCCAAGGAGAAAGAAAATGGGCACTTTACTCTTCAGAATTACTCAAATCAAGTTATTTGTAGATGGCTAATGGGTATGATATTTCTTAAACAAAAGTCAGGAGTTAATGAATAAGTTTCTCTTTATTTCTTTTCTCTCTCTCTTTCTCTCTCTCGCTCTCTTTTTTTTTTTTTTTTTTTTTTGCCCCTCCCTTGAAAAAAATGCTAATAAAAACTTCTCTTGATGGCTCAGAGGTAAAACCGTTATATTCAGTTCTTTGGTCCTGCACCGTCTCATTCCAGATTTTATTGTTCCAGAGAATTAAATTAATTCCTGATGCAAGATCCGATCAAATCAGTATGTCTTCAGCTTGATGAGATTTTAAAATCAGTCTTAAAAATAGTCCACAAATTCTTTACTTTGGGAAAGTTTGGTCTTAGGCTAATGAGCAGTTAATAAATGAGAGAACAGAAAGGCTGCCATATATTTTCAGAGTCCATATTCCCAGGAAATGGCCCTCCCTGCCTTTTCTACAAATTACCAACTATCTAAATAATAATTGAGAGGAATTCTCCCAAAACCTTGATTTTGTTAGGTCATTAGAAAAATGACTATTTGAACACAGACCTATTTTTTTTTTAAGTGTCTATTATTTAATGCTTTATGCCCGATTATCCCAGTGAGGCCTGTGTGGAACCCAAAGTTTGTCTCTGCCCTTAAGAAGCAAATTAGTGTTGAAAACCAATAAGACAAAAGCAGGCTTTAGGAAGGGGTACTACAGAGATGGGGGGTGCTTTAAAAACTTCGGACCTGCCCCGGGAAGGGAGCGGTTGTGCTGCATCCACATCCAGGGGGAGGGTCTGCCTAACAAAGGGGCAGCGGTCTTTAGGCATACAGCCAGACATTAATAACAGCAGCCCTCCTCTGCCTGAAGCAGGCTCTAGCAGACAGCCCTGTGCAGAGGAGGGCCTGACGCAATGTAAAATAACAAGACATTCGCTTCATGTTTCAGACTTTCGGACACAGTGTGTTTTCTCTCTGCTCTTGGAAACAGACTAGTGCATGTGGCACAGAACACTGTCCCCGTGTCCCCATCTTACTTCCCCACGCGTTCTGTGGGAATGAGCGGCTCCTCGTCTCCACTGCCCACTGCCGGGGGTCACATGTGAGAGGCACGTCACGAGCCCCATCTGGGGAATTGCGGGCAGCCCACCCGCCCGCCTCCTCACCTTCAGCTGGCAGGGCTGTGGCTTCCAGCGCGTTCAAAGTCCCACCGCGCCTCTCTGGTGGGAGGCAGAGCCCACCCGATTATTTTTCAAAGCCCTGGGTTTCAGCGTCCCTAACCTGCTCCATAAATAGGAACGCAATTAAAGATGCTCCAGGAAACTTGGTGACCGTATTTAATTTTTCTCTCCTCCCATCTTGAGGGGCGAGGAAATCCCACCGCTGAATAGCGGTTAGTATCTGTTTTACAAGATTTACTCATTTTCAGGTGCCTGACGTAGCTGCTAGCATGCATGCACAACAATACAATTTATATGGTAAATGGGACCGAATAATGGCTTCACTGAATGTTATGGCTGCGCTGAAGGGAGATGTCACGGTAAATAGCCACCAAATTATGGATCGTGCCGCAGTGTCACAACCACACTGAAGACAGATAGCACTGGGGGCGATCGCCACTGGGACGTCTGTGAGTTATGAAGAAGGCGGGCGGCCTGATGCGGGGCTCTTTGTGTCCTCGTTAGGGCAGGGGGTGCCGGGGCAGGGTGCGAGAGGAGCGGCCCAGCGTGGCGCTCGGGGGTCCTCTGTCCCTTTCCGACCCAGCAGCTCCGGCCACATGAAGGAGACTTTTCTGCCCGCTTTCAGCAGCGCCCGCGCACGCGGGGCAGGGGACAGGTTCTGGGAATGCTCAGTGCCCAGGAAGTGACCGGCCACGGGCGGACACTGCGATCCACCCGTGCCATCCACGGAGGTGATGCGATTTCACGGGGCATCTGTTGCTTCCCACGCAGATAGATGTGCGCGGTCTGAACCGGGCCGCCCCTCTCCCCCCACGGAGGCTCCAGGAGCAAGGACCCCGCCAGCTGAACTGCTGCTTCAAACTGCAGTGCGTCCCGGTTTCTTTCATTTTAATGGGAGGGTAATAAAGATGAAAGACCAGCATTTCAGCTGATGGATCCCTTAAGCTACAGAATAGAAATTTATGATGTTTTGAAGGAATAGACGAAATTCAGCGATGTAAAAAAAAAAAAAAATTTCAAACAACGAAGTCTAAAATAAAATATAATCTGAAAACCTCATGCTCACTTTCCCCAAACTCAGGAACTACAGTGCATGCTGTTTTCATTTATTCTTAGAAAACAAGCATGAAGGATTCCGCCCATTCAGATAATGCCAAAAATATGTTTAAACTTTTTTTTTTCTTATTCTTCTGAAAAATGATTTGTAAATTGAGGGTCATAGTTCAGTATCAGTTTCATCTTCTGGGATTATCGTTCAGGACGAGCCTGTAATGGGAGGTGAAATGGTGCGACACGCTCACACCCCTTCCTGAACTGCATTACATATCACAGAACGTACATCCGTAACTCAGGGCAATTGTCAGTCTTTGTGTTAGAGACAGGGCTGGGGCTGAGCGATCCTGGGGGATGAGTTATTTCTCGGTTCTCAGGGTGGCCTTCTCTGCACCTCAGCCTTGAGGTCTCCAGCTGGGCAGATGGAGGGGTTTGACTTTGAGGAAGCCATTCCTTGCCACTCCGTTGTGACTTCTAAAAAAGCAAGTGCTATATTCCTTCACATTTGTTTTGCATGCAAAAAAAAAAAAATGCCAACAGTGTCTTTTCGGGTCTCTTTGACGATGACTCCTGCTAGTAAATATGGTCATCATTTAAAAAAAAAAAATTGTTTTTTTCAGGGAATAGTTCACAAAGAAATGACATGGAAGTTTTGCTTGATATGCTCTATACATTGTTATTATATGATCTCATCTGAATACAGTTTCTCCAGAGTAGGATAGAGCCTCTGTAAATGGTCATTAGTATTACATTCAGTATTTATCTAATGAAAGTGCAGTGACAAGTAGCTGCTGCTTATTAAAATGAAAATCCTGCATTATGTACTTAAGGAACATTCTGGCTAATGAGGGTGTAATGTCCTCAGTACAACACAGACCTTCTTTTTGCGTTCCCCACCACAAGACGCTGGAAACTTGACAAATGATATCATTTAAGACACATGCCTGCCTTAGGGACCTGCTTTTTGGCTTCCTGTTTCTGGCTTTTATTTGGGTAACATTTCTAATGACCACCCGACTTGTAACGGGTAATGTTTTAACCCCTTCATAGAGTTCCCAATTAGCATGAATTTACTACATTCAGGGTTTCCTTTAAAATGGGGCAGGGGGTGTTTAGTACTGAAAATATTTTTCTTGATCACTTTACCACATGTACATATGGGACAAATACCACATTTTAGATTTATATAAAAACAGATGAGCAACATGCAACTTTCAGAAAAAAACACGACAGAAAAAGACCAAACACAATCAATTGTGGATGATAATTTCCTAGGGGCTACAATTCGCGTTTTATGAATGTAACCCAGATGTGAGATGGCCCGATTTGATGGACTCCTAATCACTGTTCTCTAGCCTTCCCCCTCTCTGCTCTTATTACATATCGTTTGTTATTTATAGTACTTATTTAGAGACATGAAACTTATCTATGCAAACATTATTCGTTAGTTTGGGGGTTGGGGATTTGTTGGGGGTTTTTTTTGAAAGTTCGATTTTCTGTAACTAATGTTTTAGTTAGGGCCCAGAGTTAAATATTTAGGATGATATTTCAGAAGTCAGAGAGGATTTTAAACTTCAAATTCTGTTGCTTCCTAGACCTTTAGCATTGTTATTTCAACTTATAAAGAGAGGAATGTTCAATAAGAGAACCTTATTGCTGTGACCCTGGGCAAAGTATGCAACGTTGTCAAGAGAGGAAGAAAAAAAAAAGACAAAACACTATCCAAAATACGTAAGGAATATTTTTACCAATAAGTAATTCTTGCCAGTAGAGAGTTGATACTCAGGGAAAGTCAGATAAAGTGTGTGCATGAGGTTTCTATGTAACTCCTTCACTGGATCTGTGTATCGCTGGGTTGTGACGGTAAGACTGAGTTCTTTTCTGTCCCCAGAGCAGCGGTTTCTGCCAGCATGGAGCCCCCCCTCAGGGCTGGCTCGGGCTTCTCCAGGGGCGCGGACACTCCCGGACAGCATGTCTTGGATCCCTCACATGGGAGGGTAAGTACTGCATGGAGTACAGTTTGGGGGAACCAGTGTGTGCCTCGTAGGTCCTGAGCAGCACTGAGCCAAAAGCACAGAGATTCCAACAGCCCCCCAAAGTAAGAGTTTCCCTTGAAGGGCACTATCTGACAGTGCCTTTCTGCCAACATGAAATTAAAATAATAATTAAAACACACCCTGCTGACTGGCAGTAGTACCAGTACGAGAGATGGATTGCTGCTTAGAGCTCAGGAAAGGGTTCCATACGATCATTAGCCACTGCCCTGCCTTGCCCTCTGCACCAGAGGGCTACACTCTCTCTTAGAATGACTTGCACGATGATGTCTTTGTCAGTGGGGATGTAGGACCATGTTCAGGGATGCGAGGGCATCCTGCAAAATTCTGCCTAGCCGTCTGCCTGCCCCTGGGAGGTCAGTCAGCGCATCCTTAGAGCTGGAAGGATCCCGGGACACTCTCTGTCCCCTCAGAAGGAGAAGACCCCATTGTCTTTTAAATGGTAAAATTTGGGATTTAAGTGACCATCTACTCCTACCTATTGTATAAATTAAGAAAACAAAGCACAGGAAGGATAGGTGCCTCGTCTAGGGTCGTAGAGTTCACTGGCCTCAGGAGTGAAGCCAGAACACAGGCAGGCGCCCGCCCAGGGCCCCAGACAGTCTTGGGCTTAGCTCCTTCATGCTTTGCCAATGTCCCTCAGTACATGGCTGGTAAGAAGTATTGCAGAATCACAGCTGCCCTTTGTTGCAAATCTTTTTGTGGGTGAGATGACGACCAACCCACGAAGAATATCACGGTTCAGACCACGAAAGTGTGTTCACTCAGGACCCCCTTTAATCGAGCACAAGTCACGGTTCCAGATCATTTGATTCCATGTCATCTAAATATCACACCAGCTTCTGGGGGGGAAAGTACTCAGTGGAATTAATGGCTGAATGCTCACAATTTCATTTTAATGCTACAAGGAAGGTCTCTGTCCTATCAATGCATTCTTGGATGTCCAATCATGAAAATCAAATAAAGAAAATCTTTACTATGTGTTGAGTGGGTTTTTTTTTTTCCTAGAGTCATTTCACCTGCTTATAGTATTGCCTATAGAAAGCTGGTGTTTGACCATCATAATTTTGGTACCAGCAAAACATCTAGAATCTGAATTTGCCGTTCCACCTGAAATCGAATCTGAACCCAGCAGACTCAGGGCTGTAATGGGCGGACACGTGTGCCAGCAGCGGGAAGCCCTGGAAGGGGTGGGGGATGGGGAAAGACACTGGTGGGTTCCACGTGTGCTCACGCGTGGCAGGAATCTCTTGCTGAGAGACAAGCCCTTCAAAACCATAGGACGTGGAACATTCATGCCTCTCTACATCAGCCTTGCCTTCCTTGAACTCATGCATAACAAGTGCAAACTTTCAACTTTACCCGAACAAATCCTTTCCCAATAGAAATAGCTTCCTTTAGCATTGAACAAAACACTTCCCGGGAACAGCAACAATGTCAAAGGCAATCTCATTTCGTAGAAAGCCTCAGTTCCCACCAGGGGACTGGAAGCAACAGTGGCCCCTCTCTATGTTGTTGGAATTTACATTTGGAAATTGAATTGTCTCCTTGAGGGTCTTTCCTCAAAGTACCTTTTGGAGAATTTCTTACATGTAGGTACAGCAGTGTACGTGGAAGGAGACAGAGCCGAGCCAGGACCAGTGTCCCCCCAGCTGGAAAATACGCTCATTCTCTAGGAGTAAATAAACTGTCATTCCTGAGGAATATTCGTTGTTCCAACTTGTACGTGCACTTTACTTGCCATCTTGAAACGTGCTTCCAGACTTGACCAGTTGAAAACAAGGTCACTATCTTCCCCTCTTTTATTATTAGATAAGCAAAGAGGGATAGAGGAGTGATCCCCATTTCAGAGATGGGAAGAGTCAAGTGCAGAGAAATGATTTGCCTTTGATCACTCAGCCACTGGCTGGACAGAGCCTGGGGCCCTTGGATATAGTTCTCAGACCGAGGCTGTTTTTTTCCCGCTAGGAAATGTTGCTTGTCCAAGTTCACCTTGCACACACGTCACCTGTTGCGAGGCAGGTCCGGAGGGTGCGGGTCTAGGGTGAGGCCTGACCGTCTGTGTTTCCCAGGGGATGCCAAGGCTGCTGCTCTGGGGAACACACTTCCAGGAGGAAGGCACTGGGGTCACACTGCTTTTGAAGAGATTCCCCTCTTGTGAAATACTGCATTAGAAGGCATTTCTGAGCAACCCAGAGGCTACCTGAGTGGGAAATACAAAGACGAGAACACAAGAGAACTATGAAAATGGTCTCCTTTTATCGTCACGGCTCCAACTTCTTCACATGAGCCGTTCCTTCTGAAACTCCGCTGCGACACCCACCGCCCAGCTGCTCTTTACAGCGATCTGTGATGACTGTGTCCAGGCAGGTCTGAAGGCTGCAGAAAGGTAATGGCTGTGTCCTGGGGCTGCTCAGCAAAAGGGGACCACAGAGGCTCTATGTTTTCACTGCCTTTCAAACAGAAGCAGACCTCAAATGGACCTCACCTCTTCTCCGTTCCCTCTGGCTTCCACAGCCAAACTTTGTCATGCCATTGTCCTTCCTTCCCCGGGGTCCCCAGTTAAGCAGCGGTCGTTTTATGGGAGTGCTCAGAGCAAACGCCCTGCATGGGTCTGTCCCCAGCCAGCATGGGGACATCACGAACACACTATTTTACAATTCTCCCAAGGAAAGTGAGAGCACCCAATTCACACCCACTTTCGGATCAGGTCACAGAACAGGCACCATGGCACCACGTGTAGCCTTTCTGTAAAGACTGGCCCATGGAATTTACAGCAATTGAAAAGGCCGTGGCCTTCACTGGGGAAAAGTTACAATCCACACGAGCGTTTCTTAACACGCCAGCGTAGCAATCAGAGGAAGAGCTGTCTAGCTGGGAAAAGGGTAAGAAAGCCTCTCGGAATCAGAATGGAAGCTCACTGAGTTGCAGCCACCGTCTAGGCTGGGAGCAGACAGGTAGCCCCGGGAGGCAAGAGAGCCATGTTCCAGTGCCCAGCTCTGGTGCATGACCCTATGGGATGGAGCGAGACCCCGGGTGGCCCAAGGGAGCGTGCGGCCGTGAGCACCACCCCCCACTCCCCATGTGGGGCTTTGATTGACCGAGTACTCGTGGCCAAGCTACGACCCCCATAGCAGGGGCCTCAGAGTTGAGTAGGAGAAACAAGAGCTTCGCAACCCCACTTGCGATCCCCTGGAGCTGGGTGCAGTTCGGGGAACCAAGATGGGAGGCAGGCACCCAGTGACCTCCAAAAATTCCCGGAGAGGTCAGTGAGGACAGGAGCCCAGTGGGCGCAAGGGGAAGTAGACGGCTCTCGGGTCGGGCTGGGGAGCCGAGAGCTAGCACCTCTTCCGTATGTCAACTTCTTGGGGTCTCCATAGGTCCCCAAACGCAAATCAGAGAAAAGCCAGAGACTCCAGGCTTCCAGGTGGGACCTTTTCCTAGATCAACGAGCTTAAAAAAGATGGGGCTCTCGGTTAATAAAGGGACTGGCGGGTGATAGCAGAGGCGGCTTGCCGCTTGCCTGCCTTAAGTGGCTTATTTATTTTCACGACTTTCCCAGCCCTGTCGAGGCAAAGACAGTTGCTCTCACCTGTGGGCTCCATTAGCGCTCTGCTCATACTTCATTTCTAGCACTTTCCACGGTGCCCAGGAATGTATCTATTTGCATGTCTGTCTCCCTGGAGACGGTGAACTCCATGAAGGTAGCGCCTGCCTCCTGGCACTCCTGGGCTGAAACAGACTACCTGCTGATAAATATCAGATCAGTGTATACTTTGTATACTTTGCACTTTTATTTCAAAATTGAACCAACAGAACCCGGTCCAGGGTCTCCCGAGTGTCTGCTCCTGCAGGATTCCAACAGGCACCGACCCAGGATGTTTCCTTCAGTTGCAATATGAGCCCTTAAGACAATTGCCACATGTGTTCTACTTAATCCCACGCCCCTGTAACTCCTCAGCCCAGGGCCGCTCACCTGCAAAATCAGGTGACCTGATCAGAGCTCCTGGGAGCTCTAACGAGGGATGGTGCTGAGTCTGTGCTGCCCACTTGTTGGTGCAACACAGAAATGTTCCCAACTTTCAATGTTCTCTTGGCGCGAGCCCCGTGTGCTAATTTAGTGCTATCCAAAATAAATTCCCCAAACACTGGACTTCCCCGAAACTGTAAATGGCTCTTCTGATCCCCTTGGGGATGTGTCAGAGAAATCAAACTGAATAAGGTCCCAGGAAGTGCCCAGCACATAGGCGGCACTCTCAGTTCAGGAATGAATGAATGAATGAATGAACGAACAAATACCAGACCTTGGAAAAATAAGGATGACTATTTAAAGATAAACTAAAAAGATCTTCATTCTTCAGGGAAGGGTTTTTTTAGGATTCTGATCCTGCGCTTGTCTCACATGTGAGAGGACCCGTTCCAGAAGGGGAAGGACCTGGCCATGAGAGGCAGCTGGTGGACGTGCGTCCACTGACCTGAGTCCCAACGCCTCCTCTCCCACCGACTCCCGCTGCAACTCTGGGAAGATCTCTCACCTACAGGAGCCTCAGCCTCTTTCCTTGTTTCACTTGTCCCCCATTAGAGGGAACAACACTGACCCGTGGACACAGTCGGATGAAGCCCAGAGAGCACCGGTCACAGTGTCCCAGCCACTCATGATCCCAGTTCCTCTCCTCTTTGCTTTTGGAGCAAGAAAGGCACAGAGGGGGCTCTGGAAACAGTATGGTCAGGGGGCACTCCAGGGGGGCCGAACCTGATCCCCACACCCCAGGACCACTGGTTGCAGCCCTTAAGGCTTTGAAAGGCTTGCAGTTGGAAAACCGAGGGGAAATTCCACAAAGTGGATAGCAAGGTCTTGAAATTCATTTTCCCTACAATCTCTCCCCCAAGAGTAGAAGAAGCTAAATTTCCTTTTAGTGGAATAAAACTAGCCTATGACAGGTCCAACAGTATATTACTTTTAAAATCTTTATTATGTTCATATTAAATATTTATTATATTTATAGTTATTACATTAAAAGCTGCTAGGATGCTTTGGGGTACAAGTATCAGAAAGGCCAACTAAAATTGGCTTAAACAAAAAGGAGGCTCATGTAACCAGAAAGATCAGAGGTAGGTCAGGCTTCAGGTACAATTTGATCAAGGATCCAACTCCATTTTTCTGGGATCCTTTTCTCAGACTGCTTCCTCAAAAGGCTGCCTATGGGGCACCTGTGTGGATCAGTCAGTTAAGCATCTGCCTCCCACTCAGGTCATGATCCCTGGGTCTTGGGATTGAGCCCTGTATGGGACTCCCTACTCAGCTTCTCTCTCTCTCTCCCTCTGCCCCACCCTTTGCTCATGCTCTCCTGTGCACGCTCTCTCTCTTAAAAAAGTAATTAAATTAAAACAAACAAACAAAAGGCTGCCTACAGAAACAGGCTCTGCTTCCATTCCATATACCCCCCAACTCACTGACAACAGCCTCCACTTCTGTTGGAAGGGGCCAAGTGAATTCTTAAGTGTGTGAGAGGAATGTACTTCCCTCTGGGGAGAGGGCCAATCCCACCCAAACAACAAGAGCTCTTCAGAAATGGGCACGGGCAGGCTGAACACAGGGAAGGTGACTATCCACCACCCTATGGGACAAAGACATGGCCAAAGCCCCCTGTGGGTGAGATGTGCCCCCATGAATCCTGCAAGATCCTTGAAGCCTGGACCATGGAAGCCAGGCATTTAATGACAGCTGGTGTGGGGCCTGTCTGGGGGCCTGCCTCTCCATTCCTGTGGCCACTGGTCACCATCGTCCTGCCTGAGTGGACCTCCCACAGGACGGGTGGCTTAAGGCTAGGAAGCCCAGCACCTCCCAGGGTGGGGGGCTGAAGGAATCCCCTCCTTCTGCATCTCAGGCCTCATGGGGACGAATTCTCACCTCCACACCCCCAGGCCCTGAACTCCACAGAGGCACTGAACTACTGAACTCCTAGGTCTGCAGGACTAGCTGGTCCTTACAGGAGGCACCCAAATTCTGCCTTCATCTTCACACAGTCTTTTCTTCATGGACACATCGGCATCCAGATTTCCCTCTGTACAGGGACACAGTCACATTACCCCACCCTCACACCTCATCAGCTCATCTGATCACCTGCAAAGGCCCTGTTGTAAATGAGGTCTGTTCACAGGTACTGGGGACGAGGATGTCAGCATCTTCTGGGGGACACAATTTGACCTTCAGCATGGGGTGATGCCGGAGTATGTATCTGGGTGTGCGTGTGCCTGAAGGAGAGGGGAGACTGGGATCCTGAGGTCCATGTGCTGGCACCATGCACTGGGGCCATGTGGACACCCTCCTGGCTGCTGGGAGACCTTTGGGGGTGTGGTCACTAGGCTCCGGGACAGATGAAGCCGCGACGCACCCCGTCCTTTGCCAACCTCGGCTGTCTTCCTGCCTTCTTGCTCACATTTCTGTCCCCCTAGAATATTCCCTTCTGTCCCAGCCCTTGTCCCCACCCCTCACTGTGTAACCTCAGGCTGCTTGGGAGCCTGCAGACTCTGGGGGGCTTCGTGGGACACCCCTGGATGCTCATCATCCCTGCTCAGGACCCCCACTCATTTCTTCTGCAGAAGAGGTGTTATTTTCATATTATTATTATCTCACAAACAACTCAGGAAAGTTTACACAGCGACATTGCACAGGGCCCATTACTGCTGGCCTCCGAAGGGGCGGGTGGTTAGGATCCAGGGAGGTCAGTGGTTAGGTTGCCAGGGGGCAGGGACGGTGGCTCGACTCGGCCTCTGCCACCTCTGTCCTGAGTTCAGTCGGGGCTCCCTGTGGGTGGTGGGGATGGGAGCTCCGAGTGTCGGTGAGAAGCCCTGCCCTGTGCCCACCTTCAGCTCCCCTCGCAGAGCAAACCACCCCCACTGGGGTGGGGTCTCTGGGACGCTGGCTCCCACTGGCAGGGACCCTCCCAGCACCCCCACTTCCGAGCCAGCCCAGGGCGCAGTGGGACCCTAGAGACGTTCTCACGAGAACCCTCAGCTCCCCACTCTGCTGTCCAGAGACCTCCCCACAGACAAGCCAGTGAGAAGCACAAAGAGTCTCTGAAGCCCGGGGAGCCCACTACACCCTGCCCAGCCTGGCTGGCAGGAGCAGGGTGTGACCAGGCCTGGGAGGAAAGCGTGGTTTCCTCCTGGTGGCTTTCCCCTCCTCATTCTGTGCACCAAAGATCCCCAGTGTTGGGAGGGAGAAAGAGGACGTCAGAGAACTCGGTTGGGAGTGGGACCCCGTGGGGGCTCCGAGGCGTAAATGCGGCCCCGGCCCAGGTTGGGGGCAGGCTGGTGTGGGATCCGTGCATGAGAGACCTCAGCACAGAGCCAGAGAGAGCTCTGACACTGAGGTTGCATCAGGATGGGAGGCAAGAGAGGAGGAATGTTACCTGGTGTGGAGGAGAGGGACCTCCCGAGCAAGGGGAGCCTGGCATGAAGTACTACCTCCCTATTCTTGTCCAAAAGGAGCCCAAGTTCAGAGCTGACGAAGAGAGCAGCATTGGCAACCACGGGCAGGAGGGACTTCCTCTCAGGCGTCCTGGGACGGTAGGGTGTGTGTGTAGATTTCAGGGGCAGACCCCAGGCCCCGGTACCCAGTTCCTTGGCCTTGTCCAAGCCCCTGGGGGGGGGCAATCACTGATGGTGGCAACGTTCTGGTCACGCTCAGTGTGGGGGTACTGGCACTTGCACGAGGGCCCCTACCACCCACTCTGTTGACCCTCCCCCGCTCTGTGCACCTGCGATCCTGGTCCAGACCCGGGTCTGTGAGAAGCCTGCGTTGCTGGCCAGCACTTCCGGAGGCGTGGACAGCCTGCTCATTCTCCACCTGGTGTCCTTAGGTGTTCGGTTAAGACTGGACGGGAGAGGGGCGCCTGGGTGGCTCAGTGGGTTAAGCCTCTGCCTTCAGCTCAGGTCATGATCTCAGGGTCCTGGGGTTGAGCCCCGCATCGGGCTCTCTGCTGAACGGGGAGTCTGCTTCCCTCTCTCTCTCTGCCTGCCTCTCTGCCTACTTGTGATCTCTCTCTCTCTCTGTCAAATAAATAAATAAAACCTTTAAAAAAAAAAAAAAAAAAAGACTGGACGGGAGAGCCCTGGGTATGAACACATACTCCTTCGAGTGAGGACTTTGCATGGAACTAGCTCTCTGAACGCGGGGTGTGCTAGCAGGCGTGGGCACCGTGAGCAGGGGGAGGAGGAGGAGGGCCCGGATCCCTGGCCGCTGATAGCCCCCTGCTCCCCTGCAGGCGGCTGAGCAGGTGGGCCCTCCGAGAGGACACGGCGGGCTGGCATGTTGTCATTCCGGCTCGCGTGAGGCAGCAACCTTAATTGCTCCTGTTCTTTCAAAATGACTCTCCACCAACAATCTCATTATCACGCACACATGTTTATTTCACATTTCCAGGGCCCTTCGTGTGGCTTCGGCTGCAGTGACGGCAGAGAGACTATGATGTTAACCAACAGCACTGCTTGTTCTCTTCCTCCCTCCCCCCTCAGCGGCTGGTCGGCCAGGGAGCGGGGACCTGTGCAGCCGGGTGGCTGGTTGGGCCGGGAGGCCGGGCCCCAAGTCCCACTCCATGGTGGGCTTGCGCAGGAAGGGGGCGTCCCATCAGGACACCTGCGGTAAGGCTCACAAGAGAAGCCCATCCATGGGCCCGGGCCCCACTCGCCCACTGCAGGTGTTGGAAGCTCTACTCTCCGGTGCTAAGTGATAGGAGCCATGAGGGCTGCCCCCAGCCTTCCTGCTGGAAGGACCTCCGTCTTCATGGTGGTGGCAGGGGCGGGTGGGAGACGGAGAGAGAAGGGGCATTCAAGCAGGCACCTGCTGTGCTCTAGGCTGTGTGCTAAGTGCTTTATTTCACCGAGTCCCAGGAATGGTGTGCTCAAGACCAGTACCGTCCGATGGAAACACAAGGAGAACCACAGATGCAAAACGTACACAGCCACATTCAAAGGGTGAAATTATTTTTCCCAATGTTTTATTTAGCCTTGTAGATGCAGAATAGTATCATTTCAACTCATAATCAATATAAAAATTATTGACATATTTTATTTTTTTCCCAAGTCCATTTGAATAAGCCCCATTTCAAGGGCTCATGAGGCTCGAGGTTGTCATGTTGGATGGTGGGGGTCTAGACGGTAAGCTCGGGCACCTTTTTTTCTATATCAATAGTAAATATCTGACATATCTCACTTACGGTGTGCCGGGCATTAATTTAACTACTTATATAATAATTTCTTCAATCTACACAGCCACCCTGCAAGGTAGGACCACGATCACCTCATTTTATAGATAGGGAAACTGAGGCACAGGGCACTGCAGAAACGTACCCGAGGTCACAAGACTAGTTAGTAACACGGCTGAGTGGAACCTGACAGCCAGGCTCAGGACCTGTGGCTTAACCCTCAGTTCCCAAGGTCTTCCCAGACCTGACACAAACCAGGCGCTCAGTACGTATTTGTAGGACAATTGACAAAGAGAGACTTAGCTTCCATTTACTGATTCAGCTGAGGCCCGGAGAAGTTAAGTAACTTCTCTACTGGGGGCAGAGTGGACTGTTTCTGGCCAGTTTATGGAGTGGGGGGCGTTGCGCACATGGAGATGGGGAGGAGATTTCTAACTAGCACGACGATGAAAGTCTCAGCAGAAGGTGAGCCCCATCCATTTCCGCAGGTGCTGGGGCAAAGGTGGCAGCAGAAGATGCAGGGCGGCAAGTGAAGGGGGGCCTTGGGGACGAGGCGTCTCAGGGCAGGGTGCTGGCCTCCTGCCTTTAGGGTAGCTGCCCAGCGTGGAGCTGCCCCAGCCGGACCTGCAGGCAAAGCAGCTTGGGGTCCTCTAGATTTCCTTTCCCGCCCCTGCCAGCCCCTCCCCTCCTCTTGTAGTCCAGGATGAACCATGGAGACGCCAGCCCTTGGAGAAGGACAGACAGAAAGCACTCACTGCACTGGGGACTCCAGTCCATCATCCACAGGAGAGGGAAGCCTCAGACCAGCTGACGGGACTTTGAGGCTTCAGCCAGGCAGGTGAGCGCACACAGCAGGCAGGTTCTCATCTGGTCCCGTGGTGGCTGCCCCTTGCTGCTTCTTGGGGCCTGGCGAGGTCTAGGAGGAGCCGCGGTGATTGCCCCAACTCCTGAACATATCTCGGCTGCCCCAGACAGGAGAGGGCCCGGCAAGGGCCAGCCTCCCTCCTCCTGCGCTTCTTTCCTTCCTTCTCCTCCTTCGTCTATCTGCTCTAGGAGAAGATGGAAAGCACAAGAAGCTCATTCCCCACTCAGCTCCATGACTTCAGCTACAGGGTTCAACATCCAACACATTTCCCAATCCTAGGATTCAGATTTTAATTTTACTATCTTTCACAAAGGAGAAACTGTAGGTACATTTTCTATTGGTTAAAAAAAAAAGTTGTGTGTAAAATGGCACTTTTTGCTTGCACAATTCTCCTGGTATATTATTTATTGCAAGGGAAAATTATCGTGCTAAGAAAATAGTGTCACTTAAAAATTAGGTGATTCCCAATCAACTGATGACAGTAATTGCTGTAACGTCCTCTTTGATTTAGATATAGTAATATCAGTGTAATTGCCACTGGGAAAAAATTATAATGGCTGTTAATGATAACTAACACATAAATGGCAACGAACAGGAGCATGTATTTTATATTGGATTCAGCCTTAGAGCGGCCATAAGAAACCCAGTGCTTTCAACAATCTGGCACAGTCCCGCAAAGGACCGGCCCCCCTGCTCGCCCATGTCACCGAAGGGGTGGGTGAAACGGAGTGTGAAGGCGTTGCCTCAGCCTCCAGTGGGATCCATATGGGGGGGCCCTCCAGCACTCCAGAGGCAGAGACAGGGCAGCACCAAGAGAAGCCAGGGGGGTAGAACCCACTTCTGCTGCAGGCCCAGAAATGGCGCCAGGAACATTCACTTGGAGATCCTTCTGTGTATTTGTCCCTCTGTGTGCCATTTGCAGTACTAAGCCCAGGAGCCACAGTCCACAAAATGTAGTCTCTGTCCCGTGGCTATAAAGTCCAGGAGAGCTAACACTGGATTGCTTTTGTAGCATTTGAATTTCCCTCCCATGTGCCACACAAGACCCATCCCCAACAGCCAGCCGAGGGACACGGTTGTTCGCCATGGCATGGGTCAAGGCATGTGGCCCTAGTTGGTGCTCATTGTCTGCTGTGCCAAGTGCTGTGGGAGCACAGCCCTGGGCGGTGTGGGTCACGATCATGTCCACTGACAGCACAGGTTCATCCTGAAGCAGAGGCATCATCTGAGCTCTTAGGATGACCAACAACGGGGGTGACACCATACACGTTTGGCTTGTTAGTGCCCATCATCTCCTGGAGAAGTGGGAGCATTGAGGAAAGCAGAGACAGTTCAGTAAAGTGAGGGGATGGGAAGGACTCCCAGGGCCATGGCAAGGGTCAAGAGCCCAAGCGTTAGTCTAGACTCTGCCCAGCCCCTGGACCTGGGCCAGCTGGTCGGGCTGGACAGCGTCAAAGGAGGGCCGGGGCTGCCTGGGCGGCATTATGGTATGGGGGCGTCCAACCCTTCTGTGGAGGTAGTGAGGCGTCCCCTATAAGGCCCTGTCAGATCCTCACCCTGCAGGTCTGTGGGATCTGGGAGAGGGCCTGGGTCCCAATGGAGCCCCTTGGGAAATCCAGTGCTGAGAATGCTAATGGAAGTTATCACTGAATGCTGGGGCAAGGCACTGTGTTCACTTTTTATTCTCAAATCAAAGAATTAAGGTGATTGCTAATTTGTGTTTCCTTCCCAGAAGACATAGGTAGGCACAGAGAGGCTGAGCCACTTGCCCACAGTGATACAGTAAGTGGTGAAGCCAAGTCAGGGGCTAGCCCATTGACCCCAGAAGCCACTCGTTAACCCAATATCACATTCATATATGGTGCTGATGGGAGGTCATGCTTGAGAACCATTGGCCTAGATGACCAGCAAGACCCCATCCAAGTTAAAATCCTATGATAATGTGAAGCTCGATGGAAATAGGAGGCACCAAGATTTCCTGAGACTGGAGCAATAACAGCCTGGACCACAATAGTTGGCAACCCTGGGCAGGAAGAGGCCGCCCGGTCATCCCTAGAAAAGAGGTGGGAGGGACTTCCGGTCCTGATGACATAGGCGTTGGTACCAACCCTCCCACTGCAAACTCCTAAACAGGTCCTATAAAGTTACAAAAATCCTAAAAATTGTGAGAGGCTGATGAAATGGTAAGACAAAAAAATTTCTAGCCCAAAACCCAAGAAGAAGGGGATGCAGAAGGAGATGGGGCACTGAAGCCACTTCGACTGTGAAAAACAATTATGAACAAGGGGTCCTGGAGTTTCAGTCCCCACAGCTTTCAGAGTGCTTGGGACCGAAGCTAAAGCCCAGGGCCATTGAGATGAGAGCCATGGTGCTGGGCATAAGAGGAAAAGGAAAAAAGTCCCAGCGTACTGTAACCACAAGCCGATCCTTGTCTGGGTTTGTAGTGCAAATTCACATGACCCAGTTAGTCCAAAAACAAACAAACAAACAAACAAATCCAAAAAGACAAAAACCTCACACTCATGAGTTGAATGCATTGTAGATCCCTGTGCCTGGCAGAGGAAAGCATACGTTCACTCTGAAGGAAAGCATCTTCATCTTAAATCTCAGAGAATTCCTACAACGAAAATGATCAGATCAAAGTTAGATATATTTGATACTAAGGAGAAATCACAATTTCTGGCCATGAACCAGAAACAACACAAGCAAAAGAACATAGAGATGGACATAAAAGGAATTATAAAATGATGATTATATAAAATGATGACTGATATAAAATAATTATATAAAATGATGATATATAAAAAGATTATAAAATGATGAAGCATACTACATCTAAGAAATGAATTTCAAGAAAAATATTAAAACAACCTTGAATATTTGAAAAAGAATGGATATAATTTTAGAAAGTAAAAAAAAAAGTAGAACTGAAAGTAACAATTTAATTAATGGTTTAACTGCTGATTAGATACAGCTGAAGAGAGAATTCAGGAATTGGAATATAGAGAGGAAATTGTCCAAAATGTATCACAGAGGGTCAAAGAGATGGAAAATATAACCAGTGCTGACTCCAGAAATTTCTCTCAACCACGAACATTCTCTGAGTTTACTTGATCTTATGAAGTGTCAAGGAAAGATTTTCAGTTACAACTCATTCTTTCCCAAAATGGTTCTTAATATTTTTTGACTAACGTTGGGGTTTGCAGCAGTCCAGTCACACCACCAAGAAGAAGCCCCGAGTCCAAGTGTGTGTGAACCACAGCTACACATCACAACCGGTCTGCAGCATTGTGCCACTGATGGCAAAATGCATCCCCATTCTAGCAACATTAAAGTGGAAACAAAGAATCATTGGCACTAACTGCATCTTGACTCCAGAATATCAGGTTGTTGTCCTCAGGGGAACCCTTCCCAAGCAAGGCATGGTGTGGGCATCCCGAAGACAGAGGCCTTGTGTGATGGAGTCTGTGCCAGCTTCCTGGAAAATGTCCAAATGTAGGACAGAGACAAGAAAAGCAGAGCAGAGAAGGGGTGAGAACAAGCTTGGCGCACCATGATTCTGGCTGGAGCTGGTGGCCTGGCGTGTTGGAAATACAGAGGTCTGGAGATCCACGGAGGTGGGTCCCGAACCTGACTGTTATCCAGTACGGACCATTAGACATGAGGTCTGTGAAACGGGGACAGTGACCTCAGGGTCATTCTGAGGATGAGGAATCACAGTGAGTTCTCACGATTCAAGAGTGTTCCACTCTAAGAAGGCCCATGAACACTGAGTGAGCAAACACCAAACCACTGCTTCTAGTGGAAAACAAAGGGTTAGGTTCCTGCAAGCCCCTGGTTACGACCTTTGTCAACCAGTCTGCACAGAGCCTTATTTGATGTGTGTCTGCTTAAGAACACCTTCTTGAACGTCTATTTCTTATTCATTACCACTGATCTCATGGCCAGCAGCAGCATTACTCAGCCTGAATGAAGCTGATCTGATACATGTATTTTCTCCATAAGGCACAGCACAGCCTTATTTTAAGAAGACCGGACAGCATCTCAGCATGACACTCGGGCATCATTTTGAACCGTGAAGTCATCAACAGAAAGCATAGAAATGAGAACAACATGGCATTACGTAGACGGGGAGAAGGACACACGCATGCAGTACAAGAGCCAAAACAAGAAGGCAGGTTTGACCTCACCTGGCATTGTGTGCATCAGTTTTTTGGCATCCCACACATATCCAAGAATGATCAGAGAAGCACCCACCATGGGTACTGATTTGGGGGTTACGGATAAATTTTAATGAGAAGGAAAATTCACAAATATGGGATCTGCAAATAACAAGGATCAACTCCTGTATGAAGCAATGGGTCCTTAGAAGGCATCCAGAGGAGACGCCTGTAATTACTGCTACATCACCTCACTGGTGGCCCTTTGACCTTCTGCTGTAGGGGGAACGCTGCAGAGGTGGGCTAAGTGGGGACAACAGAGGGACTTACTCATTTGTCATCAACCCATCCATTCCCTCAACAGACGTCGACTGAGTATCTGTTTCGTGCCCTGCATAGAGAATGGGAACATGACATTGTCTCCAGTGAGTAATTGAAGAGATTATCGTACAAGTGGGCTATCTCTGGCATTGTTCCACGACTGTTTATAGGATCTCAAATAACACAATATGTGTAGATGGTGCGTTGAGCACTTTACACGCCAAAGCTCATTTACTCCTCCCAAGCTCTACATGAGGCAGGTGCCCAGGTTATTCTCATTTTACGGGTGAGAAACTGAGGGCAGTAAGTAATGGGCTCAGAGTGCCATAGCTTGAAGATGGCGGGTGTTTCCAGAGTCTGTGTCCTCACACACCGCATCATCGAACCACGCAGGCTATGGCTACTCCATCACTGGATATTTAGGCCAGATTCTTAAAATGTCATGAGCCAAAGACAACTAATTTGGTGTTGAGGCATTGGCAAAGTCCTAAATTTGGTGTCCATCACACCAAGGAACCAAATATATTTATTTTAAAGTCACTTAATTTAGGGGCACCTGGGTGGCTCTAGTTGGTTAAGCATCTGCCTTCAGCTCAGGTCATGATTCCAGCTTGACCCCCACAGGCTCTCTGCTCAGTGGGGAATCGCCTTCCCCCTTAGCCCTTCCCCACTGCTGATGGGAGCGCACTCCCTCTCTCAAATAAATAAGTGAAATTTAAAAAAAATCATTTTTAAATCATTCAATTTAATAAAAATAATTAATTCCTCTGACAAAATCATGTGTTAACCTAAGAAAAGTTTCATGTTTCTTTTGTTTTATTTTATTTATTTTAGAGAAAGAGACAGGGATAGAGAGCAGGGAGGAGAGGGAGAAGAAGGCTCCCCGCTGAGCAGGGAGCCTAATGTGGGACTCAATCCCAGGATCCTGGGATCATGACCTGAGCCAAAGGCAAATGCTTAACTGAAGGAGCCACCCGAGGCATCTAAGTTTCACGTTTCTAACCACTGTTGGGCCTTGTGCATGGACAGAGAGGTACTGATTGTAGAGAAAGAAAGGGCACCTACATCACACCTGGGGGGTGAGTGTTAGCTGGACGAGTGACATTGGGTGAGTCTTTGACCTTTCTGGGCTTCATTTCTCTTACCTGGGAAACGATTTCCAGCACCTGTTCCAGCCTGACCCTCTGTGTCCTACACGTGTGAAGAGGCACTCAGCCTTGCTCTCGGTCGGTGGGCACAGGGTTTTCAGCATGTCTTCCTTTCCCTTTCCTTCCCCCTCTCCCACCTGCCCCCCACGCTAACAACGTGGAGTAATCATGCGTTGCCATGGCCTTATTGACCTGGGAAAAGTTTCTCTTCCTTGATCACAGTTTCAGGGTCTGTCATGAATCATCTCAAGAGTATATTGCTCTCCAAGTATCCCTCCCGTGTGCCCTAAGGTTCTGATTTATTAACAGGATGCTTGTATCACACACAGTCTGTGGAACATTCTGACCCAAGACTGGCCGATTGGATGGAACCTTTGACTTCATTAAAGACATTTCTGGGACCATGGGAGCAGGGAAGAGGGAGGGGGATCGACAATCCTGCAGGTAACAATGTCGCTGCACACTACACTCCTAGCCTTTGTCAACACGCAGATGCCATTTGTAGAAATCTATCCAAGAGAAAAAATCAGAGAGATGCACAAAGTTTTGTGTATCGAGCTTTCCATCACTATGTGGTTCATAGCAGAGAAGCTTGTATGTATCTCTGTGAGGGGATATTGTGTGTCATTGTGTGTCCACTACAAATCATTAAAGAAATTTCATGCTGCATCACTGGATAAAAAACATCAGATTATAGAGCAGCGTGACAGCCCGACACAGATGTTTGTAAATCATGTAGGTCCTGAAAAAAAGCCTGGAAGGAAATGGGTCTAAAGCATTAACAACGGTTACCTCACAACAGAAGTGGCAGAAACATACAGCTACTTGGTTTGCTTTTCTGTATTCTCTAAATTTCTTTGACAATCATGTGTGTTCTGTAAAAAGATCGCCATTTAGCCATTTCTGCTTCAATAAATGCGTCTGGCGTGGCTTCGGGTCTTCTTAAGGTCCCGCATGGTGTCAGTAACAAGGTGTGGGGCCATCCCTTACCTAGAGGAGGGTCTTTCAGGGAACTGCAAATCCCGGGGTGGGGTCAAGCAGCTGCCACTGAGTTTCGACCCCGTTACCCTGAGTCCCTGCCGCGTGCCGGTGGACACCAGCAGGACTCGAGCACTTGATCTGGGGGTAAAGCTGGAAATCCCCAGCCGCTTTTGCCAGCACCTAACGCCCTAACCATGTTCCGAACGACACACCGAGACTCTGGGAAAGCAGACGGCCCCCGCCCCTTGTGGGTGCCTGACACAGAGGGAAGCTCACCTCGAAAGAAGGAAGTGACGCGTTAGAAATGAGAATATCACCCTTGGAAAACTGGCCAGACTATCGCACTCTCTGACCCATGAGGAAGAACGTCCTGAAACCCCAACCGTTGCTTTAGTGGGAAGACGAGGGTGAAGGGAGTGCCGTCTGCATTCAGAACATGCGACCCTAAACGGGCTGGAAGTTAGTTCTGGATGGAAAAGTAAAAAAAATCCCGATTCAGGTCCCGAAGAAGAGTGTCGGTGGCAGCTACTCTGCAGCTCGAGTTTGGAATAACTTCTCTTCCTTATGTACTGCTGTCGATCACCTTTGTCTGGGGCCTGTGAACTTGGTACATGTTTAAATCTGAGCAACTCGTGACGTTTTGTCACAGGCTTTGGCCGGCTCAATCCGTAAATTCAGGCAACCAGCTAAAAGGCTTCAGTTTCCAAAACACCTGTTATTTCACTTATTCCAGCCCTGGAGGGGCGCCGAAAGTCCACGTGGCAAGGGCTGCTCCCTGATCACGTCTCCTATCCCTGTTAGGAGCACAGCCGAGCTACAGGCCCCCCGTCCTCTGTGGGTTCGGGTCCGTCGCTTGGGAGCAGGAGAGCTGCGGCCACTTCCTGGCCAGGCTGATGAAGACCCTCTCTTTCCCCCAGGGCCCAGGGTCACTGCCCATCAGAGAACCTGGGAGCCCGAGACCCAGGGTGACCGGAGCAAGGCACGGACCAGTAATGTCCATTTCTTGCCTCCAGTGTGAGAAAAAAGCGTTGTGTGGGCTAAGGCAACACAGTGCTGGGCGTATCTGTTCCCGCAGCTATGGCTACCTCCCTATAGACGGACGGAGACCCAATCTGAGCTTTTTCTTAAATAGGTGCTCATGTGGGGTGTGGGCTCTGCTCAGAAAACCACAAAATGAGAAACCAGTGTGCTCAACGTCGTCCCCGGATTTCCCTCCCAAACCAGTTCATGCCTTCAGGGGAACGTAAAACATCCTAGCCTCCTGGGGTCCTAAACCATTATCTCCTCCTGAGAGTTGTAAAACCCAAGTCAGAGACTCACCAACAATCTCTGCTTCCCAAGAAAATCTCCAGCAAGGGTGACGCTAAGTCCCACTGTCCCTGTCTGCCAACGCGCCTTCATCAGATCACAGCGGCGGACGGCGGCGTCCGGGATGCTCACCGCTCCCCTCCTTTGCCTGCCTGCCTCACTGTCTGCTACGCACCGTCAGCTCCTCCTGCACAGCTGCCCCCCACACTCTCCATACCCCGTGACCTGTCAGACCACCAGGTCAGCCGTCCGGGGCTTCACTGCTCCTTCCCTCGGTTGCAAGAGAAAATCCGCCCCGCCCCGCACCCAGATGGGCAGCAGGAGCCTCTGGGAGCAGCCGCCTCAATGCCCCTGCTCCCTCTCCTCCGGGAGGGATCTCATCCTTAGATGTACCTCTGTCCCCTGCTGCTGGCTTTCCCTCCAAACACAGAAATGTGCCCAGTCCCACCGCTCAAGTCGTTCTACAGAGTAAACGCTGCAGTCACTACCAGCTGGGACTGAGCGGGCCCAGGAATGCAGGTAAGAGGGTCCCTGGGCCCAAATGGCCTGGAGCGGAAGGCGGCAGGAGGCAGGAGGCACACCACGCACAGTCACGCTTGTGACCCATGGCCTCTGGCCTCCATGTCCCTTTCCTCCGCAGCGACTTCTTGGAAAAGTTGTCTGCGCTGAGAATACACCTTGCTGTGTGTCCCGTTGTCTCCCTGCCTCCCACACCCTGACTTCTGTACCCACCAGCCACTGTAACCACACGGGCAGACCTCCCCACAGCCCTGAACTTCACCTCCCTGACCACGCCTTGGGCAGTGCCCTCCCTGAACCAGCTCTGTTCTGGAGGCTGCGTTTGAGGACTTCACGGGCCCTTAATCCCCCAGCCTTGAGGACTGGTCCCCCCAAGGGGCTTCACTGGGAAGACCACAGTCAGGAGCAGAACTCCCACCGCATATCCATTCTGAGGGCACTGGCACTGTGCGGACTCACGTGCAGAGGGAATTATGATGAGCCCACGCTCGCAGTCCTCCATCCCACCCCATTGGGAGAACCTGCCCTCGGCATCCGGCCACGTGCAATGACCTCGTGGACATCCTAGAACATGGCCACGGCCAGGAACATGAAGGGCTCTACGCCGGCCAGAAGGTGTCAGTTCTAGAGGAAGCTATCAATGGCAGAATCAAGTGTCGTTTTTAGTGTGGAGAGGCCGGTATTTTCACTTAGGAGGAAATAAGTTCCTGGATTGATGGTGGAAAGTCAACAGGAAAGTAAGACTTTGCATGCAGAATTGCTTTAACTTGCAAATTTCTGGTGATATATTTGGTATATGATGTGAGGGTCCTTATTTCGAAGCTGAGCATTTCCTGGGTAATATTACTGTAATCGAGTTCTTAATGTTTGAATTTCCCTTTACTTAAAAATAGCCAAGAAACTTGAGAAAAGGCAGCATAAATCAGTACAGCGAGACACACTCCTGTCCCTCGGATTACGGACTCTGTTGCATCAACCACAACTGAGTGGCCTCTGGGGTTGTGCCGACCGAGTGTAAGCGCTCGCCCTCTCCCAGGAGCGGTGATGGTGTCCTGATGACCCCAGCCAGCCAGGTAGCCTCACCCAAGAGGCTGGGTTGCAGGCCTTGGGCCTCCCCTGCTGCCCCAGCTGCAGCAGGATGCAGCGGGCGTGATCCTGACTCCGCCTGGGAAGCGCTGATGGGAAAGACTAGCCGAGCCCTTGGCCCTATTGCACTTGCTCCCAGCAAACCAGATCCCAGTCGATGTTTCGAGCATGGATCGGTTTCCCAGAGCTCCCCTAAGACAGTCCCCAATACACAGCTCAAACAACAGAAACATACTCTCTCATAGTCCTGGAGGCAAGAAGCCCCAGATCAAGGTGTCAGCAGTGCCATACTCCCTCCGAAGGCTCCGGGATGGGGGCGAGGGGGAAGGATCCTTTCTTGCCTCTTCCAACTCCTGGAGGTTCCTGGAAACCCTTGCCCTTCCTCGACTTAGAGATGCAATACGTCAGCCCAGTGTCGGCATCTGTGGCCACATGGCTTCTCCTGGGGATCTGCGTCCACATTTCTCTCTCCTTAGGAGGACACCGGTCCTGCTCCCTGATGACCTCATTCCAACTCAGCCCAGACCTCACAAGGTCACATCCACAGGCACCAAGGGTTAAGACATCAGCCTGCTTTTGCGGGGTCACGATTCCACTCGCAACAGAATACGTTTCTATGCCCAACAATGTGCCATGTTATTGTTTTTTTTTTCCTTTTATTGTTTCATTTCATCCTCATAACCATCCTGCAAGGTGGGAACACCCCGTCTACAGGCGAGAAGACAAAGCAGGCACAGCCAGGCCCATGGGCACGCAGCTCACACCCCGCGGAGGGAGGGCCAGGTGCCCGCCTCCCTCCAGTCTTCAGTGTGGGCTAGAGGCCGGAGAAAACCCTGCCAGTCATCACAGCCTAGTTCAAATCCATGTGCTGGGTCAACTATCGGTTCATTCTGCGATTGGGATGTAAGGGGGCATCTTAAAGGCTCCTGGCTAGCGGAGGAGGACTTCTGTCTTCTGTTTTCAGTTTTCAGTGGAAGGACCCCCACGCAGAGGGCCTTCGCCAAAGCGACGGGAGGCTCTTGCCCATAAATGATATCTGAAATGGCCCATGTATAACCCCCCATCTGGTGCCGCACGGGGTGACAACACCGTCCCCATTAGCTCCAGACCCCCCTCACTCCACTGAACCCCTTTGGTGGGCTGGGATCCGGTCCCCAAGAAGGAACACAGGCTGTCCGGCACTTCAACTGGCCTGGTTGTAGAGCTCACTAAACTAATGAATCAGCCCAGATTAGTAAGAGTGACAAGGTGAGAGAGGTGACATTCTCCAAAATCTCCAATTTGGTGTGAGTGTGTGTATTTTTTTAATCCCCACAGCAATTTATTTTCTGTAGAGCAAACTTTCTCCCAGAATGTCCCAAAATGTAGTCAAGGTTAACTGTGCTGTGAACTTATTCAATATTTATGATTCTTTTTATTTGTATTACTAGGACTTTTTGGGGACTCCAAAGGGTCCATTAATCAAACAGAGTGACAAAATGAGCCATTTGACAATTGGAACAAGGGCTGCATATTATTATAATTATATGTCTCTACGTACGTGTACACAGAGATATTTTGGGGAGGGTCTGAGAACAAAGGAACCAACTTAACTTTATCAACACTCTTGATTAATTGTTACAAAGTGTCATCCATAAATTCCCCTTCGATCTAATAATCCTCTCAGACGATTTAACAACATCCCCGGCGAGCTGGCGTTACCAGGGCTGAGTTTCAGAGACAAGAAGGGTGACACCCACAGCTCGAGTGACTGGCGACGGGTGGTGGACAGCATGTGCAGAGCTGACAGTTCTGTAATACAATTATCAGTGTGATCTGCTTAAGGATTCATCATCAGCTCCTGCCTTCTGAAGACTTAAAAAAATACCAAGACGCACAGAGAGAAAGAGGTGATAAGAAGGCATCATTTTCCTCCAGCCTCATAACTGTAAATTGAAGAAAATTATTTTCCTTGCCTCCAGCTCATTGGCATATGGGCAGCATTATATTATAATTTCATAAGCATAAATCCTTTGAATAAATTTCAGAAGAATAACTGAATTAGAAATGCAAGTAAAGTATCTAAAAAACTTAACTGTACCAGGCAGGGGAGAGGCGGAGTAAGGGGCAGCAGTGAGGAGAGCGGCCCTTTCCGGGTGCCTCCCGTGGGTCCCCAAAGGCCCGGGCAGAGCTCTGTGTCAGCGAGAGGCCATTTTCAACCCCCTTCTGAGCCTGATGGCGGATAAAATAAGCCCCTCTTCTCTCCCCATGCTCGTGTTCCAAGGAATTTAAGTCGTAATTCATCATAAATTAATTTTGGAGGAACAACAGGCTTGGGGCGTGTTATAATTATTGTTACTTGTTTATTTATTATCGTGTTAACCATTATTTATTATTATGTTAAGCATATGTGAGATCACAAAGGTTGCTCCCTGCGGTTTCCTAGCAACAAGTCTGTGCGTCCTCTACACAAGTTTCCCGACACCCGACTCCAGACTCCATCTCGGCAGGGGTGGGAGGCGGACGCCTGGTCAGGGGCCCGAGGTGTCTGTCCGCTCCAGAGGGGATCCGGTGGGACGCACCGAGCAGGTGAAGGGTCTGCCTGACCCCATGGCGATGGCTCCCTCGTGGCACGGCAGACTGTTTTCAGACAAAGACTGCTGAAAGGCACAACTCTGGCCCCAAACAAAGACCCCAGGACCTGGCGCAGGTTGGAAAGGATGTCCTTTCCTAGGCCCATCCCGGTCCTCAGGCAGCTGGCCATCAGGCCTCCTCATGGCCAAGGGACATCTGGGAGGAGGAGGCTGAGGGTCAGGAGGAGCAGGGCAGACTCCCTGAGGGACTCCATGCCTCCATCCCCGTCCGGAGCAGCCCCTCGCAGCTGCCCACCTCCCCAGGAGCCCAGCACCATGTAATGGGAGTGAGGGACAGATCCCTGAGTTTCAACTGTGTGCAGAGAGCCTCTCGGGATCAGGAATATCCATCTGCAGATTCTCTTCTTGCATCAGGGGCAGAAGAGCAGAGAGGGGCCGGGTTTTCATTTTTCCTGCACAGGGAGCCTCCTGTGTAAAGAAAACCTTACTTAGGGGCCCCTGGAGTGGGATGGAGGAGGGGCTGCTGAACCCGAGTCTCCCGGCTGGTCTCCCTTCTCCCGCATCCTCAGACAGCCCTCCACACCTCCTGTGTGGATTACTTTCTGTCCTGGTTAAGAAATGTATCACAGAGGGGCCTGGTGATGGGACACATTCTCATCACAGTGGGGTCCCACGTGCTGTCTCTGAGGCAGGCCCCTGCCCTCCTGACCGCCTTACAGTGAGAGCCCCCGGGAGTGGCATTGTTTTTCCTGATAAACTCTTCTTTTAGAATAATTGGATTCACAAAGAAAAAATTACAAAGACAGTACAGAATTCCCATATACCACGTACCCAGTCTCTCTGCGAGGAACACCTCTATTACTGTGGTACATTTGTCACCATTAATGAACGAACACTGATGTGTTACTATGAACCGAAGTCTATAGATGATTTAGATTTTCTAAGCTTTCACCTTTTTCTGTTCCGGGATTGTGTCTCCTTAGGCTCCTCTTGGCTGAGACAGTTTGCTGGGTTTCCCGGCGATTAATGCCCTTGACAGTTTTGAGGAAGACCAGCCATGTATTTTGCAGAATGTCTCTCAGTTTGAGTGGAGGCTTCTCTCATGGGTAACGTTACAGACGGCATGTCTCCCCCGGATTCATAAGCTGTAATCTAATCCCCAATGTGGCCTGATTTGGAGGTTGGGGCCTTTGGAAGATGATCAGATCCTGATGGTTGAGCCCCTATGGATGGGATTGGTGCCCTTGTAAGAAAAAGGAGTGAGCTAGCTCCTTTCCCCAGCAGGGGGGTCACGGTGAGGAGTCAGTGGTTTGCAAATCAGGCCTGGGCAAGGGGTGGTAGTCGTCACTGGACCATGCTGGCAGCCAGATATTGAGCTTCCAGGCTCCGGAACTGGGAACAATACTTGTTTGCTGTTCACAAGACATCAAGCCTGTGGGCCGAGACAGACTGCAGTTATGGGTTCAGGAGAGAAGGCCACGGAAGTCCTCTTGTGGGCACATTCTGTCAAAAGACTTACTATTGTTGGTGTTAAATGTGTTCACCTGGCAGGACGGTGTCTGTCGGGGTTCCCCACTGTCGGGTTGTGCTTCTCCCCATTTCTGTCCTGTACCTGGGGGCAGGAAGCTGGAGGAACAGCCAACGACGCTTAAGGAGCAGAGAACTCTGTCCCACCTTCTCAAGGGTGGAGTTGACTTTCCACAGAAATCATTTGAAATTCTGTACAGAGATGTATCTCTTCTCCTTCATTCATTTTTGATTCTATCATTTATTTGTAGCAATATGGACTTGGCTTAGACTGACCTATATTGCAACATAGCGTCATCCATGTTGCTCAGATGTGTTGGCCAGTGGAGGTTCCTTCTGCCACTCCCGTGTCCTGTGGACATGTCCCTGCCATGGTGGCACGATGGGTTTGGTTTTGTTTTAGCACTTGCTTACCTTCTGGCACTACAAGGTGCTCCCATCTCAAACTCCTTGCCCCTGTTCTGCAACTGACCCTTTGGTTACAGATCCCCGGGCCTTTTTATCGGAGAAGGGTATTAGCAACCACACTCTGGGTGCTGGGTGTGCTCACTGCGTTGGGGCTGGGAGCTTTCAAAACTCTGCACATTTAGGTTGCAACTAGGATCAGTTCCCAGAATCTCTGGAGACAGGACCAGTCATCAGTACTTTAAAAGCTTTGTCTGTCAAGCCCTCTCTACTCTCATGTTTGGCCAATAGATGATGGGCCCCTCTGAGGGCCCCTGGGTGGCTTGGTTGTTCAATGTCTGCCTGCAGCCCAATCATGGGATCAAGCCCCATATTTAGCTCCCTGCTTGGGGGAGGTGTGTCTGCTTCTCCCTCTCCCTCTGCCCCTCCCCACCACTCATGCCTTCTCTCTCTCTCAAATAAACAAATACATAAATCTTTTTTAAAAAGTAGTTGATGGCCTCCTATCCTTGGGATTAATGCCTCTGCCTCAAGCATAGGTATATGGGGTGCCCTGCCACGTTCCAGAAACAGCATGAAAATTTACCAAGATGGGTGGGGCTAAATGTTTGAAAGAACTTTTGAGAGGCTGATTCCTTTCATTGTTTGGTGTGTTGTGGGGTGAGGAGTGCCTGTCTCTCCCTTTCCCTTATTTCTTTTTCCTTCTTAATCCCCCAAGAAGCACCTGCCCAGAGCTCAGGCTACAGAGTCCCACAGGCTGCTTCCATCCCTTCCTAGCTGGTGTCCCCAAGCAATGGGCTATAGCTCTCTTCTACTTGTGGAGAGGGTTCTGCTAAGACCACTGCCTGGTATGTGGGAACTTGGTGGACAAGCTTAGCACAGCCTGAGACATGCAGTAAACCACCATACCAGGGATCCCCTTTGCCATCCTCCACCCCCAAGCCCAGGGAAACAAGACAGGCCAGAAATCGGGGCAGGAGGCCAACTTCTCACCCGCCCTGGACCACGGCACCACACCTGGGGCTTCCCTGAAAAGCAGTGTCCTGGTGGGCATATCCAGGCATGGCAGAAAGACAAGCCTTCGGAGTCAGAGTGCTCGTGCCCGGAGATTACTGACGCGGTGCGGCTGCTGTTTGCACCGCAGGTCCTGTGGCGTCTTCTATTCCCTCCTGCTCACTCAGACACCAAGGGAGCCCTCCCAGTGAAGCCTGTTCTGTGGCATCCACTGACTGGTGACAATTGTTCAAAGGAATCACACTGCTCGTGAGCCTTTTTCCTTGGGAGTCCTTTCCAGAACAAGAGCCTGTTCTGTTGGCCAAGGCCACTCCGGTGGTCTTGCTCATGCAGTGAAAACGGCGAGAGGACTTTTGGGTGGGCCACAGAACCAAGGACCCAGCCAAACAACTGAGCCTCAGTCTCCAGCAGCTCCCCTGGGGCACCCCGTTCCGGTGACGTGGCTCCACAGGACTCCTGTCCATGTTTTCATAGTCGGGGAAAAGAGCCTTTGCCCCCCCAGTGAGGAATTACTATCAGCCACAGCTGGAAGGGCAGGGGAACCGGACACACATGGCCCTGGGGGAATTACTATCAGCTGAGCAGCTCCCACGGACCACAGGGACCCACGTGGTTAATTAGCAGTTTCTGTCCTTAGAACAATAAAATCCTATCAGCAACAACAGCTTCCCGTGGAACACGTAGAACAACCACACCACACAGACATTGTTAAACCCTCACAGATGAGAAAACGGGCTGCGGGAGGTCAAGGTTGACTGCCAAGGCGACATCCGACACACTCCAGAATGGGCAGCTGAGACTGCAGGATGCACTGCCTTCCTTAGAATGCGACACTAGCACAAGCAGCCCATGTGTGCCCGCACGGACCCGGGCTGCTTCAGGGTGGACTCCTGGAGCCACTCTTGCCTGAACTGCCAAGCAAGCATCAGCGGCCCGATTCTGAATTCCAGGACACCCGCGACCGAGCACTCATTTCCTACGCCAACCACAGGAGCTCTTTCAAAGCTGGACCCCTCGCTATCTCCCACACACGCCTTTGCTCACGTTGTCTCCCCCCCTTCCCCCACTTGTCTGAGCCCTCAGGACTCAGCATTCAGATCTCTTCCTAGGAAGCCTCCCTGAGTTTTCTTCCTACACGTCATGCGCAGAGACCCTCGTGGTTTTGAATAGTGCTACTTCATGACATTTGGCTTTGTGCTGAGTTTTGGAGCCCACCTCTTACTCCTACTGCCGTTCTTCCATCATCCCCTCAGACAAGATGAGGTCTTCCTCCTCACACTATCCTCCAGAGCACCCAGACTGGGGTGGGCTCTTGGTCACTGCTGGGTTGAGTTGACCTGAGGCTGAGTGACACCTGCACCGAGTCCTTCCCTGTGGGGGGGAGAGCCCTCTGCGTCGCATTAGTTCTCAGCACCTGGAGAAGACATGTCTAGCAGATTCATCACCAATCCTTACAGAGACGGAAAGATACAGAAAAATTCCAAGTGTGACTATGGCCTTTGTGACCTGTGGACAGGTTCTCCCTGCTGCCCGAAAGGTCAGTGCAGTCACAGGACTTGCTCTGGGCAATGAAGTGTGGTCAAGGATGAAAGGCTTTCTCCTAGGTGGAAAGGAAGAGTCGGGGCACTCGCTGGCCTCCCATGTTCCTTTTGTCCTGGCTGGGCACTCGACGGAGCCTGTGTCTAGACGGAGTACTGTCAGCAGGGTTTCCTATGGAACCCCAGGGAGCAGAGCTCTCCTGCTGTTATACATGTACTAAGGAGAAGATAGAACTTGCGTGTTAAGCCATGGAGACTTGGGGTTATGTGTTGCAATGGCTTCACCTTGCTTTTCTGATGAGCAAAGGCACATGTCGTACCTTCTTAAGATAATCAGGCTCTTGTTGGAAAGAGGGTTCATAACAATGACACTGAGTAATTGAGCTTGGTAACAAAATGTGTATAACATGTCCTCAGCCCTATTGTGTGCTGTCGTTCTGAGCATACGCACACATATGCTAAAGCAAACAGTATGGACTTTCCTTGGAAGCAATTTTTCATGCTTCTATGAAAGCTGTTAATTTTTCTCATTGGAGGTTGGCCAATTCGGCTCAGTTCATGAAGACGTCCATTGCAAAATTCATCTAGCATTGTTTCCTAAAGCTACTTAAGGGGCAGACTAGAAAAGTGGGTATTTTCTCTTAATGAAAAGATAGTCAGATGAGGGGAAAAATGCCTTTCCTTTCTTCCTTTCTCTATCTTCCCTTAAAAAGACTCAGAATGATGTTATGATTAACTTGCATTTTGCTCACAGTGGATATGACAGTCGACCAAATTAATCCCATTATGCAAAACCCAGTTCACAAATGGTTTTGCATTTTTGCAAAATTATGTCAATTTCCCTATAAATTGGCGAGACCGTGTCAGTTTTCCGAACCGCACATAGATGTTACTCTACGCTGTGTATCTATATTCCTCTAATTCAGAAAGATGCCGATTTTAGCTCCCTGGCACAAATTAGGATTCATAACTTTAATGATATTTTTGTTTACATGAGACTCGCCTGAGAATCACCATTAGTTTTCACACTCGTGTGAAATCTTCCTCCCCATCATCACACTCATCACAGTGGGAAAAGAGAATTAGAAGCTTGAAGAGAAGATGGTGAAAACACAATCCTGGATTCTTGCATATTCGCACCATGGCGCATTCCTTCCTTACAGTTCCGGAGCTGTGGCTCCTCTGGCCAGGCTCCTGCACCCTGGCCCAGCTCTGCCTCCCTGTCCGCGTCCGCGCGGGCAGAGTGGGGCGGCCGTCCACCTGCCGTCCTCCTGGCCAGACGCGGACATGCTGGTGGTGGCTCAGTCTGCTTGGCGTGGACGGCGATCTGTGAATTCCCTGTAACTGGACCAACTTGTCCGAGAGGCCCACTCCTGCGCGGAGCGGTGGAGCCGCCGGGTTCTGGAAGTCCCCGCTCTCCGACCCCTGTCACCCGTCCTCTGAGCCCCTGCCATCTGCTCTTGGGGAGCCGCTCTCTTCACCTGCTTCGTTTCTGCGGCAGCCAGTCCCTCCGATCTCGGCTCAGCGCAGATCCTCTCTCTCTTACAGGGAGAAAGAAAAAGCTTCCTTGTTTTGAAGACTGGCGCTCAGAGGACTAAATCACTTACTGAATTCAGAAAATCTATTTTTTAATGGTTATTCTTTCTCCGCGCGGCACTTTTTATTCCGGCAGTGCTTTCTTGAACGGTGAATTGTTGACTTTTCATGCTCTAGATTTATTAGACATGTGTCAAGTTGTCAGCCTCCTACCGTTTGCATTTGTGTCCACCTTGCAAACAGCAGGGAAAAATACTTTTTTTTCCACGAACGCTCACTTCTTGGCAGTTCTGAAACAAATTTTTGAACAGTTGCTGTTCCTATTGATAGCAATAGTTTGATGTTTCAAAAAAAACCATGGTTTTATTTTCCCCTAAATTTTTGACATGTTCTGTCATATCATATCGTATCATACCCTGACGGATCAAAAACAAAAAGAAGGGAGGTCCCAGCCCGCACTGTTCACATAGATCATGAGTCTTTGCTAAACACCCTCCCATCTGTTCGCCGCGTCCGTCCTTTTGTTCCCTCTGCAGTGCTGGTACTCCTCGGGAAAATCTGTTCCTGCTTCCTTCAAGATGCTGCAGGCTCTCCAGCAAGGCTCCCTGATCTTGGGGAGAAAGAGTCTTGAGGAATGAGGGGACTGTTTGCACTTTCCTGCTGCTGGCTGGCTGGGATTTGGATACATCCGTGGAACCCGCAGCAAACAAGAATACAAAAGAATATATACCAACGAAGGGGTCACCCAGCAGCCCCAGGCAAATATTCCCCCGCAATGCTGAAACTGTGAAAAAAAAAAGTCAGCAATCAAAACTCTTCCTCCCAGAGACCTTCTGCCTGTGAGGTCGGCCAGGACCTCCACGCTGTGACTTTGAAAGGAAGGATGGAGGCAGTGTGGCTCCCTGTCTCCGGGTCTGACCTGGCACTTTGACCGTCCTCCCAGCTGCCGGGCTTGCAGAAAGGAGAGGTGCGACCGGCCGACCTCATGCCAGCTGTGGTTCTCAGGCTCCTCCCCAGACGCAGCCTCAGGCCAAATCTCATGGAGTCCTGCTCACTAGCTCTGACTTCACAGGAAGGGCCAGCTTCCCATGGAGCAGGTGTCCGCGGAAATGCGAGGGCCTCAAGTGGGCCAGGAGCACTCGGGATGACCGTACTAGGGCTGCGAGATGGCCCCTCCACCCGCCCACCAGCCTGGGGCTTCTGGGTGCACAGCCCAGTCAAGGCCCAGCGGTGGACGGCGACCACATGATGGGACCCCAGCCCAGCTTTCCGCGGGAGCTGGGGTCTGCCAGAGCAACTGGAGCGTCCATCCTTTTGCCAGAACTGCCCTCCACCTGACTGTCCCTTAGGCTGGGCACAGATGCCAAGGCCTCCGGGAGGCTGTGTGACTTTGTGGGCAAGGCTAGCGGCGCGTGGATGTGTCCCTACACCTGGCTCAGTTCACGCACTCGTGGCCCTCCACCTGCCAGCCTGCGACCTTTGGGCAGATGGGTGCCGGACCCCCCGCCCCCCATCCCCAGAACTCAGGGAAGGAACCGGAAAGGTTCTGGGCACTGAGCCTCTAGAGGATTTGAAGCTGGGATTTGAGCAGATTTGCATTTTTAGAGAAATTGTTGTCCTTGGGTCAGGAGGACGGATGGCAGGCTGGGGTGAGGGGGCACGGAGGAGATGGTCATTCTGGCAGGAAGTAGGGAAGGTCCAACATAGGGACTGGGAGTGGGGACAATGGTGAGGTCAGTTGGGGACAGTTAAGTGAAAGAATCCGAGTATCTGCTTGCTCGTCGGAAAAGCAGGTTAGAGGACTGGCGTGGGAGTCGCACCAGGATGGGCCACTCAGAAGGGCGGGAGGGCTCTGTGCGTGCCATGCAGTGAAGGGGTCCAGGTTAGAAGCGCGGGGCCGGTTTCTGGCTTCTGCAGTCATTGGCAGAGGGTCACTCAGTGGGCACTGAGCTCTGGGCTCCGGGTTCCCATTCTGTGTAAGAAGAGTGGTCTTGGCTCCTTCCAGGACCCACATTCTAGAACTCCATGAGGTTTCTGTAAGGCAAATACCATGGCACTGAGTTTAATACTCTTGCTTAGGTCAAGTCCCAGCCTTCCTGGACTCTACTCTTTTCCTGGGGGCTGAAAACGATAGAAATGTATTCTCTCCTGTTCTAGAAGCTGGAAGTCTGAAGTCCATGTGCTGACGGGGCCGTGCTCCTGCAGAAGCTCCAAGGACTAATCCTTCCTGGCCTCTTCAAGCTCCTGGCAGCTCCTGGCGGCTCCTGGCAGCTCCTGGTGATCCTCAGCAAGCTTTGGCTAGAGGCTGCATCACCCCATCTCTGGCTCCAGCATCCTCTGAACTCCTCTGTGTGTCTGTGTGTCTGTCTGTGTCTTCTCCTCCTGCGAGAACATCAGTCATGGGACCTAGGGCTCACCCTAACCCAGCGTAGCTGCTTCTTAATGGATTACATCTGCCAAATCTCCAATCAGGCCACATTCTGAGGTTCTGGGTGGCTTTGAACTTGGGGGAACCACGATTCAATCCTTGTACCTGCACTTTCTTGCTGGTGTAGGAGTTCTTCCCTCAGCCAGGGCTCCAACGTGGGCTGCTGGTCGGCAGCCGCCACGGTCAATGAGAAGAAAATGTTGATGTTCCACTTCTTCGTATTTAAAGTTGCTACCTTGGGGGAAGTTGTACGACATGCCGAGCCCATAGAACCGTGGCACACGCATGTGATCAACAAGCATATTTACATTCACTGCGGGGCTCACAGATTTGTTAGCAGCGGGTATCGTGCAGGAAAACGAGCGTGGGGCCATTCCACAGTGGAGGACCCCGTCCAGGTGTCGCCGGCCACCTGCACCTACAATTAGGTCACGTGCAGGAAGGGACCGGGGTTGAGTACAAAGGAAGCACCTGCTCATCTGCTCACCCTCTGAGGTGCTGTATTAGGTGGTGGTTCTGGAGCTCATCTCCGTGGCTCAGCCACTGTCTGGCCTTGTGATCCGGGGCCAATTAACGTCCATGTTCTGAAAGGGGCAGCAAATACTATGGCCACCTTGCCCCACTGCGGATGTCAAGGATCCACACGACGCCTTCTGCGGAGAAGGAGGGACTTCGGGGAGTGAGGTCAAAGGCTCCTGTGAAGCTCCATCGCCCTCCACTCTTGAGCCCCCTGGCGACAAAAGCATTCCGGATGAAGAAGTTGCAGTGGATGCATGTGTGTGTGTGTGTGTGTGTGTGTGCGCGCGTGCGCGTGCATGTGTGTGCATGCGTGTGTGCATGTGTGTGCATGCATGTAAACGTGTGGGTTTGAGTGCAAGCATGTGTGTGCACGCGTGTGTGTTTGAGTGTGAGCGTGTGTGTGCATTTATGTGCATTTGTGCGCACACATGCGTGCAGAGACGGAGAGGAAAAGAAAGGTTGTGAGCTCCCATCCCAGGCTAATGAGGCCTGCAAGTATGGGGCGAAATCACATCGGACTATTTTGCTACAGAACTGCACAGTAGAATCATAATTAATTTGTTTTCTGACATTACCCATAGGCCTCTTTTAGCATTTCTACTTTCTTGGCTGCTACTGCCCATTGAATTCCAATGTTTGGGATTAATATCCTCCAGTTAGATCTTCCTGCAGCTCTGCACACTGAGTCTCCTTTTATTTCTTGTCTGTATTTCTGGGATCTTTGAGTGATTTCTCTGCCATCATTGGCCTTCTCAACACTTCCCAATTTTGTATAATCTGGGAAGGTAATTAACAAATCTTTACCTTCTCCTGCAGATAATTAGCAGAGATGTTAAATAAAGCCAGGCTTAGCCCCGATGGCTGGGGGACCATGCTAGACTCCCCCCAACATGGGATACACTGCTATTGACCATTATCTTTGTTTATAGCTTTCCCGCTCTAGCCAATACAGCGGAGCGCACCTGCCCGGAGGAGGGAATTGGGTCGGCAGCGCTGATCAGAGCAAAGCCAGCCAGCGCATCAGTTCTGGGACAGCCCCTCCCTCCTCGCCCAGGCCGAGAATGTTGGCACCGTCCCTGACTACACTCTTTCTTACACACTCCACAGCCAGTCTGCGAGCAACCCCCGTTGGCACTGCCTTCAAAGTGCAGGGAGATCTAGCTTCCTCTTCCCCATCGCCAGCTGCCCTGCCTGATGACGGCAACCTTCCACCTGTTGCCTCCCTTATGCAGCAGCTGGAACCTGCTACAGTGTAAGTCGGAGAGACTCCGTCCTCCCTCAGGCTTCTCCGAAGCCTCCCCACCGGTCTCGAGTCAAACCTCAGTCCTCTGGTGATATGCTCGCTTCCTGCGGCTGCTGTAGCAAGTTCTCACAAGGTCAAAGGCCAAAACAACACGCGTTTGCAATCTTAGAGTCCTGGAGCTCCGAAGTCCCATAATGATCTCCTGGGCTGACCTCAAGGTGGCAGGGTCCTGTCTCTTCTGGAGGCTCCGGGGAAGGATCGTTTTCTGGGCCCTTTCCAACCTCGTGGAGATGCCGGCTCCCTGCGGCTTGTGGCCCCATCGCTTGTGAGTCTTCTGTGCTCCATCTCCTCTGACCCTCCCGTCTCTCTCTTCCACCGGCCAGGATTCATGCAATGACACTGGGACCACTGGATAATCCAGGAGATTCTTAGGATCCTTAACTGAATGACACCCTCAGAGTCCCTCTTGCCACATGAGGGAACGTGGCTCATGGCAGGTTCTGGGGTTTAGAATGCGCACATACCTGGAGCCATTCTTCTGCCCGCCACAACTGGCTTTCAGGATCCACACCACTGGCTGGCTGATGACCTTGCCAACTTTGTCTTCTGCTCTCTCCCCATCGGACACTCTCCTCTCATCAGACCGGCCGAGGCACAGGGTGGAAGGGGGGCCAGCTGGCTCCAGCTGGGCTTGCCCTCCTTCCTCTCTGCCGTAACGCTCTGCCCCAGGTACAGCAGCTCACATGGGGGCCTCCTTCAAACCTCTACCCAAATACCACCTTCACAAGAGGCCTTCGCCCCACCCTCCCACCCCACACTCCCTTCTCTTCTTCATCACACCTTCTTTGTACCTCATCACCATCTAAAACTGTGCGTCCAACTTATTTATCCCGCATATTTCTCATCTCCCCGAAGTAGAATGGGAAAGCCAGGAAGGCAGAGCTTTGCTTTGCCCAGTGCGCTGCTGGCTGCCGGGTACCCCCAGCACCTGGGACAATGTCTGAGACACCGTGACGCTCACTTGAGGGTCGTAAGGGGTAAGTGGGTGGATGAATGCTGGGCGCTCTAAGGACAAGATGGAGAGACTCATCCTGCCATTGCCGAGCCATCAAAGGAATGATACGTGGAACGGTGCAGCCCATTGCTTTGAAACCCATGCTGTGTCTTCCTACGGGTCCCTTTTATTTGAGCCTACGCCCTCCTTCCTGTCCTTCTCAGCATCGTTCTGTTGTCTTGCTGGATATCTGTTTTAGATTTGCTGGGGACTCAATGAAATACTGGTCATGTGCTTTGCAGGAAAGCTAATCAGTCACTATTTACTAATTTCATGTAAATCCCCAGCCTACACACTTCTTTATAATAATAATATGTAACTCAAGGAGATCAGAAGGGAAAGGACTAATCCACAAAATCTTCAGGGAAGTATGTTGACAAGGATTCTACGAAATGCTCATATGTATTTAGGGATAGGGTAGAAGGTGTAAGTGTAACACTAAGGTTATCACCCTGGAGAGTGGAGATTAAAGGGGGAAAAAGTGATTCTTATGGGATAGGAAAGTATCGAGAATAGTTTGGAACTAAAATGATATTTAACATTTATTCATTCCTTATTAAATGTCAGGTGCCGTGCTAAATGTTTTATTTACATTATCTCGAAGCAAATGAGAGACGTCCATACAGGGTAAAGGTCAGGTACCAGACGAGAGCGATCTACCATCACTGCAATTATAACCATACATAACCATTAATAACTCACTCCTCTGTGCACAACAAGAAACGTTCTGTGTCATTCAAACTTCCGGCCTTAAGCTTGGTTGTGTTCTTTGACATTTCTTCTCAGACCTCCTCTTCCGTCCTGACTCCAGCCTGACCCGGAGTGCTCACTGGATGGCTCTGTCCCCTCCAAGCTGGCCCTGGGGACCTGGATCTTGTAACTATTAGTAGAGTTTCCACAACCTCAGGGTTCAAGATAGCTTTAACATCCACTGTATTTCTCAAAGTGTATTGGTGATGGTTTTGGGAATTTTAAGGAAGACGGTTTCCATGATCAGTAGGAGCAGGAGATAATATGGTAATAAGAGTTACCCTGTTTTCTTTACCGCATGATACCTCAGAGCTCTTCATGTGTATCATGTGTGGCAAATCATGAAAAAGAGGGTATTACTTACTAAGTCTCCCAAATTTATGTCAACATGTTTAAGTTTGTTTGAGCCATGTCCTGGATAATTTCTGTTCTCTGGGAAGCACTTGGGAAATATGGTTTTACTTGCACTGTGGCATTTCTGCTGTCTCCAACCAGTGATTGATGTTCACTTGAGCATTTGATGAGAGTACGGGAGAGGGGATGCCAGCAACAATCGAGTGAAGAGCTGTAGCTTGGGCAAATGGCCCTGCCAAGAACAATGAGAAAAGATAAATGGATGGACAGATGCAAAGACATGGATGACAGAGGACAGATGACAAAGGGTCAATAGATGATAGAAGATAAATCGATAAGATAAAGATGAGAGAGAGATATTGCTACATGATAGAGAAGAGAGAGAGAGAGATAAAAGAGAGAGAGAGAGGCAGTTAGCCCCAGATATAGTTATTTCTTTTAAAGGCAGTAAAGGTCTTTTGAGGGAACCAGGACTTAGAAGTCATGACCATAGAAGAGGAAACTTCAGGGAAGTGAGGCTCACCTGCTTTGAGCCACACTTTCTCTCAGGACTATTGCAGATTCTTGATATAAAGCAAAATCTATAAATCTGAGTGGGTGGGGGGCTGGGACTAAGAGGCAGAGAAGCTGTCAGAACTTCTGGTATCTTACAGGGCTACAGAGATTAAAGCTGGACCTCAAAGATGTCCACGCAGAACCAAGATCCCAGGAAGCAAGAGGATGCAGAGAAGTGAATTCAGCATTCATGGTTTTTCACTTGAAGTGTTTGCCAAATTCTCAGTCTGTGCAGAACAAAAGGCTAAGAAAGTAAATAGAAACTGAACCATAGACCATGATGTTTGGCCAAGCAAAAACAATGTGTTTCTGGACCCACCAAATAGGAGAGACCCCCATTAAATATATAGGCCCTCATTTGGGATTTTTGGAGTGGTACACCCTTAAATAAGAGATGAAGAAAAGTGAGATAGAAAATGAAAATTGTGAGTCAGGCTGGAAACAGCTATTTTTTGGATTAAGATGATATACTCCATTCTAACTGACAATCAGAGGATAATGAGCCACTTAGTATTTTGTACACTAACCTTGGCATTCAACAACAATGACTAAGCTACCAAAAAGCAAGATCAAGAGAAAAAATAGGCTATGGACACAGGCAAATGACTTGACCTAATTATTGGAGTTCTCAGATATGCACTTTGACCTAACTGTGACTAATAGAGTGAAGAAAATAGTGAAAATATGGAGAATTTCACCAGAGAATCAGAATACATAAAAGGGAATTAAATAAAAACTATTGAAATATAAAGTGAAAAGATTAAGAAATCTATGTGCTTCACAGAAGATTGAACTTGGCAGGAAAAGATTAGTAAAGAAGAAGATAAATGAATAGAAAGCATCCATGCTGAATCACATAGAGCAAATGTAGTGGTGAGTACTGAGAAGAGAAGAAAAGATGTATGGGACCCAGAGAAAAAGCCAGCGTATGCATGACTGGAGCCCCAGACACAGAGGAGAGAGAGGGGTATAAGCGATGCTGGAAGAGAGAATGGCAGCCATTTCCCCAAAATGATGAAAGACATTAAGCTATATATTCAAGAAATATTATGAGACTCAAGCAGAACTTGATAACTATAAAACCAACCACACCCAGATACATCACGCTAAAACTGTTGAAGGGCAGAGAAAATTTTACAGCAGAAAGATTACAAAGGTGTGTTGCATTCAAAGGGCAACACTGTTATTATGGTTGCTTTCTCCATAAAAAGTATAGGAGCCAGAAAACATGGCTTGAAATGCTCAAAAATTCTAACTACCAACCTTGAATTTTGTATCCAGCAAAAATATTCAAAAACAAAGTAAAACGTATTTTCAACAAATAAAATCAGAGGACATCTATCAGCAGAATTGCTCTAAAATTTTTACAGTATTATCCAGGCAGAAAGAAAAATGATGTCAGATACCTTAACAATAGTACAGAAATTAAAGGAATGTGGATACATATATTTAAATATTGAGTAAACAAAGCAATAATAGTAATGAAAGTCATGGTCTAAAATGGTAGTAAAATGCATGACCTTTTTGGCCTTATTTTCATGAACACAAAAGTTAGGAGTGGGAAAATGAAATTAAAATGTTGGGAGAAGGAGAAGAAAAGTGAATTGGGGGAAATTGGAGAGGAAGGTGAACCATGAGAGACTGTGGGCTCTGAGAAACAACCTGAGGGTTTTGGAGGGGAGGAGGTGGGAGGTTGGGTGAGCCTGGTGGTGGGTATTAAGGAGGACACGTATTGCATGGAGCACTGGATGTGGTGCATAAACAATGAATTTTGGAACACTGAAAAAATTAAATTATATCTAAATAAATAAATTAATTAATTAATTAAATTTTTATAAATAAATAAATAAGGAAGGAAGGAAGGAAAAATGAAATGAAATGAAACTTTTACCAAAAGAATATTGCCCAGCATTGCTTAGCAAGGGACAAAAGTATTCATTTGTATTCAAACAATATAATCACTAAAATAATTACTAAAAAGACAATAAAAGGACATATAATCAGAAAGCTATAAAGAAGAAAGATAAAATAATAAAAATATTTTAAATTTTTAACTGAATTATAATAAAAATGTGACATATCAAAGTGTGTGGAGTTCTGAGCAGCTAAATCTGTGCTTAGGAGGAAAGGTATATAGTTTTAAGCCCATATATTAAAAAACAGGAAAGCTGAAAACCTACGATATAAATGTCCATCTCAAAAAGTTAGAAAAAAAGCAATTTATTAGACCCAACTACAGTAGAAGGGACGAATTAGTAAAGATAAAAGCAGAATCAATGAAATAGAAAATGAACCTACAACAGAGAGAATTAACAAAACCTAATTATTTGAAAAGACTAGAAAATTATAAATTTGTGGCAAGACTGGTCAAAATAAAAAGAAAGAAGTCTCAAGTCATCAATGTCAGTAATGAAAAAAGATAACATACAGATTCTGATTCTATAGACATTAAAAGATAAAAGAGTTTCATGAAAACACTTATGCCAAATAATTTAAAATTTTAGATAAAATGACAAATTCCTAGAAAGAAGCAACTTATTCAAACCTATATAAGAAGAAAGAATTTGAATGGTCTTATATTGATCTTAAAAAACTGAATCTGTAATTTCAGATCTTCCTATCAAGAAATCTCCAAACTCAGAACACATGAACATTTACAAACATTTAGAGAACAAAAATACTGAGACAAAGATGTTATACAAAAATATGTGTGGTAGGGGAGAAATTGCCCACCTGATTATATAAAGACAAGATCATCTTGATATTAAAACCTCATACAAACATTTAAAAAAGAAAACTTACAAGCTAATCTTATGAACATAAATGCAAAAATCTTATGTACTAGCAAAGCAAAGTTCATGGCATAAGGAAAATAACACATCATATTCAAGTTGAGTTTATCTCGGGAATGTAAGGATAATTTAACATTAAAAACTGTACTTTACCATATTAATAGAATAGGAGAAAATAGCTATTTTAATAAAAATTGAACCGAAAAAGTATTTAATAAGATTCTATACCCAGTCTTGATAAAAATTCTTAGCCAACATGGAATATAATTTTTTTTTTTTTTAAGAAAGAGAGAGAGAACACATGCAACAGGGGACTGGGGAGGGACAGAGGGAGAGAGAGAGAAAGAATCTTAAGCAGGATCCATGCCCAGCACAGAGGCTGACGTGGGACTTGATCTCACAACCCTGAGATCATGACCTGAACTGAAATCAAGAGTCAGATGCTTAATCACCTGAGACACCCAGGAACCCATGGGAATATAATATCTTAGTATGATGTAGAGTATCTACAAAATTCTTACCAGAAAAAATCATGTTTCATGCCCCAGTATTGGAATCTTTTCCCCAGAGACCAGAAATGGGACAGGATTGTCAAAACCCACCACTTCTACTCAACATTTGATTGGAGGTCCTAGCCAAAGCAAAAAGACAAGAAAAAATATAAAGCATAAGGACTGGAAATAAAGACATAAAACTCATTATTAATTACTATAAACTTGACTGTTTATGTAGAAAATGATATTCAGAATGTATACACACACGTGTACAATGTATACATAGAAAACCTAGAAAAATCTTCAGATAAACTGAGGATACAAAAAGAATGTACCAAGGTCACTAGATACAAGATAAATATAATAAAAGTCAATTATATATTATATATGTGTGTATATATGTGTGTGTGCAAAAACAAATAGAAAATAAATTTAAAGACACCATATATAAAAAAACATATCCAGAAATAAATATCCAGGAATAAATCTAATAAGAGATATAAAAGAATACTAAATTGAAAACCACACAATAATATGAAGAGAAATTTAAGACTTCTTCCCAAATTGGTACTAAGATTGAGACAAGATAATTGCTAGAATGTATGAAAAGGCAAAGCAGTAAGAGCAGCCACGTCGATCCTGAAGAATTAAAGTTAGAGGACCTATAATTTCAAATATCAAATAATGATGACAATATAGGAATTGTGCAAGACTATCCAAAAGACCAACAAAACAGAAAACTGAGTTCAGAAACAGACCCACATATATATACTCCTTTGATACATGACCTTACTGAAGTGGGAAAGGGTGTTAGTTTTTAATAAATGAAGTTGAGTCAAGCACATTTAAAAATAATAATAATTTTAACCTCCACTCATGCTATACCTAAAAATCAATCCCAGTTGTAACATACAGATTTAAGTGTGAAATGTAAAGTGCTTTTGAAAGGAAATACTGGGGAATATCTTGGGACAAGCAGATATTTGTTAAACATGACATAAAAAATAGGTCATAAAGGAATAATTGATAAAGCGAACGACTTTAAAGCTAAGATCAAAAGGCACCCTCAAGAGAGTGAAAAGGCAAGCCGCAGATCAGGCGCAGATGTGTGCAAAACAGAGAATTGTATCTATAATACATAAAGAACTCCTAAAAATCAATTAGAGAAAGCAATCCAGTAGAAAAGAAAACGGGTTTAAAACAACTTAAGTCCTTCCCAAAAAGGATATCCAAATGGCCAAAAGAATGTGTGAAAATGATCGAACTTGTTCGTCATCAGGAAATTAAAATAAACACACTATATCCACCTGCATACCTATAGTGAAAGCCTCACAAAACCAAGTGTCAGGGAGGGTCTGGAGCACCCGGCCCCTTCAATGCACCACTGATAAGAGAATAAAGAAGTCGGGTCACTCTGGGAAGCCTTGGGGCCCCACGGAGTGGTGGAGAGACCACATATGTGCTTATTCTATGACCCGAGACGTGCACTCAGGTGTAGCAAAAGGGATGTACAAAAACGGGTGTTGCAGCTTTATTTGGGATAGCTCCCAACAGCAAACAACGTCACACACCTCAACAGCAGGACAGAGAGTTTCCCGTACATTCCATCTACACAACGCTGTCACAAAGGCCTGGAACAAACCACACAAAGCAAATGGATGAGTCTCGTAAACATAATAGTGAGCAAAGGAAAAACGCAAGAACTGCAGAAGAGTAAAGACAGAATATTCCCTCTGATTCCATTGCTGTAAAAATCAGATAGACACATGGGTCTTCAGCCTTTACGGTCAACGGAGGCTTCCTTTCGGGGAGGCTATGACGGGGCATCTGGGACACTAGTCAAGTGTTACTTCTCGATCGGATGCTGGTTATGTAAGTGTGTTTGCCTTGAAAATTCACCTCGGCTTACACTTCAAAAATGCGTTCAAGCACCTGCTGGAATGGCCCAAATCCAGAATGCTGACAATGCCCAGAGCCGGCAAGCCCGGGAGCAGCAGGAACCCTCCTTCATGGCCGGTGGGAACGCAAATAGGTGCGGTTTTTATGGAAGCAGCTCAGTGGTTTCTTAACGAAACTAAACATACTCTTCCATACAATCGCACAATTAAGCTTCTTGCTATTTACCGAAAGAGCGAAAAATTGTGTCCACACAAAAACCTACACACAAATGTTTGCAGCAGCTTTTTCCTAATTGCCAAGGCCTGGAAAGAACCAAGTTGTCCTTCAGTAGATGATGGATAAACTGTGGCCCCTGTGGCCATGGAATATTATTCCACAACCCATGAAGCCGTAAAAAGACATGGTGGAACCTTAAATGCATCCTGTTAAGTGAAAGACGCTAATCTGAGTATGTGACATACTCCGCGATTCCAGCTCTATGACACTCTGGAAAAATGCAAAACAACGGAATTCGTAGAAGGATCGGTGGCTGTTAGGAGTTGGCTGGGGGAAGGATGGATAGGTGGAACAGAAGGCATCTTTAGGTCAGGGAAACCGACATACAATTATTGTGCATCCAGGTTTTTACTCATTCGTCCAAACCCATCGAATGCACAACAGCAAGGATGAGGAGTAAATCCAGACTTCAGATGATAATGATGTGTCCAGGTCGGGTCATCAATTGTAACAAATTGTTACACTTTGGCAGTGTGGGGGCGCAGTTTGGTAATGTGGGAAACTGCAGGGTGTGGAGGCATGGGATACATGGGAAATCTGTGTGCTTTCTGCTCAATTTGACGTTAACTTCAAACTTCCCTAAAAATAAAGTATATTTGAAATTGTTTAATGCATTAAAACAAAAATAATGGCACACTTGGGGCGCCTGGGTGGCTTCAGTCCATCGAGCGTCTGACTCTGGATTTCCACTGAGGTTGTGATCTCAGGGTCGTGAGATCAAGCCCCCCGTCGGGCTCCCCACTCAGCGGGGAGTCTGCTGGAGAGTCTCTCTCCCTCTTTCCCTCTGCCCCTCTCCACACACTCGTTCTCTCTTTGTCTCTCTTAAATAAATAAACAAATCTTAAAGAAACATAAGTCATGCTTGTCTCTAAAATAGCAGCGTATTTAAGTATTTTAAATAGAAAAATGTGTGTGTCCTACCTTCACACAGAGGCGATCCCTGTTAAGAGCGGCTTTCTATCCTTTCTGTCCTTCTCTTGTGCGGGAACACACAGGGCCTGGTGCCCAGGAACGCCCACCATGCCGGGTCGTAGCCCACGATTCAATCACGCGGTTCCTCAGGGCCCCTGGTAACTCATCCTTCAATTGCCAGTGTTGGTTAGATTAGGATTAGACTGTAAGGCCTCCCGCGATTCTGAAATTCTACAATTTTCTCCCTCTCCTTTATTAATTCAGCCAGTTTGGCCAAGTGTTGGCCCAGGATGCGGCCCCGTGCTAGCCGGGTAAGCAAAAGGCAGACGGTGGGCGCTCAGGCACGCAGCTGGGAATGAGAGGGATGTGGGGCCCAGCCCTACCTTCCCGGAGCCCCGCTCACTGGACGAAGCCAGCAGCCGTGAGCCAAGGAGCGGCCAGAGCGTGGCGGATGTGAGAGCCGGAAGCAGAGGGAGCTAAGGGGGGTGGGGAGGCCTGCCAGTCCTGGGGTGCGCATGGCTGGGAGCTCAGAGGGGGTGTCCTGTGAGTGGCTTCTTGAAGGACAACAGAGGTGGTGGTGCAGGGGAGGGGGAGAGGAGTGGGAAGGGGCCTCTTCCCAGGCGGTATTGACGTTCATTCATTCATTCATTCACTCCACCTGCTGGGCTGAGCCGCTCCTGGTGGAGAAGGCGTCCTGCACCCCTCACTCAGCTTGCAGAAGACCCGTAAGTTCATCGCTGATGATGGAATTCAGGCTCGGAGATCTTCTGGGAAAGGTGGATGTGCTGTGGCGCTCAGGTCTAACCCTGCCCTTGCTGCTGGACGCGCCTCCGTGCCAGGAGGGCCGAGACCGAGGCGAAGTCTCCCACAGCACCCCACTCCAGGCTCCAGCAGCGCTGCGGGTGCCCCCCCGGGACAGATGCCCAGACAGCAGAGGCACCTCTCCCACCCCACCCCCTAGTGCACCTGCATCGAAGCTTGGCCGGAGCCTCCTGCAGAAGCACGCCACAGCGCAACCTCTCAGCCGCTGCTGGGACCGACGTTACAAGCCGTGGCCTGCTAACCAGCACGTTAGAAAGTCACTGAAGAGGTAAGTCAACTGCAAGGAGAAGTGGAGGGATGGACCCAATTCATTTCCCGCCTTCTTCATTTCTCCCTGAAGAGGTTCCATCCCTCAAGGGGCGAGAAGCCCATCCACCTGATGTCCGTGCTGGGGAAAGAGGGCAAGTAAGAAAGAGAAGGTTCTGGCTTTCCTAAACCCCATACTGATGGACACAGTTTGCTCATTTCCCCAATGAACATAGGCTTTGGAAAAAATGGTGTAAAAAAACGGAGAGAAGGAAAACTGTAAAAGCTGTGCTGTCGATTCAGCCAAAATGACCAGGAGAGGCCACAGCTCCCCCCACAGGGGGAGCACCTGCACCCCCAGGCACGTACCAAGAAGGCCGACAGCGCCCCACCGCCAGAAGGAACACAAGAGCAGCTAGCAAAATAGTCTGCTGGCGAGGAGGTGTTTGTATGAAAAATGTGATTGTTGGGGTTGTAATCGATAATTATCCTCACGCTCACCGAATCCCAGCTCCGCGCCTCTGAGGGGGGCGGCTGCCTTTTTGGGGGACTCCCTGTGCTCTAGGAATGAGCACCAGCGTCCAGCCTGGCCACGCAGCAGGCATCCCGCGCCCGCCGGTCCGCAGACCCCCTGGAGACGGGAGCTGAATCACTCGCAGCAACATTTGAAAAACAAGCCAGACATATCTCAGACTCACGAGATATGCCTGAAACTAGCAAAAAAAAATTGGTTTTCCCCCATACTCACTGCCCAATTTGGCTGCACTGCACAGCTCTATGCAGATAGACAACTCTTTGTGGCTTATCATACTGTGATAGAGCCCGCCCTGTCTTTAAAGGAATAAATCATTAATTTAAATTGTGCCGGTTTCTTCCATTTATAGCATAGCTGTTAGCTTTTTAACCATTTTCTCCCATTGGAGAAGAAATGGATTGACTCGTGGGTGCGTGGGCCTAGGAATTTGAGCAATTTTTTTTTTTTAAGGGCTATTGTTGATGAGTCATCTAAGTCTTGCTGTTTTCTTTGGCATTTTAAAGAAAGTTCTTATTTTGAAAATTAATATTATGAAATTAACATGGGCTCGTGGGAAATGCCGGTAATTCCAGAAATGTGGAAAGGAAAAATGGAGGCACCCCCGTAGGAGGGAAGTCATTCATCTCCTCGGGTAAGCACTCACCGTGGGTACATGGATCAGCTATTCTGACGAAAAGCAGGGTTGAGGCCCTGCCAGGTGGGGGGTCCTCCAGATGTGCGATCCGGGCTCCAGACGTGAGCTGCTTACGCTCAGAGCTGCCGCCGCTGAGTCCCATGAGGGCCCCCAAGGATCCCCACGGGGGAGACCAGAGAGCAGGGAGGAGGGTCTGGAGACGTCATAGAAGAGAAGCCCCGAGCACTTGCTGGGAGCTCAGAGCAGGCCCAGGTGTAAGGAGTGACCTGGTGTCCTCAGGGCCGGTGGGGCGCTGACCACTGGCTGAGATGAACGTGCTGATGGCGGCGATGTCTGGGAGCCCCACATTCTTTTCTCCTTGTCAGTCAGCTGGTCAGACTGAGCATTCTCGTAGCAACCGGAAGGATGCTGCCACTTGTCATTGGGGAAGGCTAGGATATTATTAGCAAGTGGGTCCTAGCTCCCCGTGCGCCATTAAGGAGATGGAAACTTACCCTGTGGGTAGTGTAAAGCCATCAACACCTCTCGCCAGGAGAACTGTATGGGTTTCCTGGGTCTGTGTCACAAATTGCCACAAACTTAGTGACCCAAATGACACAAACTTACTGGTTTACGCTTCTGGAAGTCAGAGGTCCAATACTGGCCAGCAGGGCAGTGTTTCCTCTGGAAGCTTTTGGGGAGAATCCAGTTCCTTGTCTTTTGGGCTTCCAGACGCCTCCTGCGTCCGCTGGGGGGTGGGTCCTTCCCCAGGCTGAGAGCCTGCAGGGGGCCCCTGGCTGGCTGACTTCTGCTTGCATGTCCTGGGTGCTCTCTGATCTCCTGCCTCCCCACAGGGACCTTGTGATCACAGCAAGTGTCCCTGCATCCTCACTCCCTCTCAAGACCGGAGCCACATCCTCCAAGTCCTCTTGGCTCGTCAGATGACATGTGCCCCAGCTCCGGGCACTCAGACGCAGCGTCCTCAGGGGAGTGTCACTGTGCTGGTCACAAGAGTGTCTGATAAACGGGAAGGACAGTAACCATGAGCAGAGCACGGTGAGTTCTCATTCACGCAGCCGCCTTGTCGAGATCCCGTCCGGCCGCGGCGCCGTGGCAGGCGCCTCCTCCCACTTCAGGGGGACGGGCCGTGAGCCAGAGGTGAGGGACCTGGTCACGGTCTCCCACTAATAAGGACCCACCCTGGAGCCCCAGCATCAGCTTCAGGCCAGAGCACTCTAGCAAGGCAGCTCCGAGAACGGGCGGGTGTGTGCCGTGCGCTCGGCTGTGGGGACGGCACGTCCACGTGGCCGCTCGGGCCTCAGCCTGGTGTGGCCTCTGCCCTGTCGAGAGTGTCCACATCTTGGCCCCCGCCACCAAGCCCGCAGCCGACGCCGGTTCTGTGCCGGACTTGTGCGAACCCAGAGACAGAGTGCAGAGCCCGGACCCTGTGGGGGTGCTGCGGACACAGCCGTGTGCCCCCCACGCCCCGGCGAGACAGCCTTTCCCTCTTTCTGGAAAGGTTAGGGAGGAGTCCCCGAGGGGGAGACATCCGAAGGTGAAGCAGGAGGAGGAGCTGATCGTGTGCGCAAGGCCTGGGGCAGAGTGGGAGGAAAACGCCTCCAGGAGGAGGCAACTTCCTGTGCAAGAAATGTGTGGGTGAGAGACAGACACAGGGACAGAGAGAAGGAGAAACAGACAGACAGAGCGACAGAGAGACAAACAGAGAGGCATGCAGTGAGACAAAGACAGAGACAGAGAGACAGACTGAGACCGAGAGACACACAGAGAGAGACTGACAGAGAGACAAACTGACAATGCGAGCTAGAAAGACAGACAAAGAGACAGAAACAGACTGAGACAGACACACAGAGACAGAGACAGAGACAGAGAGGGAGACAGAGAGGCACACAAAGGGTCAGAGACAGACTGACAGACACAGATAAAGAGAGGGATGGCAGGGGAGGGAAGTCAAGTGTCCAGAGATGGAAGAAAGCAAAGGTGGGGTTGTGCGGGATGAGGGAAGAGGGAGACAGTGGGCACCCAGACCAGGCACTGGCGAGCAGCTGGGGGCATGGGACAGAGACCCGGGGGAGTAACGAGGGCAGGCGGGTGAGGGGTGCCGTGGAGGCAAACAGGGCGATGGTGAGACTCTGCGTCCCGCCGCCACTGACCAGCCTCTGCGTCTCCGCCCCCATTCAGAGGGTTGTCTGGCTTCTCCAGGAGGTCACCTGAACGCCACACGCTCTGGTCTGAAGCGCCTAGGAAGCTTTTTGGGGATGCAGGGGAGCCTGGAAGAGTTGAGCGGCCACCCCCAGCAGGGCAGTGGGGACCCTTCCCCAGCAAGAGACCAGAGTGGGTATTCTCGGGGCGGTGACGTGGGCCACAAACCCCCCTTCCACCCAGCCTGACGGCTGGTGGCCCGGGTGGGAGCTGGCACCTGGGAACAGGTGCGTCTCTAGGTTGGGACCTCGGAGCGTGCCTCCCCGCTCCCCTGCCCACTCTGGCCTCCCGGGGACCACTGTGTGCTCAGCCCTAGGCAGGTGGGACGCACGAGGTGCCACTGAGCAGCTGGGCCCGACCCGGACACCTGTCCGTAGACGGACGCTCAGTCTGTCACCTGCGCCTCCAGGCCCTACATTCTGGAGCTGCGGAAAAAACACGTTTATGAAACGTTAACAGCCTGAAGAAACGCTCACAACAAAATGTTAGGGAAAAAAACAGTTTCCATTTTCGGATGTTTAAACCATGAATATTAGTTAACCATTCAAAACTGAATTCAAAAAGTAATTTTAAAATGTGAGACTGATAACAAGCACACATATGTGTGTATATAGAATGACACACGTGTGTGTGAGTGTGCGAGTGCGTGAGTGTGTGTGCGTGAGTGTGTGCTGCGTACGTATGAACGAAATACACAAGGATGTCAACAGATGGGATCTCCAGGAGGGGGAATCTGAACGACTATTATTTTCCTTTTCAAGTTTTCCGAATTTCAAAATGTTATTGTAAGCACGTATTAATTTTTTACTCTGAACAAAAGCTACAAAGACAACGCGAACAAATGGGGGCTTGCGTGATGCTGGATGGGCCGGTGAGGCCCCAGCCCGAGCTCTGGATCCCGGGTGGATTCTGGCGGCTCGGGCCTGTGCTTCCCCAGGTCGCCTGCAGACGGCCTGACACGCTGGCCTTCTGCTCATTCCGCAGACCCTCCGAGACAAAGGCAAGCCGCTGCTTTTCCCCAAAGCTGGTAAGTACTAAGCTATGCACTAGCCCCCGCAAAGGAACGCATCTGGGAGAGCATCGCAAGGGTCTTACAGTTAAGGTGTCCGCAGCCCACCCAGGGTTCTGGGCTTGCGACAAGATGAGGCCATCTACCTGGGGCTGGCCGAGACGGCACCAGCAAGGGCACCAAGAGGGGAAGCTGAACGCACACATTCCGGTGTCTGGTCTCCGGGGGTTCGGTCCTAGGAAACTGCTCCCTGGGCAAACCCTGCTGGGTTGCTGGTGCTCCGAAGGTGGAGAGGTGAATTAGAGTGAGAGTGTCCGCAGCTCGGCCCCAGACCCCTCCCCCACCCCACACCTAGACACCTCGAGGCTGTGTCCACGGTGTCCCAACACCCCTCTCCAGACTCGTGGGCTCCGGGAGCACATTCCCATCTTGAAGATAAATTTGCACGGCGTGCATACTGCGTTCCGCCTTGAAATCTTGCCTCTGTTTTACAATGACTCGAATAGAGACTTCAGAGAAATACTGCCTTCCGTGAAAAAGCCTCAGTAAATACACTCCTCAAAATTTTCACTCTTAATATATCAGTAGCTTTTGAGTTCATTATAGTGTTATTAGTCAGTCTTCATAAAAGTGCTATGTATCTTTATTAAAAATGGAAGTTCACATCATTTTATGTTCCCATAAAAATGGGTGGTGGTAGCTTTGATTAATTTCTTCACATACAGTGAACTTTAAAGCAAATTGGACAGTGTAATTCAATTCCTATTTCTGCAGATTTTTTTGTTGGTAGAAAATTGATATCATTCATATGTAATCATATTGCCTTTGCAAGAGATATTTAAGAAATAATATCCTGAGGTAATGATCGCGTGGCTTAATTATTAATACTGAGCTTCCACACATGGCCGTGTGCATTTCTTTTCCCAAGCTTGACTTTTTTCAGAAAATATTTCTCCAATCTAAATTCAGCGATGTACCACCGATGTGCACATGAGTGTGCGTGTGTGAGAGAGAGTTCGCTTTCTAAGTTGTTTCTTTCCTTAACAGCTCGAGCCTCATTTCTGGAATAATCATTGATTTTAAGTGGTTTAGCAACTGAACTCAACCAGTCCTAACGAGAGGGAAATTTGAAAGGTAAGCCTTCCAACTCAAAGGTTCCCTGCTCCCCGCCCTTCCAAATGCCGAGAAAACCCGTCGGGTCCCTCCTGAATGCAACAATTGTCAACCACCCAAGTGGGAGTCTTCTGGCTTTGGATGCTCTGTTAATTAAAGTTCTCCAGAGAGAGCAAGAGACACAGAGACAGAGACACAGAGCTAGAGAGCGAGGGAGGGGCAGAGGGAGGAGAGAGAGTGCTCATCTTGAGCTGGAGACCCCGTCCCAGACAGACGTGTGGGACTCCACCCACAGGAGGCATACTGGTGGGGCTGGGGAGGCCACAAGAGGCCCAGCGTGGGGGGCCGGCTGGGGAGGAGGCCCGAGCGGTCCGTGGCTGGGGTTGGCCCTGGGGCCTGCAGGGTCTGTCTGGACAGGCAGCATATTGTGCGTGGACCCTGCCCCACAGAGTCCAGAGCGCATTGCGCTAACCAGGAAAACGCATGAATAAAAGATCCCCTTGATGGATGGAGAAGGTGGGTTGATGAGCGACAAGCCTGTGAGCCTGTGTTTTCATTCTACTCTCCAGACTGGGTTGGGGACCAGAGGCTACTAGGCCAAGTGGTAGCCAAAAGCCCAGCCCCAGGAAGAAAGAAAACTCAGTTTTACTGAGGACAAGAGACGGGGGCTGACACTGGGGGGCCCAGGCTCTGACGTGTGCTCAAGGTACCATTGACATGCCGAGTGGCTACGTTGTAGAGTGTGCTGCTCATTTTCGTACATGTGCGTGTGTAAACTAACACACCACACACTGCACACAGACCACACAGTATGTTCTGACATGTACACACCCACACAATACATGTATGCACACACCTACACATGTACACACACGCCCACATCCACGTGCATGCATACATACATGCAAACGTGTGGACACGCTCACAGTACATGGACACATAAACACACGTGCACACTTACACACCACTCACACACACATATACACACTCATCCACATTCTCACACACCTGGGCATACTGTTTGCCCGTGTACACACAACGCCCCCTTTCCCTGGGTTCTCTTGCACAGCAGCCTTGGGCGGTGGCCTCTGGCTGTGTGGGAGGCTCACTGTGTTCCACTCCTGGAGGTGGGGTCCCTCTCAGGACCCTGTGTGCCGCACTCTTTGCAGGCTGGGCCCTTCCTCTCCACCTTCTGAGCAGATGCCGAGCCCCAGAGCCCCCAGCAGCAAAGCCATCCTCCCACTGACGAGCCAAGAAACACATGGCATGATGCCACACTTGTCCCCTTCAGAGGGGACCAAGGTTCCAGAAGCATGTGGAGACCCCAAAGACAAACTGAACCCCTTTGTCCACATGCAGTCTGTCCTCTGAGCTGCCCCTACACAGGCAGAGGACCCCCCTGTGTGGGGCCAGCATGCCCCCCGACCCAGAGTATGAGCCCTGCACCAAGGATCTCCAGGACATCTCCGCTGAGCACAGTGGCCACGGAACTGTTTCCTTCCCGGTGGGTGTTGCCGTGGCTCTTGCCTGCCTGGTGTCAAAGGACCCCTGCCCTACCTCCTGCACATCGCAGCCCTGTCCTCGGGACGCAGCCCTCCCGGCAGGCTCCTGGGCCCACCACACCACTAGGGCCCCCCAGACAGCCACGAACATGATTACTCGCAGGTGAGGTGTCCGGCACGAGCCTCTGCCCGTTGTCAGTGCCCCTGCACGCCCAGTTCATGGACAGGAGGTAGGCCTGTGCTTGGAGCCCCAGATTTGTGGGGGAAAACGACAATCCTAATTCCCCATAAGTTGTCACCAAAACTGACTGGCAAGTCGCTGAGCTGTATGCAGCGTTGTGGGGAGGGGCTCTGTCCTTGGGCATCTGAATAGGAGGGGCGGCTGTCTGGGTGTTCCCAGGGGAATCCTGCGAGAGAACAAGGGTGTGAGGTGAAGAAGTCGGGCAGGAGTGTGTCAGCCCCTCGCTCAAAGGGAGGGGGTCTCCAGCTGGGAGCAGTCTGCACCTGTGGATGAGGGCTGGGCGCTGGGGAGGGACGGGACCGTCTCTCCAACTCACGGGGGGCGTCCGGAAGGAAAGGAGCTTCTAGGATGGTGGGTGCCAGGAGAGGCAGGCACGCAGCAGGTCCCCAGAGCCAGGCCCCCTATCACGTCTCTGAGGGCGTGTCAGCCACCTGGTGACCCCTGGGTGGGCGCTGCTGATCCCAATGACAGGCCCCCAGGGACTGGGTGGGCTCCCAGGGACTGGGCGGCTCCAGGCCAGACCACTGCTAAGGGACAGAGTTGGGGGCTGCCACCAAACAGCAGTGCTCTCATGGAGAAAACGAACCCTTCTCGGGGCGGGAAACATGGAAGAGATTCCTGTCCCGAAGTCATTTAGACAGACTGCGAGATGTCTGAACTGTGAAGTGGGCACTCTCTGTTCGGACGCAAGCCACCCCCTGGGCTTGTCCGCGTGAAGAAAGGGAACCAGCGCTCCCTGTGGCCGGCCCAGGGCAGGACAGTTTCCTCTGGCCCCCTGCCCTCGGGGGAGCCGCATGAGGTGGTCCTGCCCGTGTCGAGAGGACGAAGGTGCCCCTGGATGGCGCACAGCTCCCTGGGTGCCCAGCGAGGTCCCTCGGGCCAGCAGCAGCTGGAGTCACAGGAAACAGAATCCCAGCCCCAGGCACGGCGTGGAGCACAGCACTGCCGGGGAAGATGCTCTGGAGGGTCTGGCTGTAAGCCGGCCACGGACGCGTACAGGTGCAGGGAGTGGTTCGCACTCGGGTTTTGTGTTTATCGCTTCCACACTGGAACAGAATTGAATTCTTCACAGCAGAAAAACAAAGATAGCTCTGAGTTATGCCGTAACTCGTGGCGGGGGACTTATGAATACGATTTTCCTGTAAAATCCAGCATTTTTCTCTTTACTCCTTGCGACCCGTACGTGGCAGAAAGCTGTCCCCCTCTCAGGCTTTTTGCTCCGGCCGTGCCAGGCGGCGCCCCGGAAACCCTGCCCCGCGCGCAACCCGCCCCGTCCGATCCACACGCGGCGGGCAGGCCGGCAGCGCCCCGAGGAACGTGCTGGAACGCGGCTGGTTTCGGAAGGGGAAGGGCCTTATAGACGAGGCTGGGGACGCTCGCGTGGTTGTGTTCAGAAAAGTGAACGAGTTCGTTGCAGTGGGAACCGAGGCAGAGCCCTCGGGAGCTGGGACGCCTCAAAGCTCACACCTGGGCCTCGTTTTGGACGTGAGGAAAACGGTGTCTACTTCATTTAAAAAAAAAAAAATTAAATCAGAGTAATATGCCAGTGACGTTTTGACTGAAACCTTTGGTTGAGAAAGAAGGTGGAGGATTTTCCCTGAAAATAAAGAAATACAGAGGCGAGGGCCTGCCCCCAGGCTGGGACTCGTCTGCAGCCTCGGTGAGCAGTGGCTCTTGCTGGCGAGTTGGGGGACCGCGGTGTCTCCCCAAAACCAACCACGAGCATGAGGTCCCAGATGCGGTGCCCCGACGCTGACGAGATCTCCCGGGTCTTCCTATGTGACCTTGGGAAATGGGTTCGGGTCCCAGGGGGATGTCCTCCATGGTGCTCAGCCCGGGGGTGGTGGTCCAGCTCCGACGTTCGAGAGGACTCGGAGGCCTCCGCTGGGGACGGAGGAGAGTGCGTATCTCTGCGGATGCCGCTAGCCACAGCGGCACATTTTTAACGTGCATTAAAAAAAAAAAAAAAAAAAAAGAAATCTCAAATTTGCTGTAAATTCAGGCCAGGGAGGATCTAGCAGATGGGCAATGTTTAAGTTACAAACCTAAGGGAAGCTTTTGCATTTAAAAAAAAAAAAAAGCCCTCTTAAACTGCAGCTCTTAAAATAAAGAAAGATTTTCTGTTTTCCATAGTGACTCACTAAACCTTTATTTAGACAGTTGGTAAAAACACCACATCACATATTTCACATGTTTTTTTTTTTTCACTGCTGCAGCTTAAAACAGAATCGTGTTTTTTTCTTCTAGAGGGAAGCAGAAATCTACAGTAAGGCATTTTGCCTTTTTTTTTTTTTTTTTTAATGAAACCTAAATGCATTTTGGAACGGTCCTGTCCTGGCCGGCCCCGCGCACAGCACCCTCTGGTGCACAGATTAAGGAGAAGGATTAGGGCTGTTTCAGGGCTTTGTTCCTTTGCTGTTCAACATTTCCCAGAGATGAATTTTAATGCTCATTCAAAAATACAACAAAAACGTAATGATTTGGAATCCATCATCTGACTGTTTCAGCAGTTTTTCTCATTGTTGTTCTTGCTCTGTGGCAGGTTAGCTGTGTGACGGTGAGGGGATGCTCGTCCCCTGAGGCTGCGCAGACAGACCACGCCAGGACCCAGCGGCTATGTGGGCTGGGTGTCCGAGGTCCGTGCCGAAGCCTTCTTGGAGGCGGGTCCTCCTGGGGCCAGAAAGGGAGCTCCGAGGAGTGGGGCCGGGCATGGGGAGAAGCCTCTGAGCGGGGAGAGGGTCCCCCCAGTGTGTGCCCCTGGAGCTGGGTCTCTGCCCCACCCTGAGCCCAAGGAGGACTGGCTCATGGCAGGACCCTCCCTCAGCCACGGACACCATCATGCCAACCAACAGTAATTTCTAGTTCTTCTTGGGGAAGAGGAGGCCAAGTGTCCCAACACATGTTCGTGAAGATTAACCACAGAGGATCCACATGTGGACATGCATGCAGACATGGCCACACGCACACTCACACATGCAGACATACACACTCACATGCACACTCACGCATGTAGACATGCACAGAGCACACACTCACATGCACACTCACAGTCCGTGCAGACATGCATGGAGCACGCATGCACACCAACACACTCTCTCACACACACTCACAAATGCAGACACACGTTCACATGCACACTCACGCATGCAGACAGGCACAGAGCACACACACATGCAGACCTACATGCTCACATGCACACTCATATATGCAGTCATGCACGGAGCACACATGCACACCAACACACTCACACATGCACACTCACATGCACAGACACACACGGAGCACACACGCACACTCACACATGCAGACATGCACTAAGCACACCCACACCCACATGCACACTCACACGTATAGGCAGGCACAGAGCACGCATGCATACCTATACACACTCACACATGCAGACACACATGGAGCACACGACTGGGCCACTCTGGGCATCCCGGGCAGGAGCAGAAGCAACCTCTCCCCTGCTGTCCGCAGCACCCAGGAACCATCACGAGTCCCCCAGCACCCCCCGGGGACCTGAGGCCCGCACGTAAGATGTGTGTGTGGAGGGTGAGCACAGGACCCCTCCCTCTGCCACGCGGGCACTCACTAGGTTCCACAGCAGTTCCTGGCGTCTCCATGAAGAGGACTCGTCCGCCCACCACGGAGAGTGCGTCCAGGGCCAGACGCTGCTCCCCCCGCACCGGGAGGCTCCTGCTCCCCAGGCATCCGTGATTCGCACACAAGACTTTGGTCTCACTCTGATAACAATTTGCTTGTTATCAGCTCCTACCAGAGCTGGGCTTCCTGTGCGCACACAGGGAAGGACGGGAGCTGGACCCGTGAGAAATGTTCCCATGAGTGGACTTTCGGTGATTTGTCTCAGGTAGCATATTGTTTCTTGTTTTCCTTTTGCCAGAAAGCTATACTTTTTGCAACGACAGTTGTCCTGTGAAATAGGATCCTTTTTCCAGTAGGGCTTGATACCTCCGGAGGGAAGGCGCTGCACAGCCCCCCATGGCCAGGCTCACTGCGCCACTGGCCACGGGCAGGAAAGAGCCCCCACAGGGCATTAAGGGCCAATCGGCCTCGAGGATGGGGGAGCCTGCGTTTCCTCCCACAAGGTCAGCTTTCCACCTCCCAGCCTGAGCACCTCCATCTCCAGGCCTCCCCTTCCCCGAGGCACACATTTCTGAGGCAAAAGCGCCCCGTCCACCCTCCGGTCTGCGTCCTCGCGGCCTAGGACGTGACACAGGCGCTCGGTTCTGTTCCAAAGACCCCACCACAGTTGGTTTGCCCCAAAGACACCAAAGTCTGAACAGAATTCCCTCGGGATGACTTCCTGGGGACACACGTCACTTTTCTATTGTTCTCATCTGAGCAGTGACGTCGGATGACACCCCTGAGGGTCAAGTGGGCTTCAAGGAAGAGTCTAGAATGTTCCTTCTCCATTCTGGATCTAGGGTCTAGGGGTTGTTGTGCGCGGTCCCCTCGAGTCCTGAGGGGCTGCCAGAAGGGCCAGATCGCCAAAGGCCTACGAGATCCCCTCCCGCTGTCACGGGACCTGCGATGTTCTACCTCCACCGTGTCAAAAGCTCTTGGTTTTACACGGCTCTGGTATTTACCCGCAATTCCCTAACATGCTGTCAGGGAAAGGCCTGCTATTCTAGGTGAGGCCTGCACATTCCGAGCAGGAGGAAAAGGCGCTGTAGGGAGAGGGGCCTCTTCCCCTTTACAAAGGTCACGGGCTGACTGCTTTGTACAAGCAAAGAGGCTCCGTCAGTCATGGGCAAGCCGTCCCCTGGCACGGGGACCCGTGGGTTGTGTGGCTGCAGGGCCCAAGGAGGGGGTGACAGCTGTCAGGGTCTGGGGTGGCACAGACATGCTCAGCTCCAGCGACATGCTGGCTCCCTGCTCAGGCGGGGGTGGCCACGTGACCTGAGGCCAGAGCCCTGGGTCCCTGGACCCCCAGGCAGGCTGTTGGGGAGGGGGCTCTGCAGCACCTCGGGGGAGCTGGGGCCCAAGCCCCTGTCTCGGGGGAGGGGGAGGGAACACCTGCAGCCAGCTCCCTCCAGACGGTGCCGGGGGACACAGCAGCCGTCCCCCACAGGGAGAGTCTGGGGTGCTTGCCAGGTGGCCATGACCCGGACAAATGTCACGGACAGTGGCCGGTCAACTGGTAAACTACTTCTACTTTCAACATTCCATACAACAGAACGCTTGACCCAGCCCCTCACAGAGCCTCATCCAGGGGTGAGCAACTCCCACACAACTCACGCCCACAAACACTCGCTGACACCCACAACTCACACCCACAAACATTCGTTTGCACCCAAAACTCATGCCACAAACACTCGCTCACACACACAACTCAAGCTCACAAACCACTCACACAACTCAAAGCCCCACTCACTCATGCATACAACTCACTCGTGCACACAACTCACACCCACAAACCTCTCATTTGCACACACAATCCATACACACAAACCACTCACACATAATTTATCCTCACATATACAACTTATATTCACACACCACATGCAATTCACACCCACACACAATTCATACCCCAGCCTACACACACACACACACACACACACACACATCCAATGCCCAGGTGATACAATAATTCAGATTCTGGTGGGCTGTAGGGCAGGAGACGTATCCTTTCATCCACTCAGGGACATGCTTCCTGAGGGCCTGCTATGTGCCCGGTGCCACGTCCAGTGCTAGAAGCACCGCAGACAGGAGACACGAGGACTCCGCCCCTGGGGTTGACATCTACTGAGAGGGAGACCGTGAACATGACAAGACTACAACCAATTCCGGTGACAAACTCGTCCTCATACCCTTGTGTCTAGCCTGCCTGCCGATAACTAAGTGGAACAGGACGTCCGCGCTCATGCTACGTGAGCAGCGGCCCGGCGTGCGGCCACCTCCGCTGGCCTGGCTGTGGCGACCGCGGAAGGAGCCCGGTGCTTGGGGCGCGGCCGCGTTCGCCCGGGCAGTGCAGAGGGAGACACCCAGGCACAGTTCTGGGTTTGCTTCCGTGCAAAGGCGCACACTGTCTGGGCAGCAGCCTCCTCTGCCATTTCTAGGAAAGCCCCTGGAAAATACCGGCCGAGCATCTGCCCGTTAAGGTTCCGAAGCGTCCGTGTTATTGGTTGCATGTCCCTTCCTGAGCGAAACTGTTCATTGCAAAATCTGAAGTAATGAGACGCCATCCCTAATGGCATCCTTCTTTCCCACAGCATCTCTGATATCATTTTAATAAGCCAATATAAAGCAGTGCGCACAGTCACCGTATATACGACTCCGCAAACGCGGCCCCAGTCTCCGCAAAGACACAGGTGCAGGGCGGCAGAATGTGATTATCACTGTCACCTCAGAGCAAAAACCAAAAAGTGTTTCTCACCAGAGGGAGGAGGAGATGAAGCCCCGCGTGGGGAGACCCCAGACTGGGGGAGAGGGAGCCCCCTGTGAGGAGCTCTGGGGGCTCCTGGATGGTGTTTCTGATTTGCCTCTGGCCTGAGCCCTCTTGGCCTGATGGAGAGCTTGGCGCCCTTCCCCCTCCCATTCTAAAAGGTCAGGGCAGGTCTCAGCCCTGGGAGATCCTGTTCTCAGTCCCCTCCTCTGCTCGGGACAGTCCAGTGTGTCCATCGTGCATGTGTCTCAACCTGGGACCCTCCCGGCCACCCCCACTCCCAGCTGGGGGCCCCCAGGCTTCCCGCTTCTGGCAGCTGTGAGGGGGCTCCTGGCCTCGTGGGCAGAAGACCCCCCACACACACCGCGAAGACCCGCTACTTGGCAGCCTCGCCAGGCCTGCGGCGGGACAGCCCTGGGCCTGGCCGCGGGTCAGGGGGCCGTGCAGGGCTCTGAGTGCCTCTGAGGCCCAGGCCAGCCCTGGGGACCCCGGAAGCAGGGGGTGGCCCGGCCTCCCCGACAAGCCCACACGGTGATTTACACTCTGCTCGGCCAGCAGCGGGGTTTTCTGGTCATTTCTTCACCGCACGTAGCATAACCCGCCGGGGAGCCACGAGCGGTGGGCGACAGAGAAGCAGGGCTGGGACTGCGGCGAGGGCCGGGCTGACCGGAAAGGCCGGGGGTCCCTCCTGCCAACGGGGGGAGGGAGGGGCAGAGCTGCTCCCACATGGACTTCCCTAAGGCCGGCCACTCCGGGGCGGGAGTCTGGGGGCAAGAGGGGCGGGCCACACGCCCCGTGGGATGGAGGGACCCTCCCCGGCCGGCAGCCCCAGCTTCCCTGCCTCCAGGTGCTTGGCCTCCGTCCTGCTGGCCTCAGGTTTGCTATCTTTGAAATGGGGGTGACCCCAACCCCCACCCAGGTGGTAGGGACAAGGCAGGCGCAGGGAAAGCCTTTGCATGATACATGTCAGGTGCAGAACAGCAGGACGGTTGCCTTTAATCTTCTCTCTGCGCCTCCTCTGGGCGACACCTGGCATCCACACCGCCCGCGGCCCCGTTTTCCCTCCGCGCTGGAGGCCGTCAGCCGTCACCTCCCTTAACCGTGGTTTTAGGACCCGTCTCTGTCTCTCTCCTCCAGTTCTCTCAGCCAACGGAGGTCTCTTACCTGGAAACGCAGGGAGGCAGAAGGGCCTCTTTGCCCTGAGAACAGACCCGCTCCTGGGTGGAGGGGCTGGACCCTGGATTCCCAGAGGAATCAAGCAAGTTTCCAAACCCCGCACAGGTCAGGAGGGCCACATCCCCATCACGTGAAGAACCAGACTTGGGGGCTGACAGTCTTATGCTCATTGATTGTCTGTCTCCTAATGACCCATCACGGAGAGCGGCTGAGAAGAGCAAACGCAACCCTGTTTATAAAGCCCCAATCCAAACACTCAATAGATGGTAAATAGTCTTGCTTCCATGATAAATATTTGCAAAATTTGTTTCTCTTTGACCTTGACTTGTCGCTATGGAACTAAGCTCCATTCATTGAACCACCTCCCTTTGAGGTCGCCCACTTCCAATTCCATTTTTCAGAAGAGCTGGCGATCCTTCCACACCCTACAAAACTAAGAATCTAGTACAAACTTGAACGTTTCCCAGATACACTCAACTCCCTGGCGATGCTGTTCAGATGCGGTTCAGTAGGAGGCGGCGGGGGGGGGGGGGGGGCAAGAAAAGAAAGACCCCAGAAAAAACTTGGAGATGACTTACTTCAGTTTCTGTTTCCTTTCCAGATTTATCTGGTATTGAAATTAACAACCAAGTGTAAATGAATTTTTTTTTTTGGAAATAAAATTTCCATTCACCACACATTCTGACCGAGTGTAGGAGAGAACAGGGAGAAGGACTGGTTGATGAAGGCTGTGAGTGTGTTGCGGTGGGGTGGGGGGAGGATCTGGGCGAGGAGGAAATCTGAGGCTGCTCCAGAGAGCAACATGGAAGAGAGAAAAGAGGCAGAACGAAAGCGATAACGCAGGTAGGAAGTTAAAGAACCTTTATCAGGAAATAAAATGTTTGGGATTTGCTTACAAATAACTAATACAGGGTGGGGGATTCAAGGTATGGGTGGCAAAGGGGCAGGGGTGGGACTAGCTGTGGTCTTTCGGGGACATGCCGGTGGGTACCTGGGGATTCATTACACCGTTCTGTCTACTTTGCAGGTTTTTTGAAAATTCTCCATAAACAACAACAGATTCTCCAGCCTAGTGAAGCAGGAAAGCAGCCTATACAAAATGCCCTCACTTCTGACACCGGTTGCAGTGCTCGTGGGTCTCCAGAACTTTCCTCGCATCTGATGATTTGCTGGAAGGACTCACAGAACCCACAGAAAGCTGTTACACACACAGCTATGGCTTATGAGAGTGAAGGGGCACGGGGGAAAATCTGCCCAGGGAAGAGACGCGTGGGGGAGTCCAGAAGAGACTGGCATGTCCAGCAGCAGACAGTGGCGTGTGACAGCACTCAAGGAATGTCACCCAGCAGAGGAGGTCTCCCCAGCCCTGGTGTTCAGAGCTTTTATGGGCCTGGATAGCTAGACATTGCTGAGTGCCTGCCAAGGTTGACCTGTGGACCCCAGCCACTCTGGAGGTCAAGTGCATACCCCATGGCCTGAAGCCCTCACCATAAATCACAGTATTGGGCTGCCCAGAGAGTCCAAGTCCCCAGGTAAACAAAGACCCTCCTTCTAGAGATCACCTCCCAGGAGACAAGGGCAAAGATCAAATGTCTTTTTGGGTCAGGTCAGTTCTTTGCCGCACAAGTCTGGTAAGTTTTTGAACTACACTCTGAAGATACGTCTGAAGATTTTCAACGGGAACTGGCTGGGGGTGGGGGGGCAGCTGCAAAGGGGGTCAGGCCGTCTTGGTCTTCTGCCCCATTACAGCTGAAGCAGCTTTGTTTCATCTGTGTTTCAAAGCAACTCTTATGTGTTTCCAAATGTTACGGGTTGACTTGTGTCCCCCACAAATTCACATGTTGAAGTCCTAACCCTTGGTACCTCAGAAAGAGAACTTATGTGGAAATAGGGTCTTTGCAGATGTCATTACTTAAGATGAGGTCGTTAGGATGGTGCCTAATACAGTGTGACTGGTGTCCTCCCAAGAAGAGGAAGTCGGACACAGACTCAGGTAGGGAGAATGTCATGTAGAGATGAAGGCAGAAATCAGGGTGGTGCATGGACACTCCAGGAAGCACCAAGAAGCTCTGGCAAACCACAGAAGCTTGGGGAGAGCCTGGAGCAGATGCTCCATCCCAGCCTTGGAAGGAGCCAGCCCTGCTGACACCATGACCTCTGACTTCCTGCCTCCAGAACTGGGAGAGGATCAGAGACTACCCACTCTGTGGCCGGTTGTTACAGAGGTCCTGGCAAATTCATCCACCAAACAACACCTTATTTAAATAAAGGGTTCCATGGCTGTGACACCGTGTTTGAAACCACTGAGCTAGACACTTTCTTCCATTTACGCAGGAAGAAACTGATACCCAGACACCCAACACAGACCAGGAAGAGACAAGCAGGATCACCAAGGGGAGATGTGCGGCAGGAGCCTCATTCTCTGCTTTGTTCCCTGAGGCACCGGTGAGATGGGAGCTTTCCTCTGAGAGCTTCAAAATATAGTTCATTGACTGACTACGCGCCTCTGCTCTTGGTCCGTCAGATGCTGAGCGGAATTGCAGCCATCCCCATGGGAGAACATTCCCTGATCATCCGTGATTAGAGTGGCCATGGGGCTGTGGCTACGTGGAATGAGGCTGCTAAGGGGCCCCGGGGTCAACGCCATCATTGTGGACTGAGAATGTCAGCACACGGGTCCTCCACCTCCTGGGTTAAACATCTTCCTAAGTATTTTCTTCTTTTTGATGCGATTGCTAAGGGGATTTTCTTAATTTCCTTTTCAGAGAAGTGCTGTGTGGAAATGCCCGATTCCTGCATGTTCATTTTGTGTGGTGCAACTTCACTAGCTTCCTGCAGTCGCTCCCACCGTTTTCCGTGGCATCTTTCGCGTTTTCTGTATATAAGATCATGTCGTCTGCAAACATATCATTTTACATGCTTCTTTCTGATGTGAGGCCTGTTCCTGCTTTTTCCTGCCTCATTGCTCCAGCGAGAACTTCCACTGCCCTGTTGAATACTAGTGGGGAGAGAGGCACCATTATTATTATTATTATTATTACTGATCTCAGAGTGGAGGCTTCCAGGTCTACACCAGCGAGTGTGATGTTTACTTATTTTCTACAACTGCTCTTGTGGGACAACGACAATGTTGAGTAGCTGTGACAGAGACCATCTGGCTGACGAAGCCTAAAATATTGACTATCCGGTGCTTTGTAGAAAAAGTTGACCGTGTTCTAAAGCACTCCGGCGTCAGACCACCTGAAACACATAGTGTGTTGTCAGTTATAAACGGACACTCTTCAGGAGACCGCAACCTCCTTTGAGCCTCAGGACCTGTCACGTTCTCTTCTCTCTCCCAGTGCCAAGCACCAGCCTCCCATAGGCACCGAGAAACACTGGAGGGATGGAGGGTGGGTGGATGCATCAGTGTTGAGAGGAGGGAAGCGCAACGCCCTAAACCTTTCCCTTTAGCCCAAAAGGGGAGTTGTTTGGAACAATCACCCAAAACTGGTCACAACTTTTTGGCGTAGCTGTTGATGGAGATGAAGCAATATGATTCTGCATGGTACTCAGGAGGGGTGGGAAGTATACACCCACGGGCTTTTCATAATCAGGGATAAACTGGGTTTTGATAAAATAATTATTTTCTGATTGACTTGCACAAAGATTGAAATGAAGGTTTATCTTCATGTCTGATTGATCTTTCATGGGCAGTAACTTTTAATATTTTGCCACTAAAACGTGTCAGTGATCCCAAACCAAATGATTTCAAGACATCTTGGGGGTGTTGTTTAAGGACTTGAGCGTAGGTCCTACAGATCACCAAATGCCTGACTCGTGTTTAATCCCTGCTCGAAATTTGGTTTTTCATACACTGAGTTTTCTTCAAATGAGTCCCAACCAAATGAGTTCTTAAAATGGGTTCTGTATGGAAACCCAAACAGATAAAACCTATTTTCCATCCAGTCAGCTTAAAATATTTCTTCTCCTTTTTTTTTTGTTACAGAAGTAGCATTTGAAAAGTAAATGAAACTTTTCTTTTACCATTAACAAACAAGAAAGCGTGTACATTTTAAATGTAAGGAGATGCAGCTCCGTCACTTTCCAAAACAAGTTGCAGCAACATCCCGCTGACAGCCTGTAAACGTACCCGTTTCTCTACCCTTGTAGACAGCGTAACCTGAGTAGTTATGTACGTTACACATAGTGCTCTAAAAAATAAAGTCATTTGGGAAAAAAATAGTGTATATAGTATGACTATATAGTATATATAGTTACACACACACACACACACACACACAGAGACATCATTTGAGACAGCATTTCTAAAGTATTAGATGAAGTTGTGCACACTTCTGTATGTTCATTGGTCAGTCTTAGTATTCTTTTCATTTTTTGCATTGAGTTCTTTGTATTTTTAATTGATTTTCGATGCTCTTTATATAGTGTAGAAATTAACTCTCTGTAACCACGTTGCAAATACTTTCCCATCGTCACTTACCTTTAACTGTCTCAATGGTGTTCCTTCCAATATGGAGATGTAAACTATTTCTGCAGTCAGGCCTCTCAGTCTTGTTCTCCTTGACTCCTCAATTTTATACTTTGCTAAGAAAGGACTTCTTTCTAACACTACATATAATTCTTGTTTTAAGTACTTTTATGATTTTCAAAATATTCTTTATTTATTCGAGAGAGAGCGCATGAGTGGGAGGGCCAGAGGGAACGGGAGAGAGAATCTCAAGCAGACTCCATGCTGAACACAGAGCCTGATGCAGGACTCGATCCCAGGACCACGAGATCTTGACCTGACCCCAAACCAAGAGCTGGACATTTAATGGACTATGCCTTCTTGGGTGCCCCTTTTATGATTTATTTTTATGTTGAGTTTATTTTTGTGTGAAGAGTAAGAAAAGAATCCAACTTCATACTTTCTAAATGGTATCCAATCGCCTCAAAATTATGTATTGATGAACTCTATGATCTTGTATGGGGCACTGATTCTGGCCTATAGTCCTAGGTCTCTATGCTGAATCACGGTCCTTTAGTTCCCGCAGATTACAGTTCTATTCTCGGGGCCCCTGTCACAGCCCGAGAATGACATGGATAGGGAGGGTTTAGCCGTGGTGAAGCTAAGATGGTCCAGGTCAGCATCGCAGGGAACACCCCAGAGCCAGGCCCTGGAGTGGAGGCTTGACGTGCCGGGAAATCTCCTTGCGTAATTCAGGCTCCGTGATGCCAGAAGGACCCATGCACACCAGGGTTAATGGACTGTGCTTTGCTCTCGTGGTAAGGCTCAACAATCACGTGGGCAGGACCTTAGTCTGCTCGTGAGGAAGGGCCCTTCATGGCCCATGGAGATGCTTTCCGCCCAACAGTGTAAGGAAACCCCTGCATTTGGGGAAGTCAGAGAAGCTTCCAATTCCACGCGGGCTGCTCAAACAGCCATGTGAAGGCCAAAGGACACGATGGCAGCACACGGACCAGTCCAGGGCCAGACACCGGTCATTCCCATGAACCCCCTCAGATCACGGGGATGCCGCTACTTGGCGTCTTCCACCCGCAGCTCCCAACTCCCCCAACCCATAGGGACCCTTGGTCCTACCCTCCTGCACCGACTTTCTGTGTCGGCATCTGAAGGGTCTCCCTGGGCAGTTCTCCGCCCGAGGCATGGGAAACAGGTACTCAGTGAGAGAGCAGAGGCGGGCGGACGCACAGTCAAGAGGGACACGGCCGCCAGCGCTGTTTGGATACCGTCTTTGAGGGACAATGTAAGAGAGGGGAGAGAAGCAGCCGCACCCGTGCGATGGTGCTGCTAAGACATGCCCCCCCCACCAGCCAGATGGCACCGACAGCCCAGTGTCCCACCCAGGGCAGCCCCTGCAGGGGTGTGTCCCCATCCCATGGACCCTCCAGGCCAAGGAGTGGGGGCTATGGCAGTAGACGCGAGCCTGTGTGCTTGACCCCACCGTGTGCCGACCGGAGCGCGCCTTCAAAGTGGGAAGAATGAGATCGTTCTGGAAGTGGATCCAGAGCCTGAGGGATGGCTGTGGCGTTAGCCGGAGAGCGGGGCAGAATCCTTTGACAGCTGAGGGAACGAACAGGTAGGCTGATTTTCCCGGAGACCTGCGGGCTGCGCGTCAGAAAGACCGAATTTAACCCCGGCTGGGGGGCTTTCCTTCCACACCCGTCCGTGAGCAACACCAAGCAGACAAGGAGACGAGTCTCAGTCCACGGAGGACCGCCCGCCAGGGGCTGGTGGAGTGGCCGGCAGCCAAGCGCGGCACTCAGCCGACTGCGGGCTCTGGTCGCGCGGCCCCTGCCTTCCAGCTGGCATGCAAGAGGCGAGCGGCGGCGTCCGCTTCTGCGGCAAGTCTGCGCGTGGGCGCAGCGCAAGTGGCCCACAGTGTGCCCGTGCGGGCTCGGGAGGGGGTCGTCTTGTGCGGTCCTGCTCACGGGGAGGGGCCCGTGACCTTGTGGGGGACCGTGGATCCCTCACATGCAACACGGAGTGTCTGGGGCCGTGTTGGTGCCTGAGCGTGGACGTGCGCACAGTTCCTCCTTCCCCACGGGGTCACGGTCTGTTTTTTTAATGGAGTCTGTTGTTGCGTCCTGCCGGGTGCCCTGGAGACAGGACAGACCGTGGTTTGTGGTGTGGGCAGGGCACCCATGGGCACCATCGCTGAATACAGTTCCCCCGTAGGGGTAGAAATAGGACTGTAAGATCCTCCACCCAACCCGTCGTCTTCTGCCGCTTCTCATGCTGCCCCAGTGAGGGAGGGGGCGGGGGGACCACACGAAATACGAGGGTCCCCAGCTAGCCACACGGAGCAGCTGGTAGTGCCGCCCCCCGCCTCGGACTCCTGTGGACGATGTCTCCCTCCTCGGCTTGGAGCCTGGGGTGCAGCTGGGAGGAAGCCCCCTTGTCGCCGCAGGGTTAGAGTAATTCTCCGGGTCTCACTCTGCAGACTCCAGGATTAATTTTTCACCTCCATTAGGTGTATAGAAACATTATTTCGTAGCTTTATTTTTATTGAAAATGACCACACGCAATAACATCACCTTGAAATAGAATATTCTACGGGAATTGTTACGAAGAGTTGCGGGCCAGCGACATGTGATTTTATCAAAGTCCAGAAGTAATTCTGAGATGGAGAATAAAGTACTCGGAAGCCACATTTCTAAAGGATCGCAGATGGTAATATATAAACCACAGAAGTAAAGTTCAAGTGGTGTGTAAATGTCACCAGGTCCGTGATATTGAAATTGCCATTTTATAGCACGCGTCGTTTGGGTGGAGTTCATGATTATTAAATCTTGGAGAGCGGCCGTCAACACACTCAGAACGTCATCTTCCTGTGTGGGACCATGCGGGTGTGGCCCCCAGGCTGGCTCACTCCCGTCCAGGGGTTCCGTGAGCGAAGGCCCTTGCTGGGCGGGGAAGGCCAACAAAGGGGATGGCCAGCCCCCGAGGGGCTGCAGGGGGCCACTCTCAGGGGAAACGGAAGGCCCAGAGCCTCTGTGTCATGAAGGAATCGGCATTTTCTACCCTGGAGAGTGGGGCCCAGTTGCACGGGGCTGCCCCCAAGCCAACCACGTGGGTCATCATTTTAGTATAAATAGAAATGACTAATTCATCCCCTTTAATCTGACAAGGACTCACTGAGGACCTAGTATTTTGGAGGCTGTGTTGGGTCCTTGTCACGCATTGCTTCCCAGGGGAAAGTGGACAGGACAGAAGACAGACCAGTAGATTGGAAGACAACGCTTCTGATTTCCGCAAAGGTAACTCAGGGCCCCAGTGGTTGCTATGGCACGTAGATGACGGAAAGTTTGTACCACAAGTTTCGGGCAATGTCCCATCAGCCCCTCGGGAGGGTGTCATTGTGCGTGTAAGTGGGCACTGAAGTGTGGCCCGCCGAGCTGCTGATTCAGACACGACGACTGTCCACAGACCGGCTGGGTCCGCCGGGGCTTGAGAACATGAAGGTGGAAAGTTCTCCACCCAGGAGAAGGCCCTGCTTCTGACAGAGCCGGGGGAAAGCTCAAAATGAAACATTTGCACAGACATTGTCCACCTCACACTCCCCAGGCGCAAAGCAAATGCTGCAGAGAACAGTGAGTGAGTGAGGTTCACCGTGAACATTCATCATGTAGGGAAGACGGGGAGCCCCGCCTCTTTCCACAAGATAAACTAATTTAGAAAGAAAGTCAGAAAGAAAGAAAAAGAAAGAAGGAAAGAAGGAAGTAAGAAAGAAGAGAGAGAGAGAGGGAGGGGAGAAAGGAAGGAAGGAAGGAAGGAAGGAAGGAAGGAAGGAAGGAAGGAAGGGGGATTGATTTTATTTACTTGAGAGAGGGAGCACGATTGTGAGGAGCTGAGGCAGAGGGAGAAGCAGGCTGGGCGCTGATTGGGGAGCCCGACTCGGGACTCGATCCCAGGACCCCGGGATCATGACCTGAGCCAGAGGCAGACACCTACCCGGCTGAGCCACCCAGGAGCTCCTATTTTTACCATTTCAGTCAGGCTTCAGACAGACACATGTGGAGAATTGTGTAAAATATGACTTTCTCCTGCAAATAAAATACTGGTTTTTCCAGAGGGGCTCGCCCTGAGTCGTTCCCTCTCCCTGATGTCCTCCTCCTCCCCCGGGGCCCTGGAAATGGTCCCCCAAGCAGGACACTCCAGCAGGAGATCTGCTGCCATCAGCCTGCTCAGGGACCCCAAGCTACCGGGCCCCACAGTGACGAGGCGGAGAGCGGCTCACAGACATGTGTCTCCAGGTGCGGTTTCATTTTTCCACCCGATGTGCCCCAACGCGAGGGTCCCAACTCTGTCACTGTTTCCCAGGGCCAGCAGACAACATCGGGGGGTGTTTGGTGAAAACCCAGCCCATAGGCCAGTGGGAGAGATAGGACTCATGGCAGTCGCGCGCTCCTGGCCCCCGAGGCCCTGTGTCATGAGAAAAACGACCGTTGGATTCTGCTCAACCTCCATACACACTCTGTCCCCTCTGCTCATTTCCTGGGAGCAGAACTGCGGGCTGGGGTCAGTGGCACGGGCCGGCACCCCTGCTCTGGGCTGGGGACGTGCTCCCAACAGCACGGGGACGGCTCGACGGCACCATGCCGGCGGGGACAGCCACCAGCCGTGCCCCAGGGCAGGGGGGTCTCCACGTTCCACCCGAGGAGCCGTCCCGGCAAAACTGATGACATTTACGGATCTTCTTCCAGTTGGAATCTGATTCCTATGGGTCTGTCCTGACGTCAGTAATAAACAATAATACGATTGTAAACTATTGGTCTTTATAATAAAATTATGCTCCTTTGACATATAATAAATCTAATAGCTATTACATCAGCACCCATAACTATATATCACGGCTTACCTTTTAGATATACACAGGGCATTACACGGCTCAACCGAAATGGCCAGATTTATTACTACTGGTTAGCCACAAGCTTCATGACGTCACAAATGACTAATCGGGAAGAAACGAGGAGCGATTGCAGAGATGATCTGTCCCGAGGCTCTGGGGGAGGAAGGGACCTCGCGGGCCCTTGCGCCCCCCGCGTGGCCACGGTTCGCCAGCTCAGCCCGGAGAGGTTTCTGGATGCTGCCGGAGGCTCACAGAACGTATCCTGAAGGCAGCAGTCACGTGGCGCGCTCGCGGTTCAGAATAAACAGCTTCTCCGTGACCAGCGAGCTCCTAAGTTTGCCTTCACAAGTCATCGCTTACCGCGTGGGGCCTCGGGGCAGCGCCAAGCCTCCTGCGTGCGCCGGACCCCCTTCTGTGCCCCACTAGCACCCACGTTTCTCTTTTTAGCATTTTTGTAAGGTGAGGGGCCAAAGGAACAGGGAAGACAATAACTGAGGACCAAAACAATGGAGTCAGGATACTTCATTGACTTATTATTGATAATTGCATTGGCATCTGGGGACTCATTACAGGCGTTAACATGCTCCACTGACAACCTCCAGATTACCCCTCCTAATAGTCTCCCCAAATGCAGAGGGCTTGGGCAAGGGGAGGGGACATCGCCCTTTCCAGGAGAAATCACTCAACCTTGCACCTCAGAAAGGAAAAGCAAGACATGTTGCCTGGGTCCCACCCAGACCCTGCTCTGCCCAGGCCCACCTGTAGGTGCCCGGGGCCAGCCATGCCCACCGGTGTCCCCAGAGGCCCGCCCAGGGGCCCACCAGCACTCTCAGGACCGTGAGTGCCGTTTGGGGTCTGGGCTGAGGTCCCCCCTTACCAGGCGCACCCGTAATTCTGGTGTGGGGGGCGGGGACGAGCAGGCTGGACTGCGGGGGGAATGTTGGCTGTAACAGGAAAACCGCATTGTGACGACTTCCCGAGACTGTGAGACCCACGGAGTGAGACTTCAGGTTTGGCTCCTGCTCCAGAACCTTCCTGACGAAAAAAAGGTTGTCTTCATTAAGAGCGTTAATATTCATGCGGCATGGTAATTTTGACACAGAAAAGGTCTCTGTAACCTTTTCTTGTGTGAGAATTTTTTACTTCTCAAGGAAATTACAGTCCAGCAATGACTTAATTAATGCTGGCTTTCTTCGGCCGGTTTTGAGGAGCTGTCAGTTTGGGCTTGAGGATCTGTCATCGGGAGCGGCTGGGCTGGGGCTCGGGGAGGGAGGGGACTGGCTGGCCGTGGGCTCCCACGCTGGGGGGCACCTCCCCACATTCGTTTTAATTTAGCGACTGGCTTTCCCTAATGCTAGGTCATTTATTATTGGGACGGAGGGCACAGCTTGAATTAATAATCCATTTTTCACCCGGCATATTTATTCTTTTTATTATAATGACTTCGTTCCTAATCCGTTTGGCTCTGGTAAATTTGGGCGAGGAGTGGCACGGTGGGTGGCTGGGCCCCCATGAACAGCCTGCCAGCAGCCACCTGGGAGCAAAGGGAAACTATCCTCGTCGTTAAAACAACCATCATCCTCGGACAAGAGGCTCCCACCAGGCAGCTGGGGTACTTGCCAGCACCCCCGTGAGAACCTACCTGAGGGAGGACAGTGGGGACACGGAGCACGTCCTTCTAGCCGCCATGAATCCACACAGATACAGTCACTCCGCTCTAGGGGAAGGGGACCGTCACCACCCACAGAGTCACCCTTGGTTTTTATGTCTGGAAACACGACAGTAGTTGGAGCACCGTTCTTCAACATTCTCCAGGTGGAAATATGGAAGAGGAAGCCATCCCAGGAGCTCCTAAGAGGCAGAGGGCTTTGGGACAGCAGGATTCTCCAATACCATAGGCAAGAAGGAAGCTTCTGGAACACTTGGGCCCAAGGCCGCTCCTCGCACACGTTCAGGATGGAAAGACGTCCTCTGCTTCCGGAGTCCACGGGGAGCCGGGCAGGAGCGAAGGGAAGACACCAGGCTGCAGCTGCGGCAGACAAGCAGAGGGGCTCCTGACCCGGGGCCTGGCCGCGGGCCCCCGCACAGCGCCGACATCCTCCCTGCCTCCCTGAACATACACCAGTGGCTCTGGTAGCCGAAAGGAGAAACAATACTTCAGAGCTGCGCGCGGTGCCTCTGCGGGGCTCCCCTGGACCAAATCCGGGGCCCAAAGGGAAGAAGCCAGGGCAGAGGTGAGACGAGCCCGTGCTCTGGGCAAAGCCCCCCTCCCCTCACCAGCCGGCGGCGGGACCCCGTGTGCAGGTGCCCGGTAGGGCAGACCCGGCCGGCTTCGGGGACCACTGTACCCTCAGATGCAGAGCTGTCCCCCAGACCCCTGTGACCCCTGTGACTCTAATCTGAGTGGAAACAGCAGCTTCCCAGGGCCCTGCAGCGGACTGAAGTTTGCATTTTTGCGACACGATGAAGAATCTTCCCAGGAGGAGGGAAAGGTCCCCGTGCCCCTCTACCTGTGCCATATTCTCCAGGAGACAAAATATGTGCAGCACAGACGGTCGTGAGACCCCCTCATCCCCTCAGAGCAGGGTCCGGCTCCCAGACCATCTCCAGGAGTGGAGGATAAATGATATGTATTTTATTGCCAAGAGCATTAGGAAGCACCAAATAAAAGTATTATTTTTCACCACCGGGGCCCAACAAAGCAGGTTGGGGATCACAACAAACGGGGTCCCGTCCAGGGCGGCAGGCGTCACTGGGGGCCAAAGAGGAGGCACGGAAGATTCCAGACCCTCAGTGGAGGCGGGAGAGGCCCCACCAGGCTCGTGGGCTCCGGCACGAGAAGCGAGGGGGGACAGCTTATGAACCACACTGGGAATGCACGTGGAGGGACGGGACAGTTCCTCTCACGTTCTAGAAAGAGACAGCCAGGGAACCAGACACGCTTCCGCGTGCTGTGTTTATTGGCTTGTGACGGGACCTCCTCCTGGAAAACCCCCCAACGTCTCTGTTTTCGTCCTCAAACACATACTAAGAGCCATGTGCCCGCATGAGAGCGGCCAGAAGGGTCCATGTCAGGGCGGAGGGCTTATGACTCCGACTGCCCCCCATCACGCGGCAGGCAGCACGTCGAGGGCCGTGGGGCCTCTGGCTTCTGACCCAGGACATGCCCACTGGGAAGGGACTATTGAAATGGAGCCTCTCTCTCTTCTGTCTCTAAATACCAAGAGAGGGACAGAAGGAGAACCGGGCCACCGGGACTCTAGGACACATTTTCAGGAATGGTGGTACCATCGTCACCGGCCGGTGGCTAAGCTGACGGTCTCGGAGCCACAGACGCTGATGGGAATGGAAGGGACGTGCCCCGAGCCCACGCGTCATGGGAGCCTCTCCCGGGCCGAGTCTGGCACCGCCGGAGAAGGAGTGGGCAGGGAGGGAGGAGCACGTCTCCTCTCGGCCCCGGGGCGGCTGCATGCAGGATAAGGTGCGACCCCGGGTCCAGGGATCTGTCGGGTGGAACCATGTGCCTGTTCCCCGTGCAGCGTGCGAACTCTCCTGCAGCAGGTCTGACATCTGAGAGGAGGGGAGCCCGTGGGCCTGGATATGGGGCCCACTCCCGGGGTGCAGTGAGGCCTGGGGAGTGCTCGGAGGCCGGCCTGGGATGAGAAAACCTGTCAACCAGGGACAAAGGCAGCAGCAGGAAGCAAGGAGGGAAGGGAGTGAGGTAACGTCCCAGCACAGCTCCCTTCCATGCGGTGCAGGCACACGGCTCCTTGTTGACCCCACTTTTCTGCTGAGGAGCCCCAGCTGTGTTCAGGCGTCAGGCACAGATGTTTGAGCAAACTGACTTTGTTACTTAAGCCCCTTACTCAAGCGCTGTGCACACCACACTAGGAGGGCCTTCCCCCAGCCCCACGGAGGGAGCTGGTCCAGATTTGCCAGGGATGGTCCAGGCGCCGACCCGTGAGCCGGTTCTGACCGATGGGCCAGGAGGGGAAGTCTGCCAGAGAAGGTTTTCTTATCAGATACAAAGATGGGGTCTCTGAAGCAAATATCTCCGTCATCCTGTCCTGGCGTCCAGTGAGGATGTGACGACTGGAACCACAGCAACCATTTTGAGGTCCTGGGAGGACAATCATAAGGACAGAAAGTGGGAAATGTGCCGCCAACGCGGGAGAGATGGCTCAGCGAACATGTGCATGTATCCCGCAACTGCCTCTCCAGCTTCTCGTGACCTGAGCTAGCCGGCTTCACTGCTTTAGCCCCCCACTCAGGTGTCACACTGACCACACCGCAGAGCCCCAGGAGAGTGGGAGGATGATAGGACGGGAGACAGGAACTTCCAAGGGGGCGTGAAGGGCAACTGTGAGCATGTCACATCGAGAGTGAACTACGGTAGGACAGGAGGGCTAACGTGCTCACGGCTGCAAACCAAACAGGTGGGAAAGGACAGTCTGGGTCCGCGGTGCCCTTGGCCCTGCAGTGTCGGACGCTGTGGGTGGCTGTGCTTGGACAGCATTGTGATGGTGGGGGGCTGGCTGGGAGCCGCAAAGGAGGTAATTCAGATCGGCCGGAAGGCTTGAGAGACAAAAGTGAGCTGGGCCAGAGGCTCTCGAGAGCATCTCTGGCAGAGATGCTCCCACGGGACCCATGGAACATGCAATGGCGGGAGGTGACCCTTGGAGACAGTGCGAACAAATGTAGCAAAGACACCCCACCCCCGCAGAGAGGTGAGCACCCCGTACACCACTGGGGTCGGGGGGGCAGAGTTCCCAGCTCAGGTGGGAGTGCAGTGGGGGCTTCTCCATGGCACGGGGGAGGGGGGAGTTATGTGAGCGTGAGAGCGAGACGCGCCCACCCGCACTCCCTCCTGTCCATAGTGTCATCCACCCGCCTTCCGGAATGCTGATAATGATACGAGTCCTCCTGCCACTGACAGTGTCTGAAAAGGCTGCTATTTATTTGTCATTTTGTGGCCTGTCGTTTCAGTTTCTCTTTCTTGAAACACAGAATAAATGGGCTTCGAGAGGCTAGGAGAGAAGAACCGGGTCCTCCAAGGTGCCCTGAGTGCGGGGCCCACCTTTGTTTCAGCGGCTCCTCCCTCCTCGTCCACGAGCGTGTGATGTCAGCAGGGCCAAGCTCGCAGGTGTCTGTAGCCCACATTCCGGGCTGGGAGAGAGCAAAAGGGGGTCCCGTTACCCTGTCCCAGACAGGACAGCAAGCTGCACCGGGTAAATGGGATTAATGAGATGAACTCATTGCATACAAAGCCCAGGGCCACGGACCCCGTGATGCTGACGACATTCGTTCCCGCGTTCAGGCCCAGCGATGGGGCCACACGTTGTGGCCACAGCAACTTAGCCCAGAAATATGATAACATCCCACATCTCAATGCTATTGTTATTTTAAAAAATATCTACAGATATATTCTCTTATTTCAGTCTCAAAACATTTCACAAGGTAGGCCTGGCGGGGGAGGGGACAACTAGCAGGAGACCCCCGTGGAATCAGGAGAAGTAGAGGCAGCCCCCCAGTAAGAAGGCTCAGGAGGGGTGGGACAGTCACAGGGAGGTTCCCTGGCCTGGCATCATCAGAACCTGAGCTGCCAGGACGGCTCCTCTCCAGGCCCAGGTCCCACTCTGCCCCACAGGCAGCAGGGGCCTGGCCCACAGGGCCCCAGCATCCCTGCCCAGCCTGCCCGGTCCTCCCCCAGTCCATCCTCAGATGAGGAACCACTGGCAGCGCAGGCCTCATTCCCAGGCACGTGTGGAGCCTTGCAGAGTGGGAGACGACCCCCAGAAAAGCCAGAGCCACCCTCTGCGTCTTCTCCGGCGACCTGTGGGACCTGGACCCAGCACATGTGAGGGGCCCCACGGTGTCAGGGCCCAGCCGGCCCAGGAAGATGGGCACAGGGGCCTGTGGCGCCCAGACAGCTGCAGGCCTGAGGCTCTCCCCTCTACTGCCCCCTTCCTGCCGGTCACCTGTCCTTAGGGGTAGGACTCCCCTGCAATGTCTGTACAAGAGCTCCCTTCATCTCCTCTACATGCCCAGGCCCCACCTCCGCCATGCCAGCCCGAGCTCTCCACTCAGCCTTCATCCAGGCTTCCTGCCCACCTTCCCCTGGGGGCTCCAAATCCCACGCTCAAGTGAATCCAGGCCAGTCACATGCACCCAACACAGCTCTCCCCTGGTCGCAGATATTTACCGTGGATTCCAATGCTTCCCTGCCAGCCCGACCCTCCGTTCACCTTGGACCCTCTCTCAGTTCAATGCAATCCCACAGTCTCTCACTGAGTGCCCTGTACACTGTGTCGCTGGGAGAGACACTTTGGGCATGGATCCTGCAATTAAAGACATTAGAGACCCCATGTAATTGGAGGTTAGAAACAGGCTGGAACTTGGAGTGCATCTGGAATCCAACCTCTTTTTTTATCCATGAATAAGAGAAGGCCCGGAGAGGTTCAGGGGATTGCTCAAGGTCGCACAGCTGTAAAAATGGGAACGGGCATGCTCGGACATGACCCCCGGCTCCTCAGCCCTGGGCAAGCATTCTCCCCACAGCTTTACAAGGATGTCCCTCCTGAGGTGAGTGATTGAGCGGGGAAAACAGGGGGTCGTGGGGGGCACACAGACAGAAACCCATTCATCATGTGACCTGCAAGGTCTGCTCACTTCTTTAGCCCATCTCACTGCGACCAGACCCTCGGCAGTGTTTTCAGGCAAGGAGAGAAAAGAACACACACACAAATACTCACACACACACACAAACACTCACACACACACACTCACACACACACATTTGCTGGTAGGCTCTCAGCATCCCAAGGCTTCTGAGAGCAAAACAGAACTGGACACATTTATAAAACCCATGAATAGGTTAAAAAAAAAAAGAGGGATCATTACCCAAATGAAAAGGGTTATCATGATCAGGTCTAAACAAGGATACTTGAGGATAACGCAAAGCACATATATTCCAATAATTTTAATTTCAGCCACGTAATGTCACATTTACACACTGCTTTCTAATTTCCTAGGGAAAAAAAATCCTTTGTTTAATCTGCACCATTTTCACTCCTCTGTTCACTGGCTGCCCCAGCTGCTGGGATGTCTGATTTTTCACTTGCTGATTTAGACACTCGTATGACACATCCAACCTTTTAAATAAATCATTCATTTTTTTTAAAGGTTGGCTATGTCATAGTGTTGTGATGCACCCAATTTTTAAAATAACTGTTTACTTGATGTCAGGTACATCAGACATAAAAATAAATGTGACTTGGTAGAACTTAATACAAAAATTTCAGATCTGATTTGGATTACCTCAGTCGAGCCCTCCATGAATTGAGAGTATTTTGGCCGGGCTCAGGAGAGAATGGGAACTCACATAGTGTGTGTCTTCTAGGGTCCCCCAAGCCTCCTTTCTGTGGCTTCCTTCCCCCGTGAGGCCCTGCTCTCCCATGCTCAGAGTCATCCTATATTTCCCCTCATCCCTGCTCTCAGAATGGCTCTTAAGAAGGGTTTCGGAACCAGTCCCTCCAGGTTGTGTGATGCCCTTCCCGTGCCCAGTGCTCCCCACTGAATCCCACCCATCAGGCCAGCACTGTGCCTGGTACACAGGATGTCCTCCACACTTGCTTGTTACAGGGATGAACGGCTGGGCGTATTTGTGTTCTAAGTCTTAACTTCTCACTGGGAAATGAAATCCAAAGGTCTGTGAAGCAGATGATATGGGGCAAGACTTGGAAGGAGCAAACGAGACTCCAACACAATAAGGCAAATAAAATGGGTCAGATGTGGGAAGTGAGTCCCGCCCAAAGATTATTCCTGAATGTCCTCAGACCCACAGTTTGCACTTATGATCAAGGATGTTCACGTTGGTTTCCATTCTGGACATGCATATCTATGCAGGTGTTGATCTTACATAATACTGAACCAGAGAAGCATGATAAGGTCTCTGTTCCTTTTATTGTGGAAAGCTTAGTACAAGGAAGAGCATATTAGATTTTTAAAAACATTTTATAAATTGAGTGCATTGCAACATTGAGATGCAAGTGCTGAATTCATATTTGTGTCCTTGGCCCATAATAATGCCCATGGAGAAGAGCTTGGGTATTATTATTACCGTTCCTAGGAGGCCCTGTCCCACAGCTGGAGTATTAGGCCAGTGGTAGGGCTAAAAAGCAATAACACTACCACACATTATTGGAATCCAGGAAAATGCGACTATGCATTTTAATTCAGGGACTTTTGCTGCTCATATCTGGTGGTGGGGCCTGGGTACCCATGGTCTCGGTTTCAGCCTCCATTTAGCTGATGGGTGGGCCAAAGCAGAGAGAACCAGGTTTTCAGTTCTGGTATCATGTTTTGAGATAAAGACAAGAAAAAATTGCAGGAATCCTAAAATTTCGCAAGATAAAGAGCTATACCAAGAGAGGGGCAAGGAACATGAACTGTAATTTTGCCAAGTAGGAAACTTCTAAGTCCAAAAGAGGATGAAAAAATTCCTAGATCCACTAGTCACCAGAGAGAAAACACAAGACACATGAAAACAGTGATCAGTGAGAGGGTGGGAGGAAATGAGATAAAAGGGATGAGCAAGCAAAGGAACCATATAAGAGAGAGGCCTTGCAGAGACAAAAGGCAATAGTGTGCCATGAGCTGAACATGACAAACACAATCCTTTGAATACCCCTTGAATGAGGAGGGAGATTTTTGGATACCAGGTGAATATTAAAAAATTGTATTTCTATATATCAGCAACAAATGGAAAATTAAATTTTAAGATGATGCTATTTACAATAGTATTAAGGACATCAAATATTTAGCAATAATCTAAAAACATATGTAGGGTCTTTGTATTAACTAGTATAAGACAATTTTAAGAGAACAAAAATAAAAAATGCAAATAAAGGCATATACCATATTCATGGATTAGAAGACTCAATATTTTAATAATGTCAATTCTCCTTGAATTGTTTTATAAGTTAAATACAATCCCAATAAAGCTCTCAGCTGTTTTTTTCTCCTATGGAAATTGACAAACTAATTCCAAACCTCACATGAATATCCAAAAGGGGCTGAGAATAACAAAGACAATCTTAAAGAAGCGTAAGCTATGGGAATTAAACTACTCGTATTAAGATCTTTTATGAAGCTTTAATAAATAAGACAATGTAGTACTGGGGGAAATTTAGATAAACTTCCCAGAGCAGCAGTATAGAGAGTCCAAAAACAGACCTACACAAATATAGTCTGATTTAGGATAAAACTGATATTGTAGTGTGGTGAAGAAGAGATGGCATTTTCAATAAAAATGTTAGCGCAACTGGATAGCCATATAAGAAAATAAAGAACCTGGTTGCCTAAGCAAAAGTCAATTCCAGATGGGTTGCCAATCTATATGTAAGATAAAAGAGCTTTTAGAAGAAAACACAAGAGAATATCTTTGTGACCTTTGGGATGGCAAAGATTTCTTAGACAGAATGTAACCATAAAAACACCATCAAAGAAAGCATTGACAATATTAAAACTTAGAACTCTCATTCATCAAAAATACCATTAAGATATTAAATATGCAACTCACAAAATGGGCGAATATTTTGCAACACATATTTCCAACAAGGTACATTTACAGAATTTACATATCACCTGCTACAAATCAATAGGAAGACAGATGGCCCAATAGAAATACACGTGAAAGAAATAAACAGACATTTCACAAAAAGAGAACAGCCAGAGGCAGGACTCTTAAGAATTCAGTGGGATGAGATTGAGGAAGCTCCTCCCACCAAAAGACATCTATTAAACTCATTAAGATTAGCAAAGAAAATCATCAAAGTTTCTAGGGATTCAACAAATTAAGAACCATGCATCCAACAAAATTAAAGAAACTTGATGAAACCAAGGAGAGACTCTGGCATTCAAGCTATGGGCTGTACCCTGTCTCCACCAGCTCCCTCTCATGGAAGAGTTATTCTAGCAGGCTCAGAAGCCAAATGGCACTCCTCACCCCCAGAGGCCTGGGATGAAAGACCTATTCTGGGTAAACAAAGCAATGGCTGAACATTGCAGATGCCATGTCCCACAGCTCTATGCTACAAAAAGCCTCCCCTGATAAGGTGGCAGGAGCCAGGCAGCTCCTCCATGCCCCCATGTCCAGGTCCTGCTGCAAGTATGATCAGAGTGGAGCAGCTGGTGAAGAGTGCAGTAACCCATCCCCCATTGCTCCATGGGTCAAAGAGCAATTCTGAGCACAGCTGCTGAGTGGCAGCACTTACATCTGCCACATTCCTGGGATGGAAGCACTATAATTAGTGGATTAGGCAGCCAGTGGACAGAGGTCCTCTCAACATCCCTGGCTCTGCACTGAGGAAGATCTGTTCCAGGCAATGGTGGCACCAATTCCCACACTGTTCTCTCTCCCCCATCTCTGTACACACCCCACAGCTTCTGCTCCACAGCATGATGTTTCTTCCCAGAGAGGGGCCACAGCAAGCCTCAGGCAACACCCTGCTCCTGCCAACAGACCCAACCTTGTGTGGATCAGACTGTGGAGAAATTCATGCCAGAGGGCATAGCTGTGAACAGTAGAGCAATCAGGTAGCAGTCAGTGAAAGCTAATAGGTGAGTGTGATACCAACAGGCAGTCAGAAATTTAATAGGAAGCTCAAGGCAAAAGAGAGTAAAAGAGAGCCCTGCTAGAAACACAATCATCCATGACGTTCAAGAAGAACACGTCCCCATCATGGCCTCCAAAGTACTAGAGAGGGAACTTCTGAGCTACAGGTCTCTGGTGGGGCAGGGGACAACTTGTAAACTTGCTGTATGCCTCTGAGCCACACACAAAGAGAAAGGTAAAGAGTGAAAACTTACGGGTTTTGGGACTTAGGCACAAGCTCTGACAATCAGTGGCTGACCATGAGTCTGTCTTGTTGACCAAGGATAACTCCTAGGAAGTCAGGCTTAATAATAAAAAATCAAGAAAAAGTAGGAGCAGAGACAAAAGAGGCTGCTCAAGACAGGGGATATAGACTAATTCACTGAGTCAGTCCAGCTGCAGCATATAGACAAGCAAATAATAAACAGATGAAGAAAACACATTTCAGAGGGGTTATCAATATCCAGGGTTGTTATAATTTGTTATCTAAAATATTAAATTCTTACTAAAAATTTACAAGACCTTAAAAAAAGGAAACAAGCAAGTGTGACCACACATAGTTTAAAAAAAAAAAAAAAGCACACAGTCGAAACTTCTGTGAGCAGGCCCAGATGCTGGACTTAGTAGGCAGACCTCAAAGCAGCATTATACACAGGCTTAAAGAACCAAAGGAGAGCATCTTTAAAGAATTAAAGGAAAGTATGATAACAATGACTCATCAAACAGAGAACATCATGACAAAAAAATATATATATATAAAAGAACCACATGAAAAGTCTGGTGTTTAGAAGTACAATAGAAATGAAAATGTCACTGAAATCTATTAACAGTGTTTTGAGCTGGCAGAAAAAAAGAACTGGATAACTTGATGATAAATTAATAGAGATTAAGCAATCTGAAGAACAAAGAGAGAACAAATGAGGAAAAAGAAACACAGCCTCAGAGAAATGTGGGACACCATTTAGGTAACCTAATCTACAAATCTAAGATCAACAAAGTCCAAGTAGGAAAACGCAGAAACCCACACCTAGACAGACATACAGTATAGTCAAAATATTCAAAACCAAAGATAAAGAGGAAATCTTGAAAGCTGTGATAAAAACTACTAAATATGTAAGGGAACTCCAGTAATATTGACAGCAGAATTCTCATTTGAAAGAGTGGAGGTCAGAGGTGGTGAGATGTATTCAAAGTGACGAAAGGAAAAAAAAGAAGAAAAACCCTGTTAATCAAGATTCCTATATCCAGCAAAACTATCACTTTCACAAGTGAATGGTGAATGTAAAATGAAGACATTCTCAGATAAACAAAAATAGAATTTGTTGCTAACAGACCTGACTTATAAGAAATACTAAGCCACTTAGTTTTCAAGAGATCTATGAAGCCAAAAGACAGAAGTTCTATGATCAATGTCAGAGGGAAGACGAAGAACTGAAACAAAAGTTTATGCAGCGAGTAAAGGAGAAAGAAACAACGTTTAAAGAATCTGAAAAAGAGCTACAGGAAAAGTTTGAGCATCTTAAAAGAATCCAGCAAGAAGAGACAATGAAACTTGAGGAGGAGAGAAGACAATTGGAAGAAGAAATAATAGATTTTTATAAAATGAAGGCTATTTCTGAAACATTACAGACTCAACTGTGCACCAATATAAAGAAGGAGAAAGAGCGTAAGAAGTAGTCCTCTCTTACATTTCTGTGTACAGTAGAACCTATCACTCTCAATTCTATCTTCCGGTGAGATGATCTTTACAGTACTTAACTGTACTCGTTTTTAAAATTTGTTTTATTATTGTATATGTTCACCAACTAGAATGTTAACTCCAAGAGCAGGTACCTTGACCATCTTGTTAGATTCTGTATCCTCAGTGTTTATAATAAAGACTAGCACAGAATTTCCACTCAATAAATATTTGCTAAAATGAAAAAAAAATAATAAGCAAAGTTCTTGAAACTGAAAGCCAGCAATACCAGACAATAATATAAATCTATAGAAAAACAAACAGCACTGGTCAAGGTAATTATAAAATATAATTATATATATATATATATATATATATATATATTGCAATATAATTACATAGTTTTTTTTTTCTTGCTCCTCAAGTTATTCAAAAAGCAATTGCAATTGTGTCCAATTGTGTTCTAGGACCTGTAATATAGAGAAATGCAATGAATTTGACAATAACAACACAAAGAAGGCTGGTGGGTTGTGATGCTGGATTGTAATAAGGAAATGACATCAAATGGTAACACAAATTCTAAGAAAGAAATGAAGAGAACCAGAAATGGTAAATTAGATTAATATAACAAATTCTATAAATACATGCTTATTCTCCTTCCTTCTTTCAGCTCCTTTAAACAGCATAAGATACACACAAGAATAATTATAAAAGTGTATGGCCGGGTTTGTAACAAATACAGATGTAATATGTATAATAATAATGGCACAAGAAAGGATGGAGGAAATAAAGCTCTAAAGGAGGTCAATTTACATATCTTACTGGAACCAAGGTAGTACATACCTGAAGTAGATTCTAATAAATAAGATACATTATAAGCCCTAAAGCAAACATTAAGAAAATAATTTAAAACACATAGATAAAAAATCATTAATGGAATCACAATGTTACACTAGAAAATATATCCATTTAATGCAAAATTAGTCAGAAAAGGAGAAACAGAGGAAAATAAAAGATGTGAACCATATGGGGGAAAAAAGAAAAATATGAAAATATCACCTTTATTAATGAATTAAGCAATCTAGTTAAAAGGCAAGATCATCCAAATGGATTTAAAAAGCAAGATCCAACTACATACTCACTACAGAAGACACGTCTTAGATTCAAAGATAAAAATACATTGAAAGTGGAGGGATGGTACAAGAGCTAGTATGCTATACCAATATCAGAAAAACTAGACTTTAAGACAAAAAAGTTACTAGAGATAAAGAGGAACACTTTACAGTGAGAAAGGATCAACTTACCTGGAAGATACAGCAACTATAAACAAAGGAGAGAAGAAACTGACAGGACAAAAGGTAGAAACAAATATTTCAGCCGTAACAGTTGGAGACTTGAATATCTGTCTGGACAGAACAACTAGATAGGACATCAACAAAGGGAGAAGACTTTAGCAACACTATAACCCAGCTACACTTAATGGACATCAGTAGAACACCCACCACCAATGGCAGAATACGCCCCTTTCTCCAGGATAGACCATATATTAGGCCATGAATAAGCCTCAGGAAATCTGGAGAACTAAAATCCTACCAGTTGGTCCTCCAAACACAATGGAATAAGGTTGGAAATCAAAAAGAGAAAGAAATTTAGGAAATCCACAAGTATGTACGAATTAGACAACATACTCCTTAATAATCAGTGGGTTAAAGAAGAATCATGAACAAAATTTAAAAATACTTTTAAGATTAATGGAAACGAAAACGCAACATACCCAAACCCATGGGATGTGTTAAATTGGCACTTGGAGGGAAATCTTTGACTGTAAATGCCAATGTAAAAAGAAGACCTAAAATCAATAAGCTAATTTTCTACCTTAAGACTAAAAAAGAGAAACTAAACTCAAAGCAAAAAGGATGAAATTTAGAACAGAAATAAATGGAATACAACAGGAAAATAATAAAGTCAACAAACCAATTTTGAAAAGATCAGTAAACTGACAAATCTTTAACTGATCAAGAAAAAAAGAGAAAAGATTCAAATTACTAAAATCAGGAATGAAAGAGGGAACACTACAACCACTCTCACATAAATGAGAAAAGATTATAAGGGAACACAGTGCATAGCTCTATGCCAAGAAATTAGGTAACAGATGAAGTGGACAACTTCCTAGGAAGACCAAAACCCACTGGAACAGACCATAGATTAAATAGAAGATCTAAATAGTCAAGTAAGAAGGAAAGAGATTGCGTTAGTAATTTTAAACCTTCCACCAAGAAAGCCCAGGCCCATAGTTGCTTGGTGATTTCTACCAATCATTTAAAAGGGAATTAACACCAATCCTTCACAACGTCTTCAAAAAATGGACTAGAACACTTGCCAACTCATTCTATGAGGTCAAAATTACTCTGAAGCCAAAACTAGACAAAACACATCATGAGAAAAATATCTACAGGCCAGTATCTCTCATGAATGTAGTTGCAGAAATCCTCACTAGTATCTTAGCAAACTGAATGCAGCAGCATATAAAAAAAGATTATACACCATCACCAGGTAGGATTTATCCAAGATATGCAGTGTTGTTTTTATATCCAAAAATCAGTGAAATACATTGTATTATTAGGTTAACGAAAAACCAAATGGACATCTCAATGGATGCAGAAAAAGCATTTGACAAAACCAAACACCCTCTCATGGTTAAAAAAGCAACAAAATTCAATGAACTTCTTAGAGTTGGTCAGATGGGAACCTTCAACCTGCAAAGGGCATCTATGAAAAACGCAGAGCTAACATCACACTCAGGGTGAAAGACTGAGTGCTTGACTCCTAAAACAAGCAACTGGACAAGATGTCTGTCTCACCACTTCTGGTCAATATTGTCCTGAAGTTCTAGCAGGACAATCAGCCAAAGAAAGAAAAAGACATTGTGATTGGAAAGGAAGAAGTAAAACTATTTTCAGAGGACATGACCTTGTATATAAAAATCTTGAGGAATCCACAGAAAACCTTTTAGACCTGACAAACTATTTCAGCAAACATGCAGAATACAAGATTAAAATAAAATTGTGTATATTAATAAACACAGCTGGAAAATAAGCATATAGAAAGGTGCTCCATGTCCCATGTCATGAGGGATGTGCAAACTAAAATGAGACACCACTTCATACATGTTAGAATGGCAAACATCCAGAACACTGACAACACCAAATGTTAGCAAGGATGGGGAGCAACAGGAACTCTCCTACATTAGGGTGGGAATGCAAAACGTAGAGGCAATCTGGAAGACAATTTGACAGTTTCTTGCAAAACTAAACATCCTCTTACCATATGATCCAGCAGTCATGCTCCTTGGTATTTACTAAAATTGTTGGAAGCATGTCCACAGAAACACCTGCATGTGGGTGTTTATAGCAGCTTTATTCCTGATTTCCAAACCTTGGAGACAACCAGGATGTCCTTCCCTAAGTGGACAAACTGTGGTCCATCCAGACCATGGAATATTGTTCAGCAATAAAAAACAAGCTATCAAGCATGAGCTATCAAGCCATGAAAAGACATGGAGGAAGTTTGAATGCATATCACTGAGTCGAAAGAAGCCAATCCGAAAACTCTATGGCGTTCTGAAACACGGACCTGTGGAGATAGTAAGAAGATCAGCAGCTGCTAGAGAATGGAGGAATAGGGGGGTGTGCAGAATGTTTAGGGTAGTGAAAATACGCTGTATGATACCATAATGATCGAAACATGTCACTACGTGTCTGTCTAAACCCACAGAATGTACAACGGCAGGAGTGACCCCTGGTGTAAGCTCGTGATAATGTGTCCAGGTAGGATCTTCCTTGGTAACAAGTGTGCTGTTCCAGACAGTGATGCGGATAATGAGGGAGGTTATTCATGCGTGGGGATGGGGCTTGATGGGACATCTCTGTTCCTTCCTCTCCGTTTTGTAAACCTAAAAATATGAAAATCTAGAATTATTGTGTAAAGAATTTATTTATTTGAGAGAGAGAGCAAGCAAGCAGGGGGAGGAGCAGAGGGAGAAGCGGACTCTCTGATGAGCAGGGAGCCTGATGGAGGGCTCCATCCCAGGACTCGGGATCATGGCCTGAGCCGAAGGCAGATGCTTAACTGACTGAGCCACCCAGGCACCTCTGGAAATATTTTTAAAAGATTGCAATATTAAAAAAAAAAAAAAGGATAGCCAAGCCAAGTGGTCAATAAATGTATGAAAGACTGTTAGGTGGCATCAGTCGCTACATAGATGCAAATTAAAACCACACTGCAATTGTACCGGAGCTGTCCAAGGGGCTAAAATAAAAAAGGCACAAAATAGCCAGTATTGGCAGAGGTGGGGAACAGTGGTCCCCCACCTTGTGCTGGGGTGGCGTGGGGACTGCCCTCCACTGTCACAGCCCACAGGATGGTGCGCATGTGCTCACCAAAAGACCCATGCAAGAATGTTTACAGAAGCATTCTTCATATTTCTTTGATTCATTTCCAGCGCCAATCCTGAAAATGCCCGAATGCCCATCCCCAATGAAATGAGCCAAATGTGATGTGGTAAAACACAGGCGCTCCAGTAGTCATGTCATGTGTGATGTATGCACAGACAATGGATGGTGAAAGTCAGTGAAGACCAACGAAGTGAGGACAGCCAAGGCCATCCAAAGCCTGCTGAGCAAGGGAATGGACTGCCGTCCCTTGTGTTTGGCAGAGACTCAAAGGCAGGCAGGAGAGTGGGAAAGTTCTATATGGAAGGAGGGAGGCTCCCAGTCTGCCCTGATGGAGGCTGTCAGCAGGGGGTTGGGGGGGTGCTGGCCCAAAACGCGGCAGTCTATCTGATTGGGTAGGGGCGTGTAGTTGGCTTTCTCCGCTTGATCCTAAGTTGGGAGTGAAGACAAAAATTAGAGAAGTTGTCAGTTACTAATCAAGTCTTGGCCACTGAGGGCCAATAGTTACAGAAGCTACCAAATAGCTTTCTGGACTGTCACTGGAGAAAGCAATCCGCTTCCTGCGAGTCTGACTCCGGGCAGCTGGCGGCTGACAAGGGGGCCGGTTTCCTGGGCAGGTTGCTGTGAATGTGGATCAGGTTCTGCTTCTATACGTGGTTGATCTCTGGTCCAGCCATTATCCATTTGTACATCCAGATGCTCAGACACATGAATAGTAAAGATGAGAGTGGGTTACACGCATTGTGGGCGAATCCCATGGGTGTGATCGACTCTGTCGTCAGCACACGGTCCCATCACACAACTAGAAAACAGGTAATATTAACCTGCAGTGTTGGGGTGTTGGGCAGCAAGTGGAGCCCAGCAGCTGTGGCTGACGGGGATGGAGAGGTCATGTCCTGTCTCTAGGTTACACAGCTGGGTCAGTCTGTGAGCATGCATTGAGCTCTACACCAACAACATGTACTTGGCCGTGTACGGGATTGATCTCACCAAAACGTTAGAGAAAGTGTCGGGGGCAGAATCCATGAAGCTTCGTTTGCCAGGTATTAGAAAGGAAATCCATGGGTTACTTTTTTAAATTAAGTATTTTGTTAATTTTTTTAATTTAAATTCAATTAGCCAATAGATAGTACATCATTAGATTTTGATGTAGTGTTCAATGATTCATTAGTGGACTAACACCCAGTGTGCATCAGATCATGCACCCTCCTTCATGCCCATCACCCAGCGACCCCATGATTTAAACTGCCCAAATGACCTACAAGAGTTGTCTTCCTCTGATAGTCAAAAATATTGAGACTAGTGACTGGAACTCCCATGGTTTGGGGAATGGCAGACACACGATGGTAAGAAGATGAAATACAATTTTTTAAACTTCAGAAACCTTTGCCCCCCAAGGAAGTCAACATGTTTCCTATTTATGCTCAAAATTACCCAATTATATTCGCAAAGAAGTGGGATGGAGGGGTACCAGGGCCTGGTTTTACAAAGCACAGGGTTAATTGTGCATATCTCACGGGTACAAACAGCCCAAAAGGAAGGTGTTTTTTCAGAAACTACTCAGAAATCTGTTAAAATGCCTTCATTTTCTTTTCATTTCTTTATTTTATTTCTAAACATTTAACCTGCTTAATCCCAATGGAAGAAAGACAGTCTCTTCAATAAATGGTACTGGGAAAATTGGACAGCTACATACAGAAGAATGAAACTGGACCATTCTCTTACACCTCACACAAAGACAAACTCTAAATGGAAGAAAGACCTCAATGCGAGACGGAATCCATCAAAATCCTACAGGAGAACATAGGCAGTAACCTCTTCCACATCAGCCACAGCAACTTCTTTCAAGATGCGTCTTGAAAGGCGAGGGAAACAAAAGCGAAAACGAATCTTTATCTTCATCAAGATAAAAAGCTTTTGCACAGCAAAGGAAACAGTCAACAAAAGAAAGAGGCAACCCACAGAATGGGAGAAGATACTTGCAAATGACACTACAAAGGGCTGATATCCATGATCTATAAAGAACTTCTCAAATTCAATACCCAAAAAACAGATAATCAGGTCAAAAAATGGGCAGAAGACATGAGCAGACACTTCTCCAAAGAAGACATACAAACGGCTAACAAACACATGAAAAAATGTTCATCATCACTAGCCATCAGGGAAATTCAAATAAAAACTACATTGAGATACCACCTTCCACCAGCTAGAATGGCCAAAATTGACAGGGCAAGAAACAACAAATGTTGGAGAAGTTTTGGAGAAAGGGGAACCCTCTTACACTGTCGGTAGGAATGCAAGTTGGTGCAGCCACTTTGGAGAACAGTGTGGAGGTTCCTCAAAATATTAAAAATAGAGCTACCCTATGACCCTGCAATTGCACTACTGGGTATTACCCCAAAGATACAGATGTAGTAAAAAGAAGGGCTGTATGTACCCCAATGTTCATAGCAGCAATGGCCACGGTCGCCAAACTGGAAAGAGCCAGGATGTCCTTCAACAGACGAACGGATAAAGAAGATGTGGTCCATATACACTATGGAATGCTACTCCGCCATCAGAAAGGATGAAGACTCGACATTTGCAACAACATGGATGGAACAGGAGGGGATTATGTTGAGTGACATAAGTCAAGCAGAGAAAGTCAACTATCATATGGTTTCGCTTATTTGTGGAGCATAAGGAATAACACAGAGGACATGGGGAGGAGCGAAAAATGAAGGGGGAGAAATCAGAGTGGGAGATGAACCATGAGAGACTATGGACCCAGGGAAACAAATGGAGAGTTTTAGAAGGGAGGGAGGTGGGGGGATGGGTGAGCCTGGTGATGGGTATTAGGGAGGCCACCGGTTGCACCGAGCACTGGGTGTTATACGCAAACAATGAATCATGGAACTCTACATCAAAAACTAATGATGTACTGTATGGTGAAAAACGTAACACAACACAAGAAAAATCCTTGAACTCAGACCTTTCCACTGACCCCCAGAGACTAAAACCCCTCCTGGCAGGATCTCTCTTTCCAAGGTGCAGGGCACTGTTCCCTCCCTCTGCACCCAGAAGAGCTTATATCCAGCCTGTGTGGTCCCCGGAGATGCCTTAGGCTTCCCTTCAGCACCCTCTAAATACCGAGTTTTGAGGGGGGGCCTACGTGTCCATTCGGCTCTCAGGGCTCAGAGACTCAAGGAGCCTCTTAGCCTGGGGTAGCGGCTTGAGCTGATTCTGGAACCTTCCTAGGCCCCAGAGGCCCCTGTGTTCTGAGCTCTTTCTCAGCACATGGACATCCCCTGGACTCCTGACTCTGACCCCTGACTCCCATGGCAGGAGGCTGGCTTTGAACCCACCAAGCACAGGCCTCCCCTCTGAATGGAGCACACAGTGAGCCACCGTGTCAACAGCAGGCGCGGGGGCCTTATGGGTTTTGCGTATGCGGGGTGAGTAACGGTGCGCAAAGATAACGCTCCAGCAAATGCCCCAGACCAAAGAGGCAAGGAAGAGGCAGGTACGGATGGGGCGGGGACGGTCTTTCTTGGAAAGATGACCCTGTGCCGAGAAGGCTTGGTTAAAAATTACAGGCAAAAGCGGGGCAAAGGCAAAGGTGAGCTTTGCGGGGAGTGGTGGCCGCTGCCTTCAGCGTCCGGGGACCGCGCACGGCGCGGGGCGCAGGGAGGCCCCGGGGCGCACGTGGGCTGGCGCGGCTGTAGATTCCATGCACCAGACAGTTAAAAATTTGAACATAAGGTAGCATTTCCTTTATCATATCCCATAAAAATAGCAATTTGCTGCAGCCCTGTAGCCCAGTAAGGAAGGGGGTGCGCTTCGTGATAACGCGGCGATGACAGATAGGCCTGCACCGAGGTTTCGCGGTGTCGCGCCGGGGAGCATAATAAATTGCCAGGAGCCGCGGAGAGGACAGTGCGCGCGCCTCCTCCCCCAGCAGCCAAATAACTCAGGCCGGCTCCGTAATTATGCTGTGTGAAAATATGGGATTAATTAGACGGTGCACGGACACGCTGTCCTGTCATTAGAGGCGGCTCCGCGCCCAGCACTGCCAGCGAGCAGGGCCGCCTGCACCGGGAGGGCCGCCTTCCCCGCTCGCGCCGCGCGCTGATGAGCCGAGTCTGGGTCCCTCCCGCGTCCTCCCGGCCCGGGGCAGGGCCCTCTGTCAAGTTCTTTCATTATTTTTACCTGCTTTAAAGAAAGGCAACGCCCAAGGAGGGCCACTTGTCAATAAAACCCATCCGTTTGAGGCCCGGAAGGGGGCAGGGAGGCTGGGGGGAGGGGAAGCAGGAGGCAGAGCCCACACCACCCCACCCCTCCAGACCCAGGAGCATTTTTCTGCTCAGTTTCAACTTAACCACTTGGTATCCTTGAAAGGACAGGAAATTCACCCCGTGTGGCCAGGGAGGGCCTCCAAGCAAGAGGGACCCAGCTGATGCTGAATGGCACAGGAGAAGCACCCCCGAGGAGAGAATTCCAAACACAAAGGCCTTGAATAATCAGGTCAGAGCCCCTCACTGAGGTCCTGGTTTTCCTGCCCTGTCATGGTCTCAAACTATCCAGGCAGAGCAGCGTTTGCGGGCCTGTTTGGGGTGGGGGTCTTGGTGGTTTGGTCAGGATGGAGGTGGGCACACAGCTGGGGCTCCCCGGAGGTCCGGCCCTTAGCTTCCTTGTGAAAATTGGATGGGAGTCAAAGGCACTGAAGACCCACCCCTGCTCAGAAGACCCAAGACATGCTGTCCCTTATGGTAGACGGACCAGGGAGGGACTGGTCTTTCCCCGCCCAAAACAGCACTTACTCTGCTCCAGGAAGAAGCTGGGGACAGAACCTTCTGGAAGATGCCAGCTGGATGAGTAATGTCTCAGGAGCTGAGAGAGAGACCTACCAGAGCCAGGAAGCCCACCGGATCTCTGCTTCCCCCAACACACACACACATATGCACACACACACACACACACACACCACATTCACTCATATTACACACATGCACACCCAAGGCTTGATGGGTTGAAGTCCTTTGATGAGCCTTCCCAACTATTTTTACATTGGTTTTCAGAGTTTTGGGTGAGTTTAGAACTTGAAGTCACTGCCAGGATTCCTAACACGCCAAGAAGAGAGTGGATTTTTATATGTGGGGTCCTCCAGACTGAGTGTGGGATTTTTGTGGTTGTTTTCAGTTATCTGAGAGATACCCCCTTCCCCGAACCTCCATGGCCAGCCTATGAACGTCTAAATCTTATTTTTTAACACAGCAGATCTAGGGGAATCACTTTCATCTGCATTTCTATTCCGTGGGGAGCAATTAAGAGCAGAGAAGTCCTTGAAAACTGGGATTCAGATAGTGGGGGGACAAGGGGCAGTGCAGAGGCAGGCCTGGGACAGAATGAGGGGCCTAGAGAGAGAAGAAAATGTGTCCATTAGAAAATAAAGTAATTTAAGCTGAATTACACTTAAAATGACCTTTGCAATAGGTAATAGGCAATCCAAGACAGGAAGAAGGAGCTGAAATTCAACAGACTGAAGTCTGCACTGTGGCTTGAAAAATGGGAACTCCAAGCGAGAAAGAGGGAGCGTGGAAGGAGGGAGATGTGAAGTGAAGGCTGACAGGGAGAAGTCATTTCGTGGAAGGTGAGGGTCATTAGCAAAGGGAAAATGATTAGCAGGAAAGTTCTCAAAATCACAGGGACTTTCGAATGGAGCAGCCGCAGCAGTGTCAGGCCTGATAGTAATAAAAGTGATTTAGTGCGTGTGCTGTCTGCACGGTCTGCAAGGAAGTCGTGTCCAGATAGAGCGTGATCGCTCGCCTCACAAGAGAGACGCGCCGGGTTTTTGTAAACCACATGTTGTTGTGCTTTAGTTGCATTGATCTACTCTGGATAAAACCCTCAAGGAAATGTGAATCTTTTTAGCAAAAATTGCTCCTTTGGAAGAGAATTTATTTCCACCCGCTTTCAGTTCATTTTAAAAACAAACATCATGATTTTCTCTCCCCAGATTCACTTCTGGCAATGCCCACACCTTTCACCAGTTTAATTTCTTACTTTGTGGGGCATAGGTAATTTACTAATGGATTTGGGTAAATTCAGAGAAAAGTGAAAAAAACGTAACTTTGGATTGAAATGAATGAATGAAAAAGTGCGCAAGTTTCTTCTGTGCGATTCATGGAAATGATATTCATTTATCGTACGATAGAAACTGGAAGAGCGAGAACGGTGCGATGCTGAGCCAGGAACGGAGTGACAGAGAGCTTCATGACTTGGATTCTGAGTTAGGAAGAGAACACCTTCCTGAGTCGTTTCTCCTAGATTTCTAGTGAGGCAAAATGGGCTGGATTTTAGGGATATTAGTTCTCCATGTTGGTGCGTTTCAGAATTTCAGACTGACATGGGATGATCTGGAAGAGTGTCTCCAGGTCACTCTTGGCATGGCAACATTCTCACACACAGCCTGGATGCCCAACTCACCCTCATACCTTCCTAACTCCTGTGGTTTGTACCACATGGTAAATGGGGCATGAACGGCCAGCTCCCGAGGCACTCGCAGTCCAGGTGGACACCCAGCCAACCAGCTGAGAGAAGTGAGTTGCTTCCTGACACTCGTAGATGAGGGGATAACTTTATAGTCCACCATCAGGAAAGGCCTTGCAGGAAGCAGGAGATGACAATGAATGGCAAGGAAATCTTGGCTCTGTTGAGGGAAACTCCCAGAATCACAAGTACAAAGGTCTTGAGTAAACAGGGGGTAGGAAGACTCAGTGAGGTTGGCATGTTTGGAAACCAGACAAAATGCCTAGAGCCAGGAGGTGGACATGGACTTGGGACTTCTAAGTCGGCTACGGTGGTTTACAATGTCTACAAATTTTTTGACAGTCCGTTCAAATGCTGGACCCAAATTCCCCTCTCTTGAGCGGAGTTGGTGAGTCACGCCCAACAACGGAATAAGGTGTAAGTGGTGGTGTGTGACTTTAGAGGCCAGGTCATAAAAGACACTGCAGCCTCAGCCTCTCTCCTGGATCCCTGGGAAAGAGGCTGCCATGTTAGGGAAGACTCCCAGGTGGCCAATGGCAGGCTCACGTGCCGAAGCCAGTTGAGGGCGCCATCTTAGAAGTGGATCTTCCAGCCTCAGACAAGCCTTCCAGTGATGACAGTCCTTGGGGACACCTTGACCTAAGCTCTCAGAGACTGTGACCACAGAAACCGTGAGAGGATAAAGATGTGTTGTTTTAAGCCACCGAATTTTGGGGTGGTTTGTGCGGTAATCAGTAACTAATGCAGATGAGAGGTGACACTGATTTATTTTTGTAAAAGGTCATTCCGGATTGCAGGAAGGAAATGGAAGCAAGAGAGGCTGTTGCCACAGTCCAGGCAAGAGATGTCGGTGGCCGTTGTAGACACCCGGAGAGGGGCTGTCTGGATGTGCAGTGCACGTCAGCTGAGTGAGGTGAGGGGAGACAACTCAGGACGGCTCCTGGCTTTTGGCTTGAGCAACGGAGACAGCATGGTGCCATTCACAAAGCTGGGGAAACTTCTGGAAAGAGCAGATGTGTGTGGATCAACAGTTCTGTTTAGAAGGGAACATGATGGCAGCAAATATTTTAATTTTTTTAAAAATGTATTTATTAGAGAGAAAGAGAGAGAAGGGAGGAGGGGCAGAGGGAGAAGAGAATCTCAAGCAAACCCCCCGCTGAGCACGGAGCCCAACGTGGGGCTCAGTCTCCCGACCCTGAGCTCAGGACCTGAGCCGACAAGAGTCAGACGATTAACCGACTGCACCCCCCAGGCGCCCTGGCAGGAAATACTCACTGAGCACGTCTTCCTCGCCAGGCACTCTTCTAAGTGCTCTACTGGATTAACCCTAACAGCATTGTAAGGGTGAGTCTATGAGAGATGTTAGAAGACACCCACCGATAGACAGAATTCTATCTGTCAATGGAGGCAGCCAATGGAGGGTTGCCAAAGACTTTGGTATTACCCAAAGCATCAATTTCCAAACAAAAAAATCTCCCCATTTGACATATATTTAGTGCAGATTCCTTGGTCCTTCTGGGGTGAGTCCCAGAAATCTGTCTTAACAAATCCCCCCAGTCCTTCTGCTAAGAGAAGTCCAGTGTCCACAAACATGCTGGGTGGCTCTCATGGTGGGACTGGACATCAGTCAAGGGAGTTGCGACAAGCAGTTTTACAAAGATGAAACAGAATAGAATAGAAAATATCAGGGTGTATCAGAGCAGTAAGGATAAGACCTGCTTTGTGAAACCTTTCTTCCAGTTATATCTAAATTTTATGTATGTATGCGAGTAACATGTGTGAGTTCGCCATAAGAAATAACATTTTTCCCTGGGGATCACCGTCAGAGCTGTTGCAAAATCACTGGTCTGGCATGGTCTTTGTGAAAAGCTGCTCCAGGGTTGTTGGGCATATTGGATTCCACGCGGAGAGGAGCACCCCTCACCTGGCAGTGGGACCACGAGACCCCCGGCAGGCTCTCTTCGGGGGGAGCGACCTCCCTCTGCTCCAGAGCTCTCAGACTTCCGGAGAGTCTCCTCCTGCCTGCACCGGGCTTCCCCTCTTGCCCTGACCTCCTCCTTTGCTTGCAGCTGGAACCACTCTCACCAGCTGCTGCCTTCCCTGCTCTGTCCCAGCCTTCGGCCAGGACCTCAGGAAGCACCTGCTGCCTGGTCCACACGCCCTTCATTCTGAAAGTGCCTGCCACGTGTATCCTGATTGTGGCACGCTCTGACACTCCCAGCTGGCTTGCCCAGGCCGCTGCCGCTCTGTCCACCCGAGCCTCATCTCCTCGACCACCTGATCCGCATGATCGTGGGGTTTTCTTGGACTCTTGTACCTCTCTTCCTCCAGCAGGAACCCCACCACTCTCGAACACTTACATGTAGCAGTCTCCTGCGGGCATTATGTTTTCAAAAGTCAAGCGATGCACACAGTCCCTGCCCTCGGGGGACCTCCAGGCTTCCGTGGAAGGGATTTGAGTGAGCAATCAGAATCCGGGGAGAAGGGGCGGATTCCCCTGAGTGGACGGCACTGGACGAGAAGGGTCCGAGGGTGTTGGGGTCCGCCAGAGCTCTCCAGCCACAGGGAGCAGGCGGGCACAGGCAGGGAGGTGGACAGGCTCGGGGCTGCTCCTCCCAGGGTTTGACGGAGGGACCAAGGGAGATGTGACTGGTCAGGTAGACAGAGTCCCAGGACTATAGGGAGGTGTGACCTGTGTTAAGAAGTTGACATTTTATCTTGCAGGTAATGGGGATCCAAGGTAAGGTCTGAGCGGGGGAGAACCCCCACATGAAGAAGATGGTGCTGGCGACATGGGTACTCCCAGGATGGATGAGGGTGAGATGAGCTGAGGCTAGCTGAGAGGGGATGCCACTGATCCAGGCAGGAGATGGTGACAGCTGCCACCAAACACTCTCCTTCGGCTCTCTTCGGCTACACTGACTCTGTTCACAGAACCTCTGGGTTGGATGGGCTGGCCCCCAGCAGTCACGTGGCTCAGTTGGCCAGTCTGGGTGAGGGTCCCATCCCCTGTGCCAGACCTTCTCTCCCAACCCCTCCAGATAACTGATCTAGGGTGGCAGGTCTAGCAGAGGGCCCGTGAGGCATGCCGCCGGGCTCTCCTTCCTCTCTCTGGCACCTCGATGACTCAGGGCATCTCTTTCTCTTCCATAGGTACTTCTGTTCCAACGTCTCAAGACAGTCCCTTCTCAGTCTTCTTTCCTCCTGATGGTTACGGGCAAGTTCCTTCAACTCTTTCTCCTATGACACGGTTCCTGGCCCACATGCCCCGGGGGCCGTCTCACCCACTCTAGTCCTGTCCCCTGCCCACCAGAAATCCTGCTCCCGGGAGGAAAGTGGATTCTTAGGTATGTGTGATGCTAGTAGAGCTAACACACAAGCTTCTAGTGGTCTCCCATGAGGGGCAAGGGGAGGGTCATAGTGAGCGTATGGCCTTTCTTCACATGTGAACCACCAGCAAGCCAGATAGTCCCCATTCCCCTCCAAAGAGCAAATAAAATCAGAGCTGGAAGGAGCCTTCATGATCAGGCAGCATGACCAAGGCCTTCATTGACAGACAGGAAATGCAAGCCTAGAGGTCTTAAATGACTTCCCCTGGGGTGACTGAGCCTGAGGGACAGTCGATTTATTCATGTGTAGTTGATGGAAAGCAAATGTTGGCATTTACATGGATCCCTGTTCAACTTAACCTTATTCAGGGGGGCTCAGGATATGGTCATGTCTCAACTTTTGAAGTCGTTATGGTACCCAGTCCAGAGCTGGTTTCATGGTAGACGACAAAGGGCGATTGGCTGACGAGGTGTTTCGTAAAGATGGTCATGAATATGACTCCTCAGATAATGTTTTTTCAATATTCAGAATTCGGGTCACATTTCAGACGCACCAGATCAGACCCTTGTGTGCAGAGCTGGAGAGCCTAACCTCAGGATTCACTGATCTCAGTTCAAGCATCCTTTGCAACCATCCTAGCGAGGTTGTGCTACTGGCTTCCAACACTTGGAGACTTGAGAACTAGGTTAGCGCTGTGTCCCGACATCTTTTCTAAGCCCTGCTCCAAGTTCCAGGAAATCTGGCCAGTTCTGCTCTTAGCACAGCATATCATGGTGGTGAGACTCATGTTCTTTCTCACTCATCTTGGCCCCGGGGCCCAGGATTTTGGGGTGGAAATATAGAGGACTAACTTCCTGTCACTTACCACTATTACCGTAGGGAAGAAATCAAGTTCTAAGGTCCACAACAGAAGTCTATACTAGGGAGTTAAAAGGTCAAAAAATATTGCCTTTTCTTCCCCTTCCAAGTTGAGAACTAAGATGCCAAAGATGTGACAGCTTTATTGCTAATAAACTGATTGGAGGACTTGGCTTTAGATCTAAGGAGAATAAGCATTACTAACTTGCCCTACTGCCCGCTTCCTTCCCTCAGCAACACAGGGTATGCCTTGGGGAGCCCACCCAAGTTTGGAAAGTTTGGCTTGGCAGAGCAGACAGTTCCTTGGGCTAGAGGAGCTAAGAAAAAAAAAAGCAAATCACCCATTCTTGTAGGCTTTCCAAAGACTCCCTCTACAACACTGTGGCAGACATGAGTCAGCAGTTAGGAGAGAGACCATGGACTTCATTCCAGGAGCGATCCCTTCCTCTGAAGCACAATGCCAGGAAAAAAGAGGGTCGCCCACCCCTGTTGGGACCATCAGCATCCCTTCCTTCCTGCCATCAGTGAGACCATCATCTCAGACTCTCTCAGGTGTGCCTGCTGCTGAAAGTTAGCATGAGCATGTTGCATTTAGAGAAGGAGACCATTACCTCTAACACCACTTGCCTCAGGAGCCAAATCAGCATCCCAGGGAGCCCCCAGGGGCAACAGGGCAGCCACCAGTGGTTGAACAAAATTCAGAGATGGCCCACACATGAAGTCAGTTGACACCCAATCTGGGTTTTCTTTGGGTTGGAAGACCCCTCCACCCCCAACTGACAAACACAAAACAACAAATTTAGAAGCCAAAAATGTTTAGAACTTAAGACAGAAGCTTAACACCGTCTTACTCCTTGAGGGTAGCTGACTGCTGTCATTCCATGCCATTCTCCTCTCTTGGTGATGAATCATTCCACCATATGTATTTTTCCCGTCTTCTCCCTTTTTTACACACCCTCAAATTGAGCCCTGCAAACAGACTCAAGATGGCAGAGCGTGTCAGCAAAACCACTTGAGACGTGAAAGAGTCTACTGGTGGCTTCTGGCTGTTTCTGACTATTTAAATATATATTATAAGTTATTTGGTATGCAGTAGTATGTAATTTAGTCTCTTGCTCTGATAACTAAACATGGCCAAGATGATTATTATATGACTAATTGGTAGGAATTACCATCAGTCCATTTGAAGCAACTGACTCCATCACTTTCCAAAAGCTGGGGAGGGAGGTGGGGTGTTAGCATTTCCAAGTGTGCATCAGAGACTGGGGACATGAAGTACTTTCATTCCACGGACTATGGACTGAAAAACCGTCTTTGTTTGGACATCCTGCACCATGGCCAGTGATTTGGCAATTTCCCGACGCTGTCAGGCATCTCTGGGCTCATTCAGCAGGGCAGAGGGCCAGACGGGGGCATGGCGTAGAGCCAACTTGCCAGCCAAGCCCATCAAGTCCAATGGGAATCAATTCAAGTTGCTTGGCTTCTTGGATAGACGGACATATCACCCTCCCCAACCAAAACACAGAACTATTCACTTCCTAAATCGTTAAGCATATTTATCTATTTATTTTTTAATGTTCAGATAATGGCAGCTGTTTGAACACCAAGGGTAGAAGCAGCCCTAGAAGATTGAAGCTGCTAGTTCCTCAAGTCTGGCTGCTCTTTCACATCACAAGGCTGCTGTTGGCTTCGGCTCTGTCCCTAGGGCTCCAGCATCAAGAATCCGGGCTGTTGCCCCAGGATTCTGCAGCAAGATGTCAGAGGCTTTTGCAGAGCAAAATCCAATTTCAGGTGCTTTTCTCTAAGCTTTCCTCCCATAGTGGTGGTGGCTGCCTGTGCCCCAGGACCCTGGGCACAGCTCTCTCTCCACCCAAACACCCAGCTCAAAACAGACAGAGCAACACACTCTTGCTATGGCCTCCTTCCCTTTCCTCCTATGCTTCCCCAGGGTGGCAGGGGGGAGGTGGGGGACCATGAGGACGGAGTCCAAAGCCTGTGCTAGTTTGCCATCTAGGCAAGAAATGGTTGTTGCAATTTGTTGTCACTCAAATTAGGTGTCATTTTAAGATGCTGTTTATTAACCTCTTGTTAGGACAGAGAATTTAGTATGCTCATCTTAAATACCCCTTTCTCCCCATCCTGGCTGCTTAATTATAGTACAATTTTTATTAAAGTAATTTCAGCATGAATACGACTGTGGAAACACTGTTCACTGTGGAGCCAAGTGACTTGATTTTCTTTCTGGTACATTTGTTAGCTTCTTCTAGAATTAATATTACCTCGCTGTTTTTATCACCTTAGATTGCTTTAGATGCTGTCACTTATTCTATCCAAACGATCCAAATTTTTAAACATGTTTTCCATACAAATGAATGTATCAAGCCTTCTATCAGTTCCATTCCTTTTTGTTTAGAGCCCTCCCTTTATCTGCTCCAATGAGCACTACCCTAGAAATATCCCTTGTTGCCCCTATGTTGATCTTTTGTTCTCAAGTCTCAAAACTATGCTATCTTCTGGAAGAACATATTTTTCAGTTGCTTCATGAAAAAAGGGTACAGCGGAGGCAAAACTTTGGAGAGACTGCGTGTCGGATAATGTCTTTATTTTACCCATATGTCTGACTGATAGTTTAGCTGGATATAGAATTCTTCTTTGACTATACAATTTCTCTTTGTATTTTGAGGAATTTTTTGACTTCTCATACCCAGAATTGTTTTTCAGAAGCCTAATGTCATTCTGATTTCCTTTGTGTTATCTCCTTAGTATTTCTCCATGAAAATTTTTGATTTTGCATATTCTAGGGTTCTGAAATTTCGTGTTGACAAGCCCAGTATATGTCTCTTTCATTCATTATGCCGGGAACTTAATGGGTTCTTTCTAGCTGGAAACCCTTATCTCAGGCTGGTAAATCTTCTTGAATTAATTCTTTGATCGCGTCCTTCTTTCCGTTTTCCCTATTTTGCTTTTCTAGACCTTCTTTAGTTGGTTCTGGATATCTTACACTGGATATTTTAACTTCCTGATTTGTTTTATCACCTAATTGAACTTCTTTGTCTTTTGGTCCTACTTTCTGAGGGCTTTCTTCACTTTGTCTTCCAAAGATGGAATTTTTAAAAAATGACATCTATTTTATTTATAATTCCCTGAAGATATTTTCTTGTTCTCTTATGGTTATTTTTTTTAAAAATATAGAAACACATTATTATTTCATGGAAACATGTTTTCTTATTATACAAGTGCAGTTTTTAAATTTTTCTTTTTAAATATGTTTCTTTTTATTTCTCCTCCTCTTTATTCTTGATCTTTATTATTCATGTTGGTCCCTGGCCTTATGTCTATATTTGAATGAGGCCTTAAGGCTGACTGAAAGTTCTCTGCAGGGTCTTTGGCAGCTGGCCTTCACTTCAAAGTGACCTGACGGCAGTCAGCCCTTTCCCCGGGAAGTCCTTGAGTATTGGTCTGTGGAGGTCTCCTCGTAGGACAGTTCAGTTTCTCCAGAAAAGAATCCTCTGGTCTTCAACCAGCAGGTCACATATTTGACTTCCCTTGTACCAGAGCCCAGCAGGAGAGAGACTGGAAGTGGATGTCATTTGATATGTAGAATTTCTCCTAATCCTATTTGATGTGTGGCCTCTCCAACTCTTTGCTGGGTTCCCAGCTCAGAGCCTTTCTGACTGGATTTCTCCAGAAGAGAATAAATTTCCAGTTATCTCCTAGATGAGGAAGTGGGGGAGGGTACCTGTCTGGCTGCAGAGGTCAAGTGCAGGGGGACCTATTTGGGCCCAGCCCTGCCATCTGCACTGTCTGGAGGACAGCTGCGTCCACTTCTCAGGGCTCTGGGACACGAGTCAGTATGCTGCTGACTGGGACCTTCCCCTGCTGGCACTGAGTGAGGCTCCACTCTCTCTGGTTTGCTCCGCCAGTACCACTCGCCTTTCACCTTCCCTGCAACTTATTTTCATATGAGCTCTTGTGGCTTCTCTTACTCTGTCTTTGTGGGATTATGCCTTTCAGTTCTTTGGCTCTCTTTTTTGTGGGTTGGGGGTGGGAATGCATCCAGGTCTGGGTTCCATCCTCACGCGCTGCGGAGAAGGTGTCGATGGGTACTGAATGGGTGTTGGGGGGATGTGCCCAGGTCAGGGAAGCAAGCACACTGGAAGCCACGAAGCCCAGACTGTCTTGTGCCGTCACAGAACCCTCCCGCTTGTACTGCCAGAGCTGGTGAAGCCAACTTCAGGCCGCTATCCCAGTTCTCTCTTGACCGTGAGTGTCCAGCAAAACTGCCTCAGCTCTGGTCCAAAACCTCCTGAGAATCAGGGAGTGGCAAGAGCAGAGGGGATTGCTGGACATCGGGGGGCTTTGGTTGGGTAGGTCAGAGTGGGGTGCAGATGAGCTGCCGTGTCTACAAAAAAAATGCTAGAACTTCTATTTCTATGTGTTTTATTGAAAATTCAGAAGAGACCCCATGGACATGGATGGCCACCTCAGGGGGCCAGTTTGTGAAGCAGCCACAGTCACAGGTTTGCTGAGGGCTGAGTGGGGGCCACAGGGCAGGGCGCGTGAACCTGGCTAGGTGGACCTACGGACGACAGTGAGTGGTTTCTACCAAGCTAACCCCACTAAATGGACTGGAAACCGTGCACTGGAGAGGGTCCCCCTGAAGTAGCCCCTGGGGGAACCTCCTTTCTCCTCTCACGGTGCACTCTATGGAAACAGCTGACACTGTCACACTAGGTCTCACCAGAGGGCCACGCATGTCCATCAAGACTCTCAGATACCCATCTACATCCACGTCTGAGAAGATGAGTGCTGTTCTAATACATAACAACAGTGGACAGCCTTTTGGATCAGGCACACAATAACACACGGTTTGTTTTATCCACGTTACTTGGAAAGCTCTGTTTTCATGTTTGTGTTACGTTTTCAATGCAATGTGTATATAGAAAATATATGTCACATTTACTCATACATATGTCGGGTATGAGTTCATTTCTTGCTTTTTATCGAGGGGTGTGTGAGCCACTGGAAGAACACAGGCTGAGGAGAAGCCAGGAGCCTCCCCACTTTCCCATGAGCGTCTTCATCCTGCGGAGTGCTGGTGCCCCTGGAACTTCCCAGGTTGGCTTGGGACTGGCTCTGTCTCACCCGCTCTCTGCATCGTGTGGAAGACGGAAGCCAAGTCAGCCCGGTGGCGGGAAGGGGTGCGTGCCTAGGGCTTTGGGGTGACCCTAGGTCACCACCTTTCACACACCGGCACCCATGCACCTGGTGTCAACTTAAGACCTGCCAGCGTGCCCTTCCACGTCCCCACACCACAGCTGCTGAGCCTGCAAGCAGGTGACTGTCCCCGCAAAGACAGTTTGAGCAAAGCCCAGCCTTCGGGGAGCTGATGGCACAGACACCAGCGCTCATCCACCTCCTGGCAGGAGGCGAGGCAGGGGGAGCTGGCTGGGAGCGGGGGAGGGCGGCAGGGGAGGCCAGTACCCCCACTCCCTCGCCCCCGCCTGACCTCCCCAGCCAGGTGCCTGTGCAGGAGCCCTGGAGGAGGCCTTGCTCTTGACCGCCCTGGCATCCTGCTCCTGTGCGGGGCACCCTGGCAGCAGGCAGGGGAGGCTCATCCCCTTCGGAGGCTCAGGGAAGGGCTCCGGGCACGGAAGCCCGAAGGCATCAGGAGGGAAAACCACGGAACGCATCAGTGAACGGATGCAGCTTCACAGGTGGAGAAACGAAGGAAGGAGAGGCGCGTCGGAGCCCAGGCCCAGCTGTCCCTGCCGGAGGAGACCAGCCTGGAGCTGGCATCTGGATCTCACAGCTCCTGAAAGCTGCCGCCACGCCATCTGCCGAGAGACTCGAGCCCGCTGACGCTCCAGTGACAGGACAGGACACGCGGTGGCAGATTTCCCGACAGAAAGACAGCGCCGGTTGGGCATCCTCCTGGCTCCGAGTGCAGGGAAGCTGCGCCAGCCTGGCCCCCAGACCCGTAGGTGCCCCGGAGCAGCCCGCGGAAGGGGTGGAAGGCACCCGACTCCATCGCCTCTCCTCGGGGCCGACCCAATTGCCTGACGGAGCCCACCACAGATGCTGGCGGCTGGGCAGCGCCCGTGGGAACCAGGAGGCAGGGCACCCTGCCGCCTGTCGCTGCTTGGGTGGTGTGGGAGGTCGGGAGGCCCCCGGACCGGCCGGCTGCAGAGCAGGAGTGAGGGGGTCCTCCTCCTGTTTCCCTCCCGGTACCTGCCCGTCCCGCTGAAGACCTCAGCCCAGGTGGGCAGGGGGACAGTGTGCATGGGCCCCACCCACCACCGACCAGTGTCCCCCCGCCCTGACAGACCGTGTCAGAGGGGCCCTTGGCACAGAGGGGGCATCGTGGACCCTCAGCCCTGCGGGGGCCATGCGTGAACGTGCTCGAGCCCCCCAGCTGTCCCAAGGGCTGCGGTGTCCGCAGGCGCACAGCTGGGAGCTGGTGACACAGCGCAGGGGCCTCTGCTGTGCATCGTGGGGCCTGGTCCTTCCCCTGTTCGGGGTCTGTAAGTGTCAGGGTTTGGGGGAATTCTGAGCGAGGTAATGGAAGTGGAGAGCCTGGTGCAGAGCCCATCACCTCGAAGTCACTGGACAGGCCCCGGGGCCACGGCTGCATGGGGCTGCACAGGGGTGGGGTCCCCTTGGCTTTTTGCCGCCATGTTTGGCTACTATGTTAAAGCTGACTGAACAGTGCTAAGGGATTTCTGTCCTCGTGGCAGTCTGCTTGGGCTTCCATGGGACACGTGTCTGTGGTCTGAGCCCCTGGGCTGTCCCAGACCCTGAGACCTGAACCTGGCTGAGGAGCCCAGGCCCCACGGGCTGGGGGTCAGGCGCCATGATTCACGCTCCCCTCCCACCCGGAAGAGCTGAAGCGGTTCGTCCTTCATTCCTTCTTTCTTTGCTGGCTTATGCGCACCTCTTAGGTGCAGAATGGCCTGCCCGCTCCCTCTTCCTCGCTCCATCTTCTGGAGGAGTGACGCTAGTTCCTGTCCTCACACGCACACGGAATAAGCTTGATTCGCTCTGGGACGGGGCAGGCCGTCTGTCCCTCGGGGTACCCTGAAATGCAGCTTCCCTGCTCCCCGTGCTGATGAGCACACTGTTCCCACTTCTTGCCGTCTGGGGGTCTGCAGCCAGCAGGGGACGCGGTGAGGTCCGCAAGAGCCTCCTGTCTTCCCAGGGGCTCGCTGAGTGACAGGACCAGGCAAACAAGTCACAGGCGTCATAGGGAATCGGACAGCACTGGAACATGGGGGGCTACCATGTTCCAGTGGTAGCCCCGTACACCCAGTCACAACAGCGCCCATACTGGAACCGGCCCTTCCCATATCAGGATCACACTGTGGGACCACTCGCGTCCCATATAATGAGGAAGATTCTGTGTGCCCCCCACCCCCTCGCCGTCTGGCATGTCAGCACCATGGACACCATACCGGTGACTGGAAACTCTGTCCCTGGGGATTCCAGACACCTATGGTTGCTTCCAAGGGATCCTGGGGCTTCTCTCCCCAACACTTGCTCCGCTGAGATGCGTGGTTGGATCTACGACACTGCTGACGCATCCCGACTTCAGACGCACTGCGGTGTGGCCGGCTGTGAGCAGTCTGGCCTCATTAAACATGGGACGATTTCTTGCCTCCTGGTGCTTCTCTCTAGTGTCTAGAGGACTTCACCTTAGGAGGCATCGGGGACGCAGCTGTGCGGACAAGGAAGCTTGAGGTCTGCGGCTCACGTGGCCCCGTGCATCATTTCCCGCCAGGGTCACAGAGCTCTCTCCAGGGAAGGTCATGATCACCCATGACCATCAAGAACACTGGGATTTCTTCTCACTTAGTGTCAAGGAAGGAATCATGGGTGGGATCAGTAGAACTGGCCTCGGGGCCAGAAAGAAATCAGGAACACACAAACAGAATTCTCATTTCAGTGGAAGGAAAGATACCTCGCCCAGCGCTCTGTGCTGTTTCCTTTCAATCACGACGATTAGCAGGGAAGAGAAAGTCCCCTCTGCCGTCTACTGTCGATAAAATCCCGGAAGTCCCCTCCACAAGCATGACAGGACGGTGCGCGAACCTGTCTCAGTGCCTCTTGTGGGATTTGGTCTCAAGACCCTTCTTGTCAAGAAACGTTCTGGCAAAAGGTGGAAATAAACAGAGAAAGGTGTGTGGAACCGGGTCAGCCAGTAAGAACACATGTGGGAAGCATCCGTGGTTCCACTGCGGCCAAGGACTTGTGTGGAGAGAGGACGGCAATGAGGAGGAGAGCCAGGACGTAAGCAGCAGCTGACCGAGAACCGAGAAGTCGCGCGTCGGCATGTTCCTTCGGAGGGACTGCCCGCCTCCTGTGTTCCCAGCTCTGCCCCGGAGCTCTGTTCGCCACGTGGAGCTGGAGGACAGGCCGGCCAGACACTGCGAGGGCCGGAGGTCAGGAAGGATGTGCCTAGAGCCCACAGCGGAGGACCTTCCACTTTCAAACCTGTCCAGAAGTCACGTACAGGGTTGGGGTCGCCACCCCCCCCCCAGGGAGTGTCCCCCGTGCTGTGGCCAGACCCCACGCCCCACCCCACAGAGCCTTCTACATGTCGGGGAGAGGCTGTGGCTTGTTGAGCGAGTCACAGTGTGGGTCTGGGTTATGGGCTGGGAAGCCATGTCCTGTGATGGGCCGCATATAGTGGTTCTGCAGTTAAAATACCCCTTGCCCTTAACATGGGGCCAAGGTGGGAGCCGGGGCCGAGCCGGGCTGTGGCGTCTCCTTACAGACTCTGGCCCCATTTCCAGCCCAGCAGGACGGCAATGAAGATCTGCTGAGGCCCTGGGGGACAGCAGGCCGTCCTGCGGAGGGACCCCTTCCCAACCAACGCTGCCCGGCCGGCTGGTGCAAGTCCTCGTCTCTAGACGCGAACGCAGTTTGGAAACTGAAACACAGAACTTTACTTTGCATTGGTTTTTATCCCTCTACTTACAAAGCAACTGGAAGGGTGACATGAGGTGTCCCGGAGAGCGCAGACAACGGTGCCGACAGAGCGGGACCCGTCCACGTGCCCCTGCTTGCCGCAGCTACAAGTCAACTTTCCACGGGGCTGGGAGCCAGGCCTGAGTTTGGTCATTCTATTTTTTTAAATTTAAATTCAACTAATTAACATGTAACATATTATTAGTTTCAGAGGTAGAGGCCAGTGATTCATCAGTTGCGTATAACGCCCAGCGTTCATTCCATCATGTGCCCTCCTTAACATCCATCCCCCAGTCACCCCGCCCCCCACACCCACCTCCCCTTCAGCCCTCGGTTTGTTCCCTGGAGTTAAGAGTCTCTTATGGTTTGTCTCCCTCTCTTCTCCTATGATCCTCCGTTTTCTTTCTTAAATTCCACATATGAGTGAAATCATATAATTGTCTTTCTCTGACCAACTTATTTTGTTCAGCATAATACCCTCCAGTTCCATCCAAATCAATGTAAATGGCAAGATTTCATTTTTTGATGGCTGTGTAGTATTCCATTGGCTATATACCCCCAAAGTATGGAATTAGCTCATTTAAAAAGGATTTATTAAAAGGTATTGAAAATGCAGGGCCATGTGATTCCTGGAGTGATCTAGAATGGATTCATCAGAATCTGGTAACGGGCCTTGGTGACATGTGCTTACCTAGGTGATTCCGCCGAGGCCAGGCCTGCAGGACCTCACACACTTGGTCCCACGGAGAGAACAGAAAGCTGAATCCTGCCCCGGGCTGAGGGCCCCAGGAGTTTTGGAGAAACGAGGTTCTCTATCTCATGCTTACTTCTCAAGGCGAAGATTCCTCGAGAGGTGTCTGCTTCATTTCTGGGACAGACCTGGAGGCAAAGACAGGCAGCAGGGATGACATCGCTTACCCCCGGCTTCTGGTGGGCACTTCAGCTGTCTTCATGATGCTGTGAATCTTCTTCTGAAAACACCACAAGGGTGCAGGTGCCAACACCCGGGTCCCAGCTCTAGAACCCCACCACGGACCCCTCGGCCACGAAGGCCGCGGAAGTCCTTCCCTTAAGATGTGTTGGCTTCGCACGCCCAGCTCGAGCGCCCAGCGACCGGACACTGCAGTTCTGTGCTGCGTTCAGCGCGGGCTGCGAAGGGATCCAGTGTGAGGAGGGAGCAGTTCGAGAGCGGGGCTGGAGGGAGGTTCGAGAACAGTGAACCCCCCTGGGCTGTCCCACCCTCCCCCACACCGAGTTCCCACAACACTTGTTTCATGGTGTTACTTTTTATGGGGATAAAGCATTATCCTACGATTGAAAGCCTGAGCTCCAATGATGAAAATTGCCAAGGGGACAATCAGGAGGAGAACATCACGCTCTTGCCCTTCTGTGGAAATGTCAGGCACCTGTGTCACTCTCCCACCTCACAGGGGGACACAGGTACAGGACGACAGGCCGGGGTGAGAGCAGGGGGCACCAGCCCTGGACACGGCAATGCCCCGGGGTTGGGGGGGCACACGCAGCGCCAGCGGCCCCCACTTGTGGCCCCGCGGGCCCCTCCCCCGGCCCGCTCCTTTGCTCGCTCTTTATCTCCAATTATAAAGCAGCGCCAGGTTTTGTAGTCAGCCACTGCCACGTCTCCAAATGGCTTTTCAGTGTCAGGCCTATCAGGAAATTAACTCATCACGCAGTGACAGCTGCTAATTTTTTCCCCTTACATGTCAGATGGATCGCCTGCTGAAGCTAATAATGAATCACCAATCCCTGATTAGAAGGTGCTTCCGAAACGTATAACTGCCATCTGAGCTAACTTTTTTCTTCATGTAAAATGATCTCGCCCTAGAGGAGTGGAAAGCGGATTGTATTCTTCAACAAGATGGAACAGGAGGAGGTTGCTTAAGTGAACTGTGTGCTCGTGAAATCACGGGCGGATGTTCAGCAGTGAAAGAAGGGACAACTTGCAGCTCCTTTCTCGGTTGGCTGTGCAGACAACCTTTCCGGTGTCCTAGTTCCCATCCTAGACCCGGCTCTGGGCTGGGCTTCCGAGCTGGTCCCGCGGGTCTTCCCCAGGTGCCGGGATTCGCCCTCTCTGCCCGCGGGAAACAAAAGCTTTGATGGAGTGTAGAGGTTTGAATACTGTGCTGGGCGCCGGGTCCCCGGGCCGTGGGCCTTGGGCCTCCACAGGGTCTCCGCCGTCATGTATCAGGGGCTCGAGCAGAGACCCGCCACCGTCTGTCCTCTAGGGCGCCGGGTCCGTGTTTCTGGCCTGAGCTGATGTCTGGAACTGGCCACAGCCCACGGATGTGACCGTAGCTCATTCCCTTGGTTCTTGGCAGAAAGGCTGTCCTCGGCATCTCTCGGGGTAGGCGGGCTGGCTGTTTGCATGCTGCGGGGGAGAGGTCTCAGGGCATCCTCCTGCCCGCCCTCCCATCGTTACAACTGTCCAGGGGCTCCAGAAGCATCCCAGAGGGGTGCCTGCTTGGGTCACAGCATTTCGTGACAATGACAGGCGGTGCTTAAAGTCTAACTCTCCACCCTGCCCGGCAAGCTTCGGGCGCAGAAGGTGGACCTTGGATGAATGATTCCTCCATGTCGACATGGGCAGGGCAGTGGGCCCCCCGCAGGCCAGACGTCCGTCTGTCGTTGAATCGGCTACAGCTTCGGACAAAGATGGCCTTTCTGGATGACAGTCTCCAGGTAACTACTTTGCTCTGTTTTTTGCTTTCCTAAAGCATGACTGTTTTCTCTAGCTAAAACCCCGAGGGAGGTTAGAAGCTTGCCTTGGTCTTCTCGGCGGACACTCCCCGCTGCAGGAAGTGCGCCCGGGTCACAGCATCGGCCACGCCTCACTATTCTGTGGCACGCGGGTGTGTATGTGCTTCTCTGACTCCCGTACATCCCGGGACTTGGGTAATGAGAGAGCAGAGAGCGGGAGCGCGAACCCCGCGCTACAGGTAATTACAGGATACGCTAGCTTAGTGAATCCTCTGCGATCCTTCCGAGCCCCAGAACACCTTCTGCACAGCTTTTTTATGCAAAGGCCTGCTCTTTTCATTGTGCGTACAACGTGATTGCTGGTTTGACACTGCAGGCTACACTGGTTTTATGAAGGATTAAATGCCACCTGAGACATATTTATCCTAAATAAATCACGAACGGTAAACTGCAGCATGTCGGTGTCGACAGCCCGGACTCGGGCAGAAAGGTTAGCCGTACAGGACGGAGCACCGCTAGGAATTAGCATCTGAGCCGAGGGCCACGAGCCGCTGCTAACGGGAGGGATGATCGGGAAGAAATATTTCCACCGGAAAACATCCTCCCCCCCATGCCCAGCCCCCGGCTGCTGCTGGTGCTTCTTCTTTTTTTTAAAACACGTATGAGAAGCTGGGGAGGGGCATCACTTTATAAAGGTCACCTTCATCCCCATCACAAATGGGAGTTGATCCTGTCACTGTTTGCTGAAGACAAGTGTTTAAGAAGAAGCCGACTGCCCTGCCATTTTTAAGAAACACGAGCTAGTCATACTCAGCTAATTATGAATCTCAGTGTCAAACTTGAAATTTTACCTTTCATCTTTTGGGGGGAAGGGAGAGCCATCTCAAGGGAGGTGGCCCTGGGATGGCCAGATGGCAGAGCGACAAGGACCGGGTTGGGAGACGTGCGTTCCCAGCCTATGCTCCCAGGGAGGGACCTTACACTCAGAAGGTACTGTTTTCCCTTTTCTCTCATGTCTGCTCCTCACCATTTTTAGATACTAACTGTGACAGAATAAGCTATTGTCACCAGAATGTGCCTGGGCCACGTGCCAAACCCTCAGAGGACTGCACGAGGCTGCGGGCGGCGCCCCGGACGGGGCCAGAGTGGGAGGAGAAGCTGCCGCGTCAGAGGAAGGCCTCGTTCTCTCTGGTTTCTACAGCTGCCCATCGGCCGGCTGCGGGAAATAAGAGAACCTCATTCTCGTTCAATGCTATAATTTTATTTCAAAGGAAAATAAAAGGAACAAAAACAACCTTTGCATTTGGGGACAGGGTTTGTTTTTACAGGTTTGGAAAAGGAAGAAGAGCGATCATACGGCTAAGTGAGTTGTGAGGACACAGCCTTGCATTCCACGGTTGCAGTGAACCCACAACCGAACACGGACGAGGCTGGTCCGGGCCAGGGCTGCAGGGGGCACGGCGTCCCATTACTAACGGTTAATGTCCCCTCCTTCGCACGGACGTAAATCACAAACCCCGCAAAAATGGCATCAGTATGAAGAAACAGTCATCATAAAAGCAAAGTATCAGTAGGAACACTATTTTCCAGAATGCACATTTCATATATAGACTTTATTGTATGAAATGAAGTCAAAATTAGAAGCACTGGGTTGTCTTAACCAAGGTATATTTTCATCCAATAGAAACAATCAAGGCTTTCCTCAACCATAGGCTCGAGGTTTCTTTCAAGCAGATGCAACCAGAGCTAGGAACAGCCCCGCCGCGTCTGGGGAGAGGAGACTGACACGTGAGATGGGACGCGAGGCCTCCCTCTGGTCTGGGGGCACTGCGGTCCTACGATTTCAGAAAAACAGACAAGGACGGGAGGACCTGTAGCGGCAGTTTTTAACCAAATCTATAATAAACTGTTAAAAAGGCTCCATGCTAGACGGCACGAATAGGCGTGTCTCCGGCCGCAAGATACACCGTTCGGACTTCTCCACAACGAGGCACGGTCCTTGATAACAGAAATGGGAAAACATCTGCGGGCCGGGCAGGGGGTGGAAACAGAAAACAACGTGACTTCTCAGCACAGTGGCCAGAGCAGAGGGAAAAAACCAGTCACAGGAGAACAGAACAGGAATCAGGCTCCGCTCCAGCACCCCCTCCCCGTACCCCCCACCTGGCCATCCCCGAGGCACGCTCCGTGCCCCCGTGGCCCCGAGGGGGCTGCCACCCCTCCGGAGGGCCGTGCCACTGTCTGGGAGCCGTCGCATGCATGGTCCTGGGGTGGCCGGAGCCACCCGCGCCTGCCCGGGCCCAGCGTGAGGATCGGCGGCCTCAGGCCTCCTGGAGTTCGTTCCTCTCTCTTTGGCTCTGAATGACGGTCGCGGCGGGGGAGCCGTCCTGGGTGTAGATGACCATACTCGTCAGCTGTTCCGGTCCATTCGGGACCACGGCCTCGGCGCCGAGCGCGGCCCCGGCCTGCAGGATCTCCCGGGAGCCGGCTGCCTCGATGACGGCGTGCGAGTACACGGCCGCATCGTCCTGCATGCCTGGTGGCAGCTCGGTCACGATGTAGTGTGTGGCACCGTCGGGGAAGCCGCCGGCGGACTCCTGCACCATGGCCTGCACCAGCTCCTCCGTCACGATGATCTGAGAGATCTCGCCGTCCGGCTCAGCCAGGTCCACGTGCTGGCTGTGCGCCTCGGCCTCCTGCATGACGATGTGCGAGCCCTCGCGGGCCAGCATGTGCACGGTGCCCTCCTCGTTCACGATGACCTGCGTGACGCCCTCCTTCAGGAGCCGGCTGGCCGCCGCCGACTCGCACACGGCAAACTGGAGCACGCCCTGGGCCACCTTCTTGAAGGCCACCTGGGCGCGCTCCTGCGGGGCGGCCACGGCCGAGGGCCGCGCCACCTGGGTTAGCATCTCCACCGGCTCCCCGGCAGCTGCGCCCCCCCGAACGTCCTGGAACACGTGGATCTCGGGGCCCTCGGCCTGGGCGGCGGCGGAGGGCGCCTCCTGCCCGGGCAGCTGGACCAGCACGTCTCTGGGGCCGGACCTGTTCTTCTCGTGGGGCATGGCCCGGCCTTCTGCACCCCCCAGCTCGGTGACCGCACACAGCAGGGCATCCAAGGCCGAGGCCGTGTCGGGCGGGGAGACACCGGCCTCAGTCAGGTCTAGAATCTCCTGCTTGGTCACCTGCTGAATCATGGCGCCACCCGGACTCAGGGGCTCGTCCACGCCGTGGCCGTCTACTGAGCCCCCCACGACCACCACCTGCGTGGCCCCGTCGGCCAGCGGCTCGGGCAGGACCGGCCCGGGTGCCACGCCGCCCAGGTGGGCCCCGCTGGGACTTGTGGCAATGACCTGCCCGTCTTCCGTGATGTGTACCACCCGGGCCACCTGGCCGGCCAGCGCCAGCGTTTGCAGCGTGGCCGCGGCCGTCTCCTCCAGCGAGGCGTCGAGGGCGAACTCGCCGTCGTAGCCCTGGATGATGATGAGCTGCTGCACCTGCTCGGGCGCCGCTGCCGGCCTCCTGCTGCTCCTCAGGGGCCTCTCCTTGATGGGAGATGCCTCCGCCAGGGCGGCCGCCGTGAAGGGGCTGTCCGTCTCCACGAAGGTGGCTCCTTGGCCCTTCAAACGGCACTCGTAGGACTTGGACACGATGCCTATGGGAGACAGGGACCAGTTAGAGCCTAGACAAAGTAAGACAACGCCTCAGCAGAAACAGCACAGCGGGCCGCACTCCGCTGTGGCCCTGGGCCCGTCTGAGGCCCACCGTGTACGCGGACGCCAGTGGCTGGACTCCCGCTGTGGGAGCAGAAGGGGGCGACGGGAACAGGCATCCTTCCGTCCTCCTGGCTGGACTGTCCGAACACCACGGCCACCATCCGGCTCGTGCTCTTCCGGCTCTGAGGGAAGGAGTGTGGCTACTCCCCTCAGTGACCGTCATTCCCAACAAGGCATGAGTCACTGGCGGGAAGTGAGGATCGGTAAGCAGGGGCCATGTCTTCTGACCCAAAGGCACATCTTTTTGTGAGTTCACGAGCAGGTGGAGGGCACGGGGTGCACACACACACCCCTCTCCCCAGCGCCACCTGCGACACAGGTGTTCTTTTAATAACTTGACAGGGTAAAATAGGACTGAAAACGGTAATCTTTATTCCCATCAAGACAGACTGACTCTTTGAGCAGACTTCCTATTTTCATCTTTAAATCTCAAATTTTCTACCAGTGTCCTTACTGCAGCCTCCTCCGCACGAAATGAGAGAACAGCCGTCAGTGGTCTACACAGGAGGGTCTCCTATCTCAGTGGCCACCGTGGCTCTGAAACAGTCCACGTACTCTCTAAATTGTAGGTCAGTTTAAAAAAGCACTCCTGACCCTTACCAAAGGAAAGAAAACGGTGAGAGTGCGTGTTGCTCGCATCCCTGAGAGACAAGAGCACTTTTTTCTCCACGTCAGGGCCCTGCCTCGAGAGCACACCTCTGTCCCTGGGGTCCACGCTGAGCACAGAGCCCAGACGAGGCCCGTCTCCAGTGGGTGCGGGCTCTCAGGCAGCAGCCGCCGAAACCTTACATCCCGCTTGCCAAGAGGACACGCCCAGGCTCACACCCAGACTGTGGGCGACGGTCCTGGAGCAGGACGCCGCGCTACGGCTGAACAAAGCAAACCCCCGTGCGTCCTGCGTCCGCTTTAGCCACGATGCTCTGCTGTTCGGCAAGTGTCCGGGAGGCAGCCCTGTGCACTGGCACTACCCTGCCCAGGGACAGGCCTCCTGGGATATCCCTCCCTCCCGCCTCCCCCTTTCTCCTGCTCTACAAAGGACAGACTCATCTCAGGAAGACTAAAGTTCAGAAGGCAAGAAGGAGCGCAGGTTTCTGTGCGGGTCCTTGAGAGAAAGGGCTGAATCACGGTCTATACTTTGACCTCGTCTCCCAGTTTATCTCCTGAACTTCAGATCTCCCTAAAATCTCTCTTCAAAGATGCCAAGAGGCCCAGTGGGCAGCAGTAGGCTAGGTGAGGACAGGGCGTTCCAGGTCCCTGTGTGCACACATCCGCGCATGCCTGAGCGGACGCTGGAGGTGCTGCCGGCGTGCTCAGTGCGCCGTCCGTGGGGACCCCTGGGTCTCCGGTCTACCGTACTCGCCAGTCCTCCTCCACTAGGCCTGCAATGTTTCCCGCCCCCTCCACCTCACCTGGGACGTAGCCGTCCCGCTTGTCTTTAATGCCCTGAACTCCATCCGGTTTGTTTCTGCCCGTTCTGTCATCATTATACCCTGAACGTGATTTGCTTGTTTCTGTCCACTCCCTAACTTCAAGGTCACTTTCAGTTGAATTTAGAGTCTGGCGGGGGAAGACATGAAGAGATATGGACACAAAAATAAGGAAGGCAGCCTGAAGTCAACCCTTAATTACAAAAGAGGACATAGCAGGGGAAGCATGCATGGGGAGGGGGCGGGGGGGGGGGGACACCAAGTGACCTGCGCGCTGGTGGTCTCCAAAGGAAAGCCTGCAGGCCGGAGCCCCCACACTCCCTTCTTCAGTCTGCAGCTGGACGGAACATCTCTTGGGTGTCGAATTACCCACCGCATCCCCTGCAGTACTGATAATGACGCTATTCCGAACTGCTTACTGAATTGATTTGAATCCAGAGGTGGGTTAAACCACGTGCAGACCATTAAAGCGAACTACATGGGTAAACACTACTGTCACAACGGCGCGTGATGAAGCCTGACACCACCAGCGTCTTAACCTCGGTGCGGCGCGAGCCCCGCTCCCCCATCACAGTTCATAAATGCGAGTGCAGGTCCATCTTTTGATTCAGCAATTTAATAACTTCGAGTGCTGTCAGTACTGCTTTGAAAAATAGCACCTATAAAATGTAACAGCCTCAATCAGATTGAAAAAGATTCACCCACGGAAGATTCTTCCATTTCGCCCATAATGAATTAATGTGGAGCTATGCAGAAGTTCAAGTGTCATTTAAACTAATGTGACTCTCTACTGTAACTTTAAATTCTAACTGGGCTATGACCAAGAATTTACTGGGCACATCAACTTCAATTTCTGAGCTCTTTCCTGTAAATATGAACCGTAAGGCTCACCAATGCAAATGGCCAAATGGATACAGTATTTGGAAAACAGGAACTTTGTACAGGCTTACCCTCAACGGCTTAGTCACCGCGGTCAGTCCAGAAACACACCAATCTTTAGCAGAGCACGGATGCCCAACACAGCAGACGCACTATGGTTTGTATCTTTCAAAGAGCACGTCGGGTGTCAGTGTGGTCACGGCAGGCGATCAAATCGTGCATCTGATTCAGCCTTTTAGGACCCGTTTGTAGGAGGACCATAAATCGCCGGTGCAGAAGGGGCAGATAGGTTAAAATGCAGCCTCCTGCCTGTTTATGAAAAATTCTAACTTACCGCCCATTCGATTTCGGGAGTACAGAGATGGACACCCTTCTCGTAGCTAAACGCACTCAACATCTACAACGTGGTTGAAATGGGAAGGGCTTTTGGGGAATGGAGGATTTGTTTTCCGCAAAATGATTCCAAATTAGGTTCCCTTCTCCAGGATATCGTTCGGAGCCCCAGTTCCTTCTTGGAGAGAGTGTCCTTGGAGGGGAAAACTGCAGTGTCACACCAGCAGAGGTGGGGTTAAGATGCAGAGGCCTTACCCCCAAAGCCGCGGGGTTGGCCCCGTTTCCCTGTCGGGGGGCTTCTGGGATGCTGCACATGGGCTCGAGCACCTGACTGCTTCCTTTGTGTGTGTGTGTGTGCTCTTCTTTTGTTACTGTCATTGCTCTCTTTCACAGAATAAATACCTTATGCTTTGGTTAAGCTTACATTTAATTAAAATGTACAGAATTTGTGCAGTAAACTCGAATGAAACAAATAAAACAAGGGCCCCCTCTCTTGAAGGCATACGTTGTGAATGAAAAATGTCATTACAGACTAAAAAATTTTGCAGTAAACAGGGCCTACAGAGAGAAGTTTCCCCTGTAATGACATCCATAAAATACACAAATGGCACTTTTAGTACCATCCTGAATATGGCATTTTCTGTGCTCTACACACAATCTAAATGGTTTGATCATAGAGCATAATACTCCATTGGGTTTATAGAACAATCAATGTTCCATAAAATGATGTATTTATCCAATAGCAGGCTCAGCAGTTACTGGCGTATGACATCGCAGGACACAGGCCCGGACGCCTTGGCGGCACCCAGGCCGACTGTAAAACTTATCTCACGCCACTTCAACAACTTCATCTCATCTGCGTCAAGTAATTTGTGGAAGCCTCAGCTTGGCTTAAAAAAAAACTTGTAATAAAAATTCATAGAATTTTCAGGAGAATGAAAGCTGCTGACAATAGAAAGGTCACATTGTATCTTCACGAGAGGGGTCAAAGGTGGCCTGCGGTTCTGAAGCCGAAAGTAGATTTCATGCATCGCGTAGCAGATAAAGATGGCATTACAGAGCCCCGTGCAGGGCGGGACGCGGCGCGCCGCGCCGGGGAAGCTCGTGCGGACACCCCGGGACAGCCGCGCGGCGGCGGCCGGTGGCGCTCACGCGCAATCTCGAGGCTTCTCCTGAAATGGCGCTCCACGCTCACACGGGGCAGGCCTTGCTGGGTGCTCTGTGTCTTGTTTCTATTGTTGTGTAAAGACCTCAGAGGATCTGGCAGAGGACCCGTGACACGGGGAGCGCTCCGCTCCGCTCTGTGTGTGAGCAATTTTGTGCTCTGCAGGCTACTGAGACTGAGAAGGCGAGGCTGGCCTATGGTCACGGCGAAAGCACCTCAAACAGGATGCGATTTAAATAGTACACTTTTCGTATAAAAATTTGGGGCACACATGACGCTGTGATTCTTAAGCCACATATAATTTTTCTTGACTTCAATTTTAAGATGTAATTTTAACAAGAACGTTAAGAAATCATACTTAATGTCTATTAAAATGAAACAATATTAACAGATTACGCTAATAAATTAGAACCATATTTTAATGTCACAAAAGCTTATAAGTTTTTCAAGTGAGAGCAGAAAAAATGACAAATTAAAATCCAATGCAATATAACCTTGTAGAAATTTCAAAGCAGGGGATAAATTATTCGTACAATAGCACAGCCGGTCGAAGCAGTATCAATAATCACTCCGTCGCGCAGTCATTCTTTGGACAATAAGAATGACCGGCCTTGCTGCAGGATGTCCCTGAGAGCACTCCTCCCGCCGCAGCCTGGTCTGGAAGGAATGAGGGCTTCCACGTGGACACAACACAAATGAGGGGGTGCCCCCTGGGCCAAACGCTTTGCACTGCCTCACGTTCCTGAGGGAATGTGCCACTCGAGGGCTTTAAGAAGGAATTCCACCACAACTGATAGCTGCAAGGCAGGGGGGAAGCCTCTCAGTCCTGCAACCCCACGCCAAAATGACAATTTTGTAAAATAAATAAATAAATAAATAAATAAATAAATAAATAAATAATTTTTTATTTTTTTGAGAGAACAGTGGATGGTCAGTACTTTGTGATTAGTATTTTCAAGAGTTATGTGTTCTGGACAGTGTTAATAAAATTCACACATAAATCACAAATATTTAGGTGACTGGAGATACAAAATTAAAATTATTTTTGGTCTTGGGCATGCCTGTGAAGCATGACAGCTGTATCAGGGAGATTTATCTCAGAGCACAGACCTGTTTGGTCATTCTGCGTGGGCTAAGGCTGGTAAATACGCCACAACGTAATAATTTGAAGCATTTTGGTAAACTATCAGCTTTGTACCACAAATAAATGTATAAAGGCAGATGCTAGAGTTACAGGAACAGCGATCGCTCTGTCCTCCATTTTGTGAAGGTTGCTCTTTTTTTTTTTTTTTTTTAAGGGTTTTATTTATTTATTTGTCAGAGAGAGAGCAGGAGCAGGGGGAGCAACAGGCTCCCCACTGAGCAGGGAAGCGGGATGTGGGGCTCGATCCCAGGACCCTGAGATCACAACCTAATCTGAAGGCAGACGCTTAACTCACTGAGCCACCCAGGTGCCCCAAGGCCACCATTTTATAAGAATAGATGAAGAAAATTATTTCTCTGTGAAAAATGAACTCAAGTCCACATCCTTTCGGACAGACCCTTCCGCCTAAGTTCAAATATACAATTTTGTAAGATACACCATGCAATTTTTACTGAAGGAATACTTACAGTAAGCCAGGACACAGATTAAGGAGACAAAAGTTTTAAGTCCCTTTTTCTCAATTATCATCCATACTACCTTTATGATTGGTAGTGATCAAAGATAATCAGATATGACCCCTGAAAGGAACTCTAAGATGTTCAGACAAAACTAAGAATAAATTTTATCTCAAGTTAGAAATACATGACTGGCCAGGTTTCTAACTTTACCATGAACAGTCTCTGTGGGCATAGATATTTCCATGGGCACTGAAGAGTGACAAAGAATAAAAGACAATATTTTACCTTTAAAATCACAAACCCTAAGAAATTTTGTATTATATCAGACTCTTAGGTATATATCATCATTTCCATGCATGAGGATCTAATGGGAGCCATGCACACAAATCTCCCACAGGAAGATCAGAACGGTGCTCTGAGGTTATCCTGACAGGCCTTTCTGGGAGGGATGTCAAGGGGCAGGTGTTAACCGTTACTTGGCTGTGGCAGAGGCCTGCAGACCGTGTGGGCAGGTGAGCTGTGACAGCCACAGAACTCGGGAAATCTGACTCATGAGACAGAAAGGACGAGATGGGATTTTAAAGTTAAACTGCAAAGTGCTCTGATCTTGTCATTTACCCATGAAGAGCACCTTCTTAAAACTTGCCAGCCGAGTTACTGGCAGAAAGGGCTCAAAGGTCTTAAGGCCCGTCTGGAGCAAAGGGAGGAAGAGGCGCGAACGTCTCGGGGTCGGCACAGGGGGCCTTTGGCATTCTGGGCACGTCTTGGGGTATGAAGGGCAGCCCCTGGGCACTGGGAGGGCTCAGTGTTGGACGCTTTCTCTCCTGGCTTCTGGGCCTGCCGTCCCCTGGGGCCCTGGCCCTCTGCCTGCTCTGCACCTGTCTCGGTGGTACCGGCTGATGCATCCGAGGGGAGCCCAGGGGCTCGACCCGTGGGATGCGGGACTCGTCTCCCAGGGTCCCACGTGAACAGCGGCCCGGGGCCTCTGCTGCAAGGCCGCCTCCCCTGTTCGCCTCAGACGAGCCCTGACTTCTTTCCTGCATGACAGTATCAGAAATTTGGGGCCCCAAAGACCTTCTCCTATTGTCTTCTGACAGGCCTCTCAAACTCCCGGTACAGATAACACAGTATTCGGAGACGAGGCCTGTTTTTCAAAAGTTGTGCAAATCACGCACATTTTCGAAGGTAAAATTAGGCAGCTAAAAAGTCAGCCAGTGCTCTTCCTGGGGCGTTCCTCTTCCAATGCAGGCTTAGACAGACAACAATGCAGACAGACAAAACTCCTTTGTTTTCTGGGCAAGCCCTATAGAAAGATCACACTCATTTTTGCGGGCACGTTCAGATTTCCCTTCTATTACAGCATCTTCGTATCTTTCCTGAGGAAATGAGAGGAAGCAGACGTCTGTCTTCATTGCAGACACTTCTGTATGCAGGTAAAAAGCAAACCACTCCTTGGTAACGGCGCAGAGGCACCATTAAAATCAAATTTACAGTAAGCAGAACCTGCAGCTGGGGTAAAACGCTCACTGTTAGTATTTTAATTATCGGCAAAGCTTTTGGAGGTCTAACATCTGCTCGTAGCCGAGTGACAGCAGCTGCTTGGGTACACTTAAAACAATGCGAATTTCTCCCGCACATATTAAAATGAATCATGTGTTCTGGGCACATCACTGCTAGTTCCGTATAAGCCGGCTCGTGTGGGTGAGGGGCTGCACGGCGAGGCCCGACCTCTTCACACGGATGACTGCCAAGGACAGCGAACATGTGACTCCGGGGTGTGGAGACACTCGGCTGGTGCTGGAGGACCGGTCACCTGCGGACCACCTGCCGGTGCCGAGGGTGCGCCGGGACACTGCTCACAGCGATTTCCAGGACAAGACGATGAAACAGGCATCTCACAGTGGCCAAATTCATTCTGGGAAAGCCAGAGTGAGCAGTGGGGCCGCCCGGGGCTGACTCAGGCAGGCCACCTGGGGGCTGGGCCCGCACGCTGCCTTCTCCGAGCACGAGCACGGAGCAGCGATGGGCACGGGGCTGGGATGGAGGTGCAAGCACTGCCACGGTCAAGGAGGAAATAAAGACACGTTTCGTCTTTAGCTGGTGACTACTGCAGTCCTTACTGTGGACATCTTCCTAAACGCCTACGTTAAACTCCTATGTTGAACTTGCAGAGTATCTATATGCTTGGGTAAGAAAGTCTAAAACTGACTGAACAGATATCAAACAGAAGATACACGATAAGGTCTGACCCTTGCTTTGAAACAGACACAATAAAAACAAACTTGCAAATTAAAATGCTGAGTAAAATGCAGTGCCAGAAACCTAAGGTTTAGGAGACGGAGACACACACCTCCCACGCATCCACTGGTTCTCTGAGGGGCAGGGGAAGCTCGGAGACCTCCCAATCCCTCCAGACCTGACCACCTGAGGGGCTGCGGGCCTGCTGCAGCAGGTGTGGGCGGGACACGGGGAAGCCATGTAGGTGTGTCTGGAGGCAACTCCACGCCCCTACGCTAAGCGCACCTGTGAGGTCCCTGAGCAGACAGACGTCCAGGCACGCGCTGAGCCATGGGCACCACGCCTGGTGAGCGGGCGCAGGCAGGGGGCAAAGCCACGCACGGCGTCACACACCACCACATAGGTCACATCGGGCTGGAAACTTGAAAACAGTCCCTCTAAGATTATTGTGAGTTTGCTAAGGAGCTGAAGGGCCTTGTGGCTCTGGGATGGCTCTATCTGGCCACGGAGCAGCCACACATGCCAGGAGCCACCTGCAGCTGACACGATGCTCAGGTGCGGACACCAGGGCAGAGTCCTCGCACGGTGTCAGACGGCAGAACGCACCACACAGGAGCTCCCGAAAATGCTCTGGATGGGGAACGGCGACCTGAACAGGCTGGAAATTCAACGGCACATGGAACGACAACTCAGGAGCTCCCACAAAAAACACGGAGACACAGACAAGTAATGCCCACGGTTCCTATGGACACGCAGCTGTCAGCGCTCGAAATGCCCTTCAACAAAGTTTAGGAAGGAACTTACAATGTGTTTCAGTGGGCCACGTTCCGCCCTGCAATGGCCAGAGTCACAGGGTACAGAGCTACGTGCCTGGCCCCGGTGGGGCGTCAGGGGACAGGGAGGCAGCAGAAGCGCGCTCCCTGAGCTCTGCGTCTGGCGTCGGGGTCATCCTCCTTGCTTCCTTCAGTGGCTTTTCTCTGGATCAACAAGTGCCTCATCTTGATACTCAAGGAGGCTGCTGACCAACAATGAATGCACAACTCTGATACCACTAACAGCACCAGGTAATTTAATTATATCACAAAACAGACAGACCACAACTTCTGAAATTAAATAAATATACACTTAATAATCCATGTCAAATTTTCATCTTTTCTTGAAATCTACACATACACACGTACACTTACATCTGTGTGCAGACACTGGCACAAACATACTCACACGCGGGCCAAGCTCACACCGCTCTAACCAGCTCACTTTTCTGCCTGCGTTCTCATCGTCCCATGCCTCGTGCGGAGGTCTTCACTGAGTGTCAGTCCTGAACCACAGTCTGTGACACACAGGGCTGGCGGTGTGGGCAGCCAGCGGGACGGGATGGCCTCTGCTCTCTAGGGCGCACACCAGGTGCCCCCTGAGCAGAAGGCGCTCTGGGGCGCTCATCTGATGATGCACCGTCTCGGACTAGCGTCGTCTAGCGGGAGCACAAGTCTGCAGGCCCAGTGCTTGAGCGACACTTGCTAGGTCTTCAGCAGCTCCTCACGTTCTGAAGGGGCAGGATACGTGAGAAACCGTCACAGCTTTAAAGGCCCCAAGGTTCAGAGTTTATGTTCTGTGTCTGTTCTTCTCTCTCCCCTGGAACCTAGAGCAAGCTCTCTTTCACTATTTATGTGGCTCTGATGTGATTCTTGTGCCTCATTAAGAGGTAACATGATGGAAAATCAAATCACAGACAGTCCTGAGGACCCATCAGTAAGCGGTAGAGCAAGGCCGGGATCCCTGTCTCAGAACGAGACTCAGAAGAGGAACTGCCCGCGTGGAAGGTCAACAGCACAGCCGCTACGAGAACTCGCAGGTCCCCTGAACGTGCCCAGGAGGAACACGCCTGAACACGCGTGAGGTCTGTCATGTTTATAACCCACCAGTTCCTCAGTCAACGTGACAGGAACAGGTAGGCTCGAAGGCCACCGTATTAAAACTTACACATAGGAATCAGGTACTTAACGTATTTTTAATGGTGCATGTCCTTAATTTGGATGTCACTTCAGATGTTATGTATATACACACCTGTGACCCATGGAATCCTAACAAATCTTCTCCGCCGGGCAGAGCGCTCCCTAGAGCGCAGGGCTCTGTTACTCACTGGGGCATGGCTGTTGCGTGGCACAGAGCAGGGCCTAACAAACGCTGCTTTAAGAGAGGGTGAGAACCTCCCTTTGCCCTAATGTTCATTAGAGAGTAATGGGGGAGGGACAATGTCCAAACTCCTTTCCAGTAAGCAGAGCGGAGCCATGGGTCAGCACGCCCGGGTGGTATTCCTCACCACGGTCTGGGCGAGCACTTCTCCGTGGGTCTCTGTGCTGCTGCCCATCTGGTGCCTTTCTTCTACATCATCTCTTCAAGGATGTTCGGAAAGCTGACAGCCTGGGGAGACAGACACCGTGTCTTTTTCTAGAGCAAAGGGCAGATTTACTGACTGCCCAATAGGACAGAAACAAGCATCCCTTTGGGGAACGAGACCAGCCAGCTCAGTGCTCGTAATACAAGATCTGGGCTCCTTAGGGCGGGACACTTCTCCTGAGGTGGCGCTCACCATGCCCCGCTGCGCACGGGGCCACGGGGCCTGTGTCACCTGCGGGACTTGGGATTTATGGAGCAGAACAAACAGTGATCTGTGGTTACTGCTTCCGCTACAGGTAATGACACCCTTTGCTTCTGACCCAGGGATCGTGCGTCTCCCGCCGGCACCCACGGGCTTGCTTGTCTGCAAGATCTCGGACCTTCTTTGTTCTCGACAGTCCCCTGAACTCCTTAAATCTCAGAATCTCACCTATAAAATGGGGTTCATGAGAGTGATTGTCTTGAAGAGTGAGGCAGTCCATGCAAAATGCTTAGCTGTGTCCCACAAAGTAGGGGCTCAGGGGATGTTAGGCCTTATTATTCTTCATTTTCAGTAAGATGCATCCTAGCACAGAGGTCACAGCAACTGAAACCGGTGTGTGTATGACCAGTACACGCGGATATGCAGAGTAATCTTGGCTGACTAAAATATCTGAAGTATGCTTTACATTTAACAAAATTACCTTTAATGTAAACCAACATGAAGTCCTACAATCAGGAGCCAAAAAAAAAAAAAAAGCTTCCAGCCAGGGAGAAAGGTGTTTGTGGGTTGTAGCTGCATGTGAAGTCGACGGCAGGCACGGGCGTCACAGCACAAGCACAGGCTCAGAAAGGGAAGGGGCAGCGTGAGGGCGCACGGGTCACACACGCCCAGGGTGCCACGGGCGATCGGAGCTCGGCAGTTTCAGAACTACATTGCCAGACAGGTGTCAATACAGAGCAGAGAAACAAAGACTCTCGGGGACTCAAAAGCTCATAAAGAATGGGTGAGGCCTTCCAGTATTACAGGACTGTCTTTACAGGAAAGGAGGAAGGCTCCATTCTCCGTGGCACTAGAAGACAAGACTGGGTTCCGAGGGAGTCAGCCTGGCCCCAACACTGGTTCGGAAATGAGCACAACACCTGAGTAATGAGCCCCTGGGAGGAACAGGTAGGTGGCCACTTCTGGGGAATCCTGCAAAGAGAACTCAAACCCGGGCTTCTGTTATCCTTGCTAATCACTGAGACTCAGATTCTAGATCTGCTGAAGCTGGGAGCAGATCCAAACATTCACAGATAGTCCGGGTGACGGACACGTTTTCAGGAAGCTGACCGGCACAGTCTGCCAGGACATGCTCGGGGAGAGCCTGCCGGAGCCCTGGGATTCCTTCTAGCTCTTTGTGGTAGGCCTCTCCGGATTCTGGGGGAAACTCCTTCCGCTTCTAGAATGCTGTTCCCGTCCACACTCTGGGTAACACAGGACACTGCCAGTCTTCAGGAGGGCAGGGACCAGGAATGGCCTCCACGGTGGGAACAGACTGTGGTGCAGGTCAGCCTGGGCCCTGTGTCATGATCCATTAGGCAGTGCAGTGTTGGCATCGGTGAGGGGGTGGGGAGGTGAAGTACAGAACCACATACTACAGTGTCCCCCCCAAATTCACAGGAGGAAATCCCAATCTCCAAAGGGATGAGTGATGGTATTAGGAGGTCGGGCCTTTGCAAGGTGATTAGGCTGGGAAGGCGGGGCCCTCCTGAATGGGATCTGTGCCCTTCTAAAAGGGCACGGAGTTAGCTCCCTCCGCCCACCCTGTGAGGACACAGCGAGACATCAGCAGTCTGTAACCTCACCATGCCAGCCCCCAGACTTCGGACTCGCAGCCAAACGAACTGTGAGCAATACCTTTCTGTTGTTTATAAGCCACCAATTCGGAATCTTCAGGGCTTCGTTAGAGCAGCCTGAAAAGTCCAAGACAATGAACCACAAGGCAGGTCCTCGAAATTCTGAAGCAAGACCATGCCACCCAGGGTAGATAGCACATGCCTCTAAGATCCAGCCCGTGGCAATGACAGAGACAGTCTGATCAACTGAGCACAGGCCACCAGACCTCCCACGAGGAGTCAGACTCCGAAACACCTGCCATGTGGCCCTAGCAGCTCCCTGGGAGGAGGGTTCCCCTGGGCTCACGGAGTCCTGAAGCTGGAAGGGGCTGGCAGTAGTCCGCTGTCACATGGAAACACAGCTTTTGGAGCAAACCTCGGCAGGGGCAGAAAGCCCAAGGAAGTCGCATGAAGAAGGGGCTGCGACTCTGTCCTGACCAGTCGCACCAGGCGACAGACAATTCGTCGGGTAGGTCAAACCGCTCCCAAACATGTCCCAGAGAGTCCGAGGGTCACCTTCTACCCCGTTTTCACGTTGTTACGTACGGAACCGCACAGCGAGAAATCCTCTCCCAAACCACAGATCTGAGCGTTGAAAGATGTTGAGTCATCACGAGAGATGGCAGATTGTCGGCTACTGGGGCCTCACCGTGGAGTCCATTCCTGGTACCTGCCCTCCTGAAGACCGCCAAGATCGGAAGGCCAAGCAGAGCAGGTGGAAAGCCTGCCATAGAGTTTGAAACTACTGAAGACGCAGTTTCCTAGTAAATTCTCACTTACCCAGTAACACTATTCTCTAGGTGTCCAGGGAGCCTAAGGCTTTAGTTCTACTTACTGTATTTAAATTTGCTGGATGTGCCATCTAGGAACTTGGGATTTCAGGTCATTTTCTTAATTATTATATATTCAGCAAACACTGAAGCTAAATTCTTTGTATTTAATTCTTTACATCAGCAAGGCAAATAAGAATTATGGCTTAGCTTTTAAGAAATTAATTAGTTGAAGATACCGGCATGTTAGAGAACTATGACAAATAAAATATAAAGTAGCCAGATAACACACATTCAGATAGCCATGCCTTCAAAGAGAGAAGGACTCATTGGCCTGGGGTAGTAGTCAGGCAAATACTCACAGAAGATCAGGGTCTGGAAGGATAAGTAGGAATCTGTTAGGCAGTGAAAGCAAATGGAGACAACCCCCCACCATTCCACACATGTTCTAAACCCAGCAAGTGTGTGGCGTGGCTGCAGTCTTAGTGTGGGGGCAAGAGAGGGAAGCAGGGGGAAAGGCAGGGCTCCTCCACTCCTGGAAGGCTCAGGGTTCTGAACTTGGACATCTGTCGTGATGGGAGACCAATGAGGAAGTTTAAGCAAGGAAATAACATGGTGGAGGAGACTTGGAAAAGGATCTGTGGCACAGACGCAGAGAAGGGAAGTGTAAGTTGTAATACTGTTGCTTTCCAAAGAGCGGTCAGACCCCGTCCACCTTTGCGGAGGGAAGACAGGGAAGGAGTGCTGCTGTGGCAGGCATCACAGACTTGCGTGGCTGGAGCTCTTGGTCTCAAGTGAAGGTGCAAAGGTCCAAGGCATTCGTATGAACTAGCTTGTTGGCTTCTTTCTGGAGGCTTCAGTCTCTGAGCTCATTCCTGAGTTCCTCCTGCCTCCTTTTTTCCTCTCTGGGCAGCACGGTCTGGAGGACTAATCTGAGGTCAGTGGAAATGTTCTTCAATCCAGCAGGTACTTCCTGAAACCCCAGCATTTTGCTGAGGCGCCATGGCGGGGGAGCACAGGCCATTCACGGTGACAAGGGCAACAGTTTCCATTGTTATTTCAAGGAAACCAATCAAAAAGGTATTTGAACATTTTGTCCCAATAGCAGCAGAGGACCTTGAGACCCCAAGTTCTGCTCTGTGAGCGGGGACAGCAGCTCCTGTGACCAGCCAGAGGACCTGTCGCAGTGAAGCAGCTTCCTATAGGGGCTCTGACGTCTCTAGCACTGGAACGTGTTCCTGTGCCCGGTCACACACTGTGCAGCTTACCCTGCAGTACCACGTTTAATGGTGGGGAGAGGAAGAGACACCGAGAGTAAATGGTTCGTCCAGGGCGAAACTGTGATGACAGGAATTCTACAAATTTACCTCAAATTGACTTTCAGAAGGTCCTCAGCTTGTACTCATTTGATCAAGATTATTTATTTGCAAATAAGTATTTACAAAAGTGCTCTCTTACCCTGTCATTTCAAAGAAAACACTTCAAACATAATTATAAAAATGTATGAAAATAATCTCGTTGATTTTTTGAAGGCACAAAATGTCAAGGATTCCAGCATCAGCTCATTGAGAGCAGCTCTTGGTTTAGAAGTCAAGCTGAGAACTGGATTCCTATGGGAGACCAGGAAGAGGTGTCCAGTCGATTCTTAGCAGCAGCACGCTACGGGCCGGGGGGAGGCTGGGCTGGGCTGGAGATGGCATGGCTGGCTGTGACCCGGATACAGGCGGGCATCCCTGGTGACCACAGGGTGAAATCAGTCAGGCAGAGAAGGGAGCAAAGTTCTGAGCCCCAGGGGACACTGGCGGCCAAAGCAGAGACAGAGCCTGGCAGGACGACTAGATAGTCAAGACCTGTGGTCTTGGACAGCAAGAAAGAAGGGGCTGATGGGGAGTGTGTGAAGAGCCAAAAAGTAACGTCCTAAACCCGGAACGAGGTGGTCTCTGCAAGCTCATGTGTTACCAGGGCACCTCGAAGTGTACCCTTCTGAGAACGAGATCGCTGAGAGGAAGAAGGGCGGGGATGCACAGAGCACAGGGACCGGAGGCATGGACCTCACAGCCCCACAGACAAACTAGGGCGTGCGTCGGCCTGGGTCCCCTTCCCGCCAGAGTACATGATGCTGGCAACTTCCCTTTGGAGCACATGGCTCATGTGTCATGAATACCAACACACGGCATTTTTATACAAAGATCAGGATACAACACGGTCTGATTAGCAGCTTGATTAATAGAAAAACAAAAAAAAGAAGGTGTGTGAAACTTGGGAATAACATTCACCGAAATATGGAAATTCCTGTTTACCTTCGCCTCTGCTCACTATTAAAATTCCTTGGTATTTTTCTGAACAAAAATGTCCCACTCTTTCTTGGAGTCGCAAGACAATCAGCATGACAGTCCTGAATTAATTCCTCATTTGCTGGCTGAAAGAAACTCAAAGCTGAATCGCCAAAGGGCAAAACAGAGCGAATGACACCACACGTCACCGCGTTTATATATGTCCGTTTGATTACTGCGCTCGTATGTCTGTATTCTCCTGGCGATCTAACAGTTGCTGTCGTACCTCATTTACAGGGTGCCGAGGTATCTATTAGCAGGAACTATGCTTTGAAAAGTATTATTAAATATCTGGAATTCTTAATAGAAATTCCAGGAAGTCCAGTGGATAAATCACACAGAACGAAGGCAGAAAGACCCCCTAGGAAATGCCCCGCGATGAGACTGTGCCTTGAGGAGCTGCATCAGGAGCTCAGCCGGCTGGTGCCCGTGCTGGAGCTGCCCAGGGCTCGCGATGGAAACCCTCCCACGCTCCCAAGTCCAGCCTCCGAGAGTGGGCCTCGCTGGTGTTTCCTGGGTGTTGAGTCATTTCCGCTGTCCAGACCTCCGTGGTGCTAGTTACTCCCAGCGGCTAGAACGAACAGATCAGCTTCGCATACACACCTGCCTTTCCCCACACAAGAGGAAAAGAACCAACCAGCTCTGCACATCACAGCTTAGCCAGCCTGCCTCACCCTCACTGAGCTTCCTTTTTTCTCAAAATGTCCTTTCATTATTCAAGTTTTGGTTTGATTGTCCTACTTCTGAAATTCATTTTTACATACAATGTTAAATATTCTAATGTATATACCCCAAAAGTAGTCTGGATTTCAGATACAGCCTTATTAAATAAAAAAGGCCTCCTTCCTTTCCAACCTACAAAGAAACTGCCAGGAACATGACATTTCTTTGGCCCATAGTTAGCTTGGACACTTCGAAAGACGGAGCTTAAGAAACTCTAGGGAAGCAAACCACCAAATCCTGATCTGAGATTTTTTAGCTCAAAGCTTAACACAGAAAATGCGTATGTCTTTTCTTAAAATCAGTTGTAAATTCAGCACCATGAACAGAAAATATCAAGGAAGAGAGGCAATCAGCACATAGATTCCTTCCACCACCGTTCAAAGGGGCTCAGCCCAGGTGGGCGCTATCTGCTCTGCACGCCACGGATTCCGAGGCAGCAGGCGTCAGAGGTCCGCTGCACAGAGGATGATGCTTTGGCGGGGGCTGGCTCACTTTCTAACTGTTGGCTCGTGCTAAGTATCAGGACTGCTAAAGCCTGTCCCTGGAACTCCCACGTCCAAGACAGACGGAGACGGAGCAGGATGGCCGCTCGGTTCCCCACTGCGTGGGGAGGGCTCAGGGCTCTCCAAACACGGTTTAAAACCCAGCAGGGGTTGGACGTCGCTCAGCTTCTGCTCACTGGAGAATTCTCCGAATCCGTGATCCTCTGAGGGCTGAGCCACCTGATCCCAGCCATGGCTTAGTCTATGGGAAACACCACTAGTCACTGGGCTCGTACTGTTGTCTTTCTAGAATGAGACAGTATGGTCAGGCCTTTCCTGTTTAGCCATGAATGAACATTCTCTTCAGTACTTAACATACCTCTCCTTCCACAATACGGTAGCCCACTGTGCCATTTAGATTTGGAAATTAATGGGCTGATTGTAGTATTTTTATAGCTCAACTGGATTTACAGTTACCATAGTTGGCCCAGTGGGATTACAAGTAAGAATGACTTCTGACCGTTGGAATGGAAATTCAGGAACATTAGAAGAAGCCCTGTTTACACTGTCTGGCTCATCACATGCAAATACTGTGCATTAAGACAGGAAATACCCATTCATGAAGGTAATGAGAACCGACATCAACATAATAAAATCACATGTTTATAGATTCTGAGTCTTCGACATAAAGCCGTAGCTTTGCTTCTTCTGCTTAAAAGCATATTTACCCTCCCCCATTCACAACTGATCCGCAATCCAAACACAAAGCCCTTTGGTCCGTTAGCACGAAACCTTATAAAATCACTCAACATCGGACCTTAAAGCTTCCATTCTGCAAGAGATCAGGGTGAGGGGCGGCGAGTACGAGAGCAGAGAGAAAATAGCAACAGAGAAGGCGGCGGGCAATGGGCGCCCCCAGACTCGGCTTTCAGAGCACAGCCACGTGAATGGCACCGCGAACAAAGGAAGCGATGACAAAATTGGTGCTTTTGTCATAGAAGGCTGACACAGATGGGCCTGGCATGCTTCATGACTCCTTTTCATGAAACTTCAGCCACATTGCTACCGTTCGCAGGCAAAGGGTCTACGTGAAGGAGGCCAATGACTTGCTGACCGCTTTTCCAAATGCCCCAACTTAGGCCCGGAGAAGGAATTTAACATGTCTCAGATCAGCTGAGTGCTTCTCTCATCTTATGTAAACACCGGGAACTGAATGGTTCAGGTATGAACGTGCATTTTAACTAAAATGAGTTAACTTCTACTTTCCAGCTGGACATAAAGTTCTAATACAAAACTTTTTGTTGAGATGATCACAGCTGCATGGTACACACACACACACACACACACACACTATTTCCCAATCAAGCTGAAAAAAAAAAATGTCATTCCCTGTTCAGTCACATATTGCTGACAACACACTCTTTGACTTTACAATAAAATCCTGGAAGAAAGTCTTTGCTCTAATGGAATTTGCTCCAGTGTGTTTAGACTGAGCACTGAGAGTGGCTGTGGGCAGCGTAAGAACCCACAAGAACATGGATAGAAAAATACAGTTTCAGTCTTGGCCCCAAACATTACCTACATGGTGATCTCTAACAGAAAATAAAAAACCTTAAATAGCACACAAAATAGTAACTGTTAGTTCTTCTTCTTTTTTTTTTTCCCAAGTAAACTAAATGTCATTTGGTTTTAGTCACATCTGGCATACTGATGTAATTTCTTCACAATAAAATACAATTAATATATTTATTTCACACCTCCTATCTCAACACCTAACAATGAAAATCTCGCTGTCACTCACAGTTGTCCAGTTTTAGGAAAGGGCCTTAAAAATGACAGCACTGCGGGGCTGTTTCAGGTTTAGGTCCACTTCCTGCTGGGAAGGATGACCTAGGGCTGCTCTCAGTAACAGAGTAGTAGGAAACAGCGCAAGAAACCAGTCTGAACAGGATCTGTGAACAGTACGGAATCTTCTAGTGACTTCTCGAAGTCAAAGCCAGAGCCATTGAGGAACCTAAGTTCTAAAGGTCTGTCTCCTTATGAAAACAAAACAAACTCCTTTCAAGGACAATGTAGGTAAACAAGTTAAATTTGTGCTTTTGTTCAAAAGGCAAGACATTTTGCCCCCAAATGCTAGTATGTGTTCCTAGAACCAGATCTAGTACCAGTGCTGCAAATTATGAAACCTTTAAGGAAAGGCTCTAAAGATACACGGAGAGGCCAAGCGCTCTTCTCCGCTCTCATGCGCTTCCAGAAATGTTTTTATATTTTGGTCCCATGGATCAATTCTCTTTCGCTGACTGTATCTGCATATTTCTCAGAACTTTGTACAGAAGCGTATACTGCTATATACACCAAAGATTAAAGATAATCAGAATAATTCACAACTGCTCAGCACCTCTAAGTGTCCGAAGTAAACCTAGAAGTTTAGCAATTTAAAAAATTGTGTCACTGATTATTAAATCAGCTGGCTTCTCTGCACGTCCTTCTAGGTACTGATACCTGTCAGTCCCCCATACTTAGCTGGAGGTTGGACTCTAACATTAAGACATAGAGCACTTTACTTGGCAAGTGAAGCATTTTAAGCCAGAGCTTAGGTAAAGCCACAGGGGTCGCTCATTAAATCTGAGCAGTACAGAATGTTATCGCTGCCCCGGAGGGGAGCCCCATCTCTGGCCGCCTGCAGAGGAGACCACCATACTTGATGCCAGAAACCACATTTTAACAGAGGGAGGTGGCTCACAGGCACCAACCGGAACGCGTCCACACAGATGTGACAAGACTCCAGGCCACGTGAACATGGGAGCAAGAGAAGGAGGGAGAAGAAAGCAACTAAGGAGGCTGGCTTGGCAAATCTAGACGTGGGCAAACCTAGAAGAAAACAGTGTCCAAAGTGCCTGGGAGGCTTCCAAGTAGAGGAGGGGACAACACACCAGCCGGGTAGCTCTAGTCCACCAGAGATATGTTTTAACTCATTAGGAGGAAGAGTTTTCTAAAAGTTAGAGCAATTCATACAAGAATACATACCCCAAAAAATGGTCGACATTGTCAGTCACTAGGAAAATGCAAATGCAAGCCAGGACGAGGCAGGACTACACAGTCATTAGAATGACTAAAATAAAGACCAATGATGCCCATTGCTGGTGAGGACACGGAGCAACAGGACCTCCGATGCGTGACCGCTGGGGGTGCAAACTGGCACAGCTATGACAGGAAATAGTCTGGCGATTTCTGAATATCCGACCTCGCAATCCCATGCCTAAGGAAATGGAAACATGTGTCTGCAGAAAATCTGTCCCTGAATGTTTACAGCAGCTATTTTCATAGTCACACTGGAACCCATCCAAATGCCCATCCACAGAAGAACAGATAAACACATGCGGCACACCCGCATGGCGGACCGCCACTCAGGAACAAGGGGGAATAAGGACCTATGGGTGCGAGAGTAGGAATGAATCTCAAAGCATGACACCACGTGAAATGAAGGCCACACAATATACAATTCCATTAACACGACGTTCTAGAAAGGACCACTCCTGAAGGACAACCAAGAACTGGGCGTCAGAAATGTTCTAGAACTTGATGGTGGTGATGGTTAGCTGACTGTACACACTTGTCAAAACTCACCCAACTGCAAACCTAAGGAGGATTATATTTACTGTATGTAAATTAAACTTCAACTTAAAAAATAGTGACTACACTACATAGAAACACCACGTTCCTTCACATGAGAAGTTCTTGAGCACGTCTAGGTGACTTTCTGTTACAAGTGCTGTGAGACATGTTCCTGCCTTCAAGGGCCAAGTGGATCATTCTCCTCTGAAGGGGGCTCGGGATTCTACGGTTCCATGGTACTACGACCTTCTGTTCTTCATGTCTAGTTATTCGGAGTCACTCAATGACTTCTCTTTAACACCTGGAAACAAGTCTGCTCCATCTAATGTATTTATTTTCTAGAGACAATGTAAGTCCTGGGCTTCGTACGATCTTCTAAAGTCTGATAAGGACAGAGATCTTCAGGCTGATCATTCACTTCTATGTTTTATTTTTTCAACGACGCAGACACGAGCAAGGCTAAATCAAAGGGCGATATCAGAGAAGCCAAGTCGCTATAAACCAGACGCCTGAAGAAAGGAGATGTACGTTGTCTCAAGCTGAAGATGGGCCTCTGTCAGGCCAGGGTTCGTGTTCTGCGTGCGGAAGATTCCAGCAGGTTCTCCCTCCGATCTGGGCTCACATTCGTGCAAGCATGTTACCCTCTATTTGATCAGCGAGACGCCATCTCTTCGATGCATGCGACTTCATACAAAAACGGGGGTGCAAAGGCCCACCCGATGGCTGTGGTCAATTAACATTGTTTTTTAGTTTCTATTTATCCTTTGGTTATACTAGAGCTGAATATTGGCTTTCCGCTTGGCACAACCCCCCCCTTTTGTGTACTCCCATACACGCCAAAGGTGGGAGACCTCCAGCATCCCCACTAGGCTGCGATGATATGCGAATGAAGTCAAGCTATTGGTGGTATGGACAGGTCCTGTGTGTGAGGTCTACAGTTCAGGAGACGGTGATCCTGCAGCGCTGGCCACGGGTGCCTTCTTCGAGAGTCAGAGTTCTGACCATCGCTTGCACACCTGGTGAGGTTTTTATCTGCCAACAATGCCACCTCTTCCTCAATGATGTGGCTTGCGGTCCAACTTCCACCTCAGGTAGCTCCAGACTGAAAGGAAACTCTGGCCACAGCTAGTGACAAGCACCCAGACAGCGCACCGAGCCTTTCTAAAACGGTTTCCTTGTCTCTAGACCATGGCCACGGCACCTGGCAGGGTGTATTTTAAGCATTAGGAAGAGTGTGTGAGGCGCCCGGAGGCACACGCTTGGCCTGTGGTTGTGCTTAATGCTGGGTGAGCAGCCCTGGCTCCTGATTCCCTGCGGAAGCACCTGCTCCTGGAGCACTTACCGCGCCTGTGAGAAAAACCCCTACAGCCGGAGCGTGACCCGGTATGAGCCACGGCGCAGGGCGGCACCGCGTGGTGCTTCGCTTTTCCCCACGTGCTAGGTCGTGGCAGCTTTCAAAGCTGCTTTTCACACACCAGAACGAGGTTTACGAGTCTGTGTGTGAGCAGGAGCGTCAAGGCTGACCGAACCGACGGTGACTGATCACAGCAGCCTCGGCACAGGGGAGTTTCAGGAGTGCGCGGCGCGGGGAGGCGAGGGCGGCCGCCGGCTCTGCGTCCGGGAGGCAAAGAGGGTCCGTCCGCAGACGGCTGCGCACACGCTCCCAGCTACAGGCTGTGCACGCGCTTCTAATACTCAACAGTTCGGTTACTGCGGTTGAAACCAAGTGCAGTCAACTCTTGACCCCTGCGACGGAGAGAAGATACATACGTGTAGTCAGAACAGATGACAAGATGTGAAGGGTGTAAAGATATAGAAAGATACAAATCCAACTGATAAGATGGGAAAGAAGATAGTTTTTAGTCTCTTCACCCCATTTTGGATAAAGAGCAACACCCATCATCTTCTTTCTCAACATAGTGAACACGGGACTCAATCACAGCCACTCAATATTAACAAGGATTTTTTTTTTTTTTAATGTGATTCTTACCCAGCAATACACAGTACCCAGTGCCCAGTACCCAGCATCCAGCACCCTACACCCACGGGCTCTGCACAAGGCAAGGTGCGCAGAGCCTCAGGCTTTCTCAAGGCCTCTGCCAGCTGGGAAGGGCACGACTGGTCTCACTGGGCTGTTCAGCCCTGCTCAAGTGAGCTCCCTGGGGGGGGGGTCAAACACTGTGGAATTTGGGGAGAAGTCACTGGGCAACAGCGGGAACACGTCTCTACGAAGCTGAAGGCCAAGCGTTCCGGCTGAAGTGGCCACGGAGAGCAGGCCAGCTCGATGGCAGCGAATGTGACAGAGCCATCCCTGTGCCTCTCTCCACGTCAGGCCGGCCAAATCTAATTGTATACAACTCATTTACCATGGCTGCGAAACAACAGATCCAGCTTATGAGAAAACAGAGATTTCACCAAAAAATTTCCCTGGGGAAATGTATGAAATTGAGCCTTTTCCTTATGACTACAATTTTGAAACTGTAACCTGCATCAACTCAAATTACCATCACATGCCTGAAATCAATTTGTTGAGAAAGACTCTTTCCATAATGGATGACAGAAAACAAAAACAAAAACAGAAACACAACACAAGCCTGAGAGCCAGCAGCCAGCCAGCAGGCCTGGCACCTCTGTTTGGAAATTGGTTAAGAGATAACGTGCAACACTCAAAACTTTCCAGTATTCATAAGATATTTAAAAAAAACATTTAAAACAAATGATTTGACAGCTGCAAATGCAGGATAACACCTAGTTGAATTATAGAAACAGTGTGGATAATTACTTTTTGCCAACGTTGGGGCTCTGTGGACCAAGGTCCTGTCTGAACCTCCCCGCAGCAGCAAATATGCAATAACATGTATCTGTTGTCACACGGCCCTAAGTCTCTTTATCATCCGCACATCAGTGAGAATGACGAGAGGCGTCCCATGATTCCAGCAGTCTTCTTTGAAGGATCCACACGTTAATTACTGCACTAATTATGGTTTTTGAATAACTAACCGGAGTAAGCAGCCTATGGGAGGTACGGGCATAAACCTAAGGCTGAGAAAACACTAGTCACTGAGTCATCAGTGTAGACTGACACACGGAACAGGTTTAAAAGAAGTAGAGGCAGAGGATTTGTAAAAGACAAGCATCTTCAATAATTAGGGCTCCGTAAAGCAAAAAGAAATGCTATTTCTTAATGGCAAGTGCATTTAAACTGTTATCTGAAGATCTGAAGGTAAGCCTGCTTAATTCACTGCTTCTTCTTTTGTTATTAGGAAAACATAATTGTTCCAAATAATTAGCACTAGAGTACATCACAAGCTGACAACAAAATTATAGAAATCTTCATATTCGGATCCCTCTAGCTGGCTATTAGGAACAGTTTCTGATCATAACCCATTAGTTGAAGTGCTGGGAGTTCTTGATTGCCACCACGTAACCTCACATATCTGCCGAACTTAACAGCCCCTATTTATTCAGGGTTTTCTTGACAGTAAAAATTACTTAGGATTTTTACAGCTGCCACACAAAAGAATGTATTCGATGTATGCACTTGGAAGATTAAGTGATACAGTAATTGAAACATGGATTTTAAATACACTCTTAACTCCTAAATTCCTACGTGAAAACCCAAAAAGACACTTTTCAATTTTTAATAGTGGTGCCACCACTCTCAGAAGTGGGAACGGTCCCATTTTGTATCCTGGGATGTTCACATTAATTTGGGGGGGGTGCTTGCATTGCACTCCTACTTTTTACAAAATATCCTTTTTATTTTTAAGTTGTCTTTAATGCTTAATAACTGACAGACATATCAAATTTTTTGGTATTGAATAAAAATCCCCCATGTGTGAACAATGTCAGGTATGCACTTTGGCTTGTTACTAATTATTTAAAACCAGCTCAGTAGCTTTCTGTGAGGCAGAGGGAAGAGAAGGAAGAGAGACAAAGGGGCGCAATGTAGTTTTAAAGGCAGTGAACCAAACGGCCTGCCTGCCAGAAACTGCTGTGTTAACCTCCTGTAGAAACAAACAAACAAAACAAAACAAAAATAAAACAAAAAAAAACATAAACCCCAGAAACAAAAACCCAAGCCCCAGACACCATGGAGAAGCTTCTGCTGTCCCGGTCACACAGCCGGCTGCTGGGAGCGGCTTGTTGATAATGCAGCGTCTGGCCAATGAAAATGTGTTGGAATAATCCAGTAATTTTGTAAGTGGGAATGCCATTTGAAGTTACTTTGGAAAGTCTTCTGTGCCAACAGCTTAGCTGATAAACCCACAAAGCTTTATGTTTTATCCCAAGAGGGGGAACTTTGATTACTCTGGTAATTAATGATGTTGGAGAGTAATATGGATTTTCTGTTAAGATTTGAGTTTGAAGTTAATTAGTCTTCACGTTATGATTTGCTGATTAATTATGGATATTTAGTTATAAAGAGAGATGTTAATTATTAATCTCAAAAAAATCATCTAGTGTAATTAACTAAAACTTTGACATCAGTTAAAATTCCCACTGAGCATAACTTCTGAGATTATCAATTACCAGGGCAGAGCGCCGAGCGCGTGCCCTGCGAAGGAGGCGTCCCGGGCTCCTGGCGGCGGCTGGCGTTGCTTCGCGACCTAGGGCGCCTGCCCTGGTCTCAGCCCAGCCACGGCGCCGCGCGTGCCAGCCCCAGACCCCGTGCTCTCGTGGTGTGGAAGAGCCTCTCCTCGGCGGGGGCTACAGAAGACGTTGTAGTCTGAGCGCAGCCTCGGTGAACTGTCAAGTCATGCCGCGGCCTCGGAGCGGGAACGTGCCCTTGAGACCGACGGGCTTCGCCAGCTCTGTTAAACTTGGAGGTGAACTTCGCCGTTGCTGCAGATATCTTTATTTCAGCAGCAGCTTTTGCAACTCTTCAGACAATCCCGCAGCATGAGCACTAATTAGTGTTCTATTCCCATAACTTGAAATCACCTTTGTGGCTAAAAAGAGTTTTTTCCTTCATCTTTCCCCCTAATCTGTCAGCAACATGATCTCTGTTACCAAAACGAGGAGGGGGAATGTGATTAGGAAGAAGGGTTAAACCAAAAAGCATCATCGGCACATCACTGTCCTGGAATTTCCCCCGTAACACAGAGTCTGAACAGGGATCTGTTTACATTATCTCTAGATCATCTTGACAATATTTATTCTCTATTTACCTAAATGAGGCAATATGATGATATTTATTGCTCAGAATGGCTAAATATAGACTTTTCTTGAGCACTCAGTACCATAGTGGGAGGTTTTGCTCTAATCTACATCTTTAAACTGACAAGCTGGAGAATTCCTAATGAATGCCTCCTTTCATCTGGATGTCTGTGTGTATTTGACAGTATAAATATTTAGCAATATCGGAGTCAGCTTGTGATTTTACCCAGATGGACTGATTGATGCCTTGGCTCGATGTTGCCAAAGACAATCCGTGTAGTTATATAAGCAATTTCCCTCTTACTTCCTAAGAAGCAATTAGGTGGCCAAAGGCAGCAACCCCAAAATAGTAGAAATACTTCTGGTATCAGCTGACAAGTCTGAGGGATAAATAAAATATGGTACTTAAATTATTACCACTTTACTTTCATGAATCACGGGATTAAAGCTTTCACTTCTAAAGTACATATAAATTGCAGGGTTTCTTATGTCTGTAATTTGCAAGAATCTAAGTTAAAATACCAGCTAATCAGTCAACTCACATTCACCTTGGGAAAAGTACCACCCTTTCTTGTCATTTTTGTAAATTGCATGCCTAAGCACCAATGTTATTTTGAGAAGAAAAGTCGCTTGTTGTCAATAACACACATTGCAGTCTAGTTAAAACAACATTTGTTAGGATTTAATCGCAAATGTAATCCGCTTTTAGAGTTTAGAACGCTATGAGAAATTCAAGGGAAGGATAATAAATCATTTTCCTCATCCTGGGCGTGAACAAGGTAGACCTGATTCATCCAGGTGTGTCGCTGTAACCGCACGCGGGATGGATTCTCTCCCGTGAAACAATAAAGGATCCTTGCTCAGAAAGGAACCGCTAAGTGGCACCGCCCGCCCCCCCACCACAGATTTTTTCTGTCTATCGACATTGTTTTCCTCTACGTAAATCACAATGAGAATGACATCAGAGAATTACAGTCTTTTTCTCATCATCACTGTAATCCAGCTGTGAGGGCTGATAAGCTCTTGCTAAAACTTAGAATGGGCTCCTGGAACTCAACTCCTGTACCTCAGCCCCGGAGGCAGCAACCCTAGGCTTGGCCCCAGTGTCACGTGGCGGGAGATGCCGACGAGGCTGTGTCAGGCACTCTGGCGCATGCTCCTGCTCGGGGAGGAAGAGAAGCTGCACACTATTTTTGGCACCAGCAGAAGTCGTGCATTTCTGCGGCGCTGCTGCTTCCCCTTGTCTCCCCCGTTCCTGCCTCCTTTCGTTGCTTTGTTTTCTATTAACTCATCCCGGTTGTTGTATAACCCGTGCAATAACCCGGGAGAAAGGGCAGGCAAGACATTATTCTTCTTGACACTAATACCTACAGATCCTATTCTGGTGTGATACCTCTCCCTATCACGAGATAGCTCAGCTAACAGAATCCTCAGAAGTCAGCAACTGGCATTTATAATATGGTCCAGAGGCGAGTGGACGCGATGCCCACTGGTGATCTGATGCACACCAGACTTCCAGGGACAAGCCGTCCAGTGACGACGGTTGGCAGCGTCTGGTGCACGGCCGATCAGTCATGTACCTTCTCGTGCATGGCAGCTTCTAATTTCTAAAAAAAAAAAAAAAATGATCCCATGCCTGCTGGCTGCTAGATGAACACAAATGTCTACAGTATTCTATTTATTGGATGTGATGACTAATAAATTGGTTATTGATCAGATAAAAAGGGCCAGGGTCTGTATCTCTGTTCCGCCGGCCACGCTGCACTCTGATGGGTATGGGGGAACCACGATTTGCTTTGTTTCCTTATTTGAGGGCTGGAAGTATCATAGCGTGACGATGAGGGAACGCAAGATGCCACTTACTTAAAATAACAGAATTCTACCACTTCCATCTGTGAAACTCTGTGTTCCCAGACGAATCCGGCACTTGGGTGAACCAGGCAACAACCACAGAAACTGGGGCCTCGGTGGCTCAGTGGGTTAAGCCGCTGCCTTTGGCTCAGGTCATGATCTCAGGGTTCTGGGATCGAGCCCCGCATCGGGCTCTCTGCTCAGCAGGGAGCCTGCTCCCCGCCCCCTGCCTGCCACTCTGCCTACTTGTGATCTCTGTCAAATAAATAAATAAAATATTAAAAAAAAAAACCACACACAACCACAGAAACAAAGTTTTGAATGAACAGCACTTAAAAAAACAAAAACGAAAAACAAATTTGTCACTGGGATGGGGGATGCGAAAACACCTGAACTGTAGTCAGCCAAACTGGCGTGGCTCACTGCTTTGTTCCGTGGCGCCGTGCTACAGACGGCCCGAGCGCTGCCCAGCAGACCTGGGCGCAGCGGACACGGGAAGTGTCCAGGCGCCTGCAGGTGAAGAGCTTCCGTCGTCCTCCGCGCTGACTCTCGCTTACCTTGACGGAGAACAGCCGGCGACAACACTTAACCTGCATGTTCTGTGGTAGCACAGACTGTTTGCCTCGAGTCATGAAGAAGAAAATAGCAAATCAAGCAAAGAATCTAAACTGTGTACATTAACCTCCCACATGTCAACACAGCCCCCCCCGGAGATGATATGTAACGGGGTCTCTACATTGTTTTCCCTTCTACACAATCGCATTATGCTCCAAGTATCTTGGCGCCAAAGTGCGCATGAAAAAGTGATGAGAAACGTTCCTAATTAATCAATCAGGAAGTATTTAGGACTAAATGAATTTTGGTTTTGTTGTTAATGAAATAGTATCTATAAAAAATAACGAACACATTCTACAGATAAGGCTAATTAAAAAAAAAATCCATAAAAATCCAACACCGGGTAAAGACAAATGAAATTATTTCACTAGCTTTTAACATATATTAAAGATCAAGGAGAACATTAAGGACCCTCTTTGAGTAGATGTTCACCAAATGAATTTAAAATACGCTTTACGCCATCAGTCAACTCCTGAACAGACCTCACCACGCTTCCACGCAGAATCCCGGAACACAGGCCTGTGTGTGTGTGTGTGTGTGAGACACTGCTTGGTTTCACGATGCACCAGGCCACTTAAAATCATTTCCAAGTGAGTAGAGCTAAACTCTGATGATCAGGATTATGGAAAATATGACGTGACTAGTCATTACAGCACTCGCCATCTTATCACATTAGATAAATACGGAGAAGATATAAAAATAATATGGTTTCACCATAAATATTAATCATCGAGTCTAATGTGATTATCTGGAAGGGGGTCAGGGAAAGGAGAAGGGAAGAGGGCACAATTTCTTCTCTTTCGGTTTTCTTTAAAGATGATATATCCCATGGGACGCCATCGACAGAAACACCAGACAGAAAATTCTCTCCTTTGGAAGCAAGTTTTGGCGGATCTGCTTAGGTCTCCTGCTGCAGTGCTGGGGATTCCGTTTTTGCCAAAGGGCCAGTTATTATGGTTAACGTCATGTGTCTGAATCATTACTCTCCACCTTGGGTCAGCAAACACTATGACAATGGCATGGTAATAAATGACCGTTGGATTCTTTCCTGCTTTGGCCTCTTTTTATCTGCCACCTCTCCACCGTCAGCTCCATCTTTCTGAACCTCTTTGAATCCCCAAAAGGGACGGGGTGTCTATTTGTTTTCCACCAGGTTACCACTCTGTCTATTGTTGTTTGCACTAAAGGGTACAAATTCAATTCATTCCTGTGACATAAAAGCACTGATACAGTAAATTTTTTGCCCAGGAGAAAACAAAAGCAAAGTTGCTGAATATCGAGTAAGATCAGAAGCTCTAGCATACATGTGAAGCTTCCCAAGCAGGCTTGTTTTATGATACCACTTTTCCCCATGCGTGTGTGTTCTCAGCGAGGGCACCCAGCATGGAACTGTGTACGGAGTGGTGTCCAGCTGGTGTCTGGGGGTAAAGTATGACTGTAAACCACATGCTGGGATACGTACGTCTACCGTGGTGTAACAGGAAGAGAAGGTTGGAAGGCTATCGTTACCATGTCACGGGATTTCAACTTTTTACACAGACCCAGATATGGTTCCTTCAAGTGGTTCTGGGGACAATCAGACTGGAAAATCGACAGCAGGTATAATTAATAAAGTCAGACAAGTACAAGCAGAAGAAAGGAGCTGAGAGCGGCCACCAGACACAATTCCCCACACACCAAATAATGTACCATTTAGGTCTTATTGCTGATTCTGGGAAACGAGCACATGAAACTCCGCATAACGTGAAACTGAGCATAACCGCTGACCCACCACGGTCTGCACCTAAAGTGACAGAGAATCTGTGACACCTAAAGTGACAGAGAATCTGTGACAAAAGCTGTGTGATGAGACAGCTCTTCGGACACGGGAGAGCGGCCCCTGAGCTGGATGGTGGATGGCCTGGGGGGCGGGTGCTGCCGTGTGATTCTGCCGGTGTCCCTACCTCTAGGCCGGCTGCCATGCATGGTGGAAACTCTCGTATCCTAAAATATGTAAACGCCCCATGTTTTGGGGAATTTAGATTATGTAAATAGCATGACAGAGCTTGTTCGCCAGTAACTTTCCTTTGCCAAGGGTAACATGTTTTGCTAGATCGCTGTTGAGAAGTGCCAAACGCTGGGAACCCTGAAGATTATTGCCAAGTACCTTCTCACTCTGGGGCCAAGTCTTAAAATACACTTAATATAAAATGAATCTAAAATGTTATAATTGCCCACAATTCCTGGAACGTTACCTTGTGTACAACTCTAGTTATTATGAAAATGTTCTCTATTCCTGCCAGAAGTTAAGAAGTTATCACTTGAAAATCACTGGCTAATCTAGCCTGCGCTAAGATGGATTTTTAATGAAAGTTTAATGAATGATAAATACTCGTTTCTTGATAAATGTTTAATTATGCCAATAATTACCAACTGCTGAAAACTACTGTTGTGTTAATAATGGCATTTTCGTACACATGCAGTTTCATGAGTCATGGTGCTGTTAGAGATCAGAGCTCCATCTGTCTGATGCAAACTAGCAAAACAAAAGTCTAATTAATATTTTGATCAATTTTCTCTACACTCTAAAGACTACCAATGTCCTTTTTAAAAAAATTTATCTATTTTCTCTTCACGGGAAAGAGGTAAGGAAAGAGAAATGGGTGGAACCACTCTAACATTAATTTGTGCAAAAATTAAAGAATAGAAAATAAATATTATTGAAATCCACTGATTTTTTACCTCACTGCATTATTAGGTATAATAATCGCTTTCATGTTCCTTAAAACTGTTTCTTAAAGTGGTGGCCACGACACACTTAACAGCACAGAAACCGTGAACGTCCTTCCTTAGTTGCTTCAACTTGGCCCTTAACAGGTGATACGTGAGACCTGCGATCAGCATTGTTAGAATACACGTGCGGCCCCTGCAGTGCGTGAACTGCTACTTATAAGGGGGAATGACAGCTTTCAGGTCAGCAAACCCACGATTCTAGAAGGTTAGACTGACCTTGACTTAATGAGCGTTTGTTAATGATGGCAAATCCCTAAAGAAAAGGCGAGTCTGTGGCAGAGTGGGAGGGGGAGCCCTGTCCTTCCTGTGGCCATGCTGGGTGGAGCAGCACTCCTGCTCTAGGACTCCCCGTGGGGCCAGGAGAGCAGGCCCTGGGCCAAGGAGGCAGCCTTCTCAGAGCCTCTCCCTCCCCAGCTCCCCAGCAGGAACAGGGTGCTTTCCAAGCCACTCCATTGGCGCCTTGTTGGGGAGGGGCCACTGCCAGAGGAGCTCCTAGGCGAGGTGGGGTCTCAACCACTTTGCTCCATTTTCCCACCAGCTAGCCTGCCCCCAGCCAAAAGTATCCAGAAAAGACAGTGCGTAGGCGGAGTCGAAGACGTTTCTAAAGCATGTCCTTTCAATATCTCATCAGGCTACGGAGTTAGAGAAGTCTAACACAGTCCAAATGCCAGGCTAACAATTCATATTTCCAGTAGTTCACATTTTGAAAGCAAACCAAATTATGCAGATAATTCCCAATTATATTTCAGACAGAATCTGTGAAAGCCTTAATTTAATCCACAATGTGATTTGTGGAGATATAATCTCAATCCTTCAGATAATAATATATAATGATAATGTGTAATACCTTTCCACTGATGGAGTGAGATCTAACACAGCGCTCTGATTGCTGTTGCTGGCGGCTAGTAAATCCAGTGAAGTTCAGGAGTAACATTTTTAAATTTCCAACTTGAAAATTCACAGTTCAGGTATGCTAATGAACCTGGCATAATCATGTTCATACCATTTTCTTCCAGACCATTTTTCTTTTAATAGTCTGTGACCAACCCCCAAAAGGTCATGTGATTTTCAGAATGAACTTTTCTCCCAGAAACACTTGTTTTACGTAACCCTTAATCTGACATATCTATTTTATAGGAACACTTCCAATTTTTCCTTGTTATCATTTATTTACACTTAACACTATGATTCCTAGATGTATTTTTATTTTTATTATTCACTTTTCTTACATGTATTTTTAAAATTTTATCCTCTTGATGGACCTCACCCATATAATATTATTTCTTAAACAAGCCTTTTTGGCCAAGAATTTATCTGCAGTTCTTCGGCACAGCAAAGGAAATAGTCGACAAAACAAACAGGCAAAACAAATGGGAGAAGATATTTACAAATGACACTACAGACAAAGGGCTGATGTCCAAGATCTGTAAAGAACTCCTCAAACTCAACACTCAAAAAACAGATAATCAAATCAAAAAATGGGCAGAAGACATGAACAGACAATTCTCCAAAGAAGACATACAAACGGCTAACAGACACATGAAAAAATGTTCATCATCATTAGCCATCAGGGAAATACAAATCAAAACCACATTGAAATACCACCTTCCACCAGTTAGAGTGGCCAATATTAACAAGACAAGAAACAACAAGTGTTGGAGAGGCTGTGGAGAAAGGGGAACCCTCTTACACCATTGGTGGGAATGCACAGTGGTACAGCCACTTTGGAAAACAGTGTGGAGATTCCTTAAGAATTAAAAATAAAGCTTCCCTATGACCCTGCAATTGCACTACTGGGTATTTACCCCAAAGATACTGATGTAGTGAAAAGAAGGGCCACACATACCCTAATGTTCATAGCAGCAATGGCCACAGTCGTCAAACTGGAAAGAATCAAGATGCCCTTCATCAGACAAATGGATAAAGAAGATGTGGTCCATATACACTATGGAGTATTATGCCTCTATCAGAAAGGATGAATACCAAACTTTTGTATCAATATGGACAGGACTGGAGGAGATTATGCTGAGTGAAATAAGTCAAGCAGAGAGAGTCAATTATCATATGGTTTCACTTACTTGTGGAGCATAAGGAATAACACGGAGGAAATGAGGAGATGGAGAGGAGAAGGGAGTTGGGGGAAATCGGAGGGGGAGACGAACCATGAGAGACTGCGGACTCTGAGAAACAAAGTGGGGGTTTTGGAGGGGAGGAGGGTGGGAGGTTGGGTGAGCCTGGTGGTGGGTATTATGGAGGGCATGGATTGCACAGAGCATGGGTGTGGTGCATAAACTATGAATGTTGGAACACTGAAAAAATAAAGTTAAAAAGACTAATTCATCATAACTTTTAGTTCTATTGTGTACTTTGAGTTTAGAGTTATCTCTTCTTACTATAATTGCAGCTCTATGACATTTTTTCACCATATGCTAGTGACAATAGTCTGCATGAAGGAGTAACAGATCACAGAAACACACATACAGGAGACACTGAAGAACTGAAGGAGACACACGCATGTTTGCCCTCGCACGCGCTCCCACACACACCACCTTGAATAGTGTGGCAGGCCCGTTTCCCCGTCCAGCTGATCTCAGTACAGCATAAAGTCTGAGCTGTGAGAAGGGACACCCCGTCTGCTCTGACAAATGCTCACAGGCTCCCAGCAGCTGCTGTGTGGAGGGAGTGGGTCCATGAGTGATATGGGTATTGATAACTTTTGCCCTCCGCAGCCAACCCATGCCAACTGCTCTGAGGCTTGCTCAACGAGCTTAACTGGGCTACATAAAACATTCACAATAAGTAGTGCTTGAGATGGAACACAGGTTTTCCAACTTCCGTCTCTGAAGGGCAGCAAGTTCAGTGGAAATGCCTCATGAACTTTTCTCTGCTTCATCCACTATGTGCGCACATGTGGGCACACAGGAGCAAACAAGAGCACGGCAAGAATGAAATTTCAGTGATGGATCCTAGGAATGAAACTAAAAGGCTGCCTATATTATGTGTACTTAGATAAAAAGGGTCTATTTTAATTCTGGTATTTGAGATGTGCTTGCAATGAAGGACCGGAAAACACAGCCGTGCACAGACCAACTGACACGCTTCTTTTCTTTTCTTTTTTAAAATATTTAACTGATGCACTTTACTTTTCTTTTTTTTTTTTTTAAAGATTTATTTGAGAAAGACAGAGAGAGAGAGAGAGTACACACACATGCACGTGCATGAGTGGAGGGAGGGGCGGAGGGAGAGAATCCTCAAACAGCCTCCCGACAGGAGGCTTGATCTCATGACCCCTGAGTTCATGACCTGAGCTGAAACCAAGAGCTGGACGCTCAACGGACAGAGCCACCCAGGTGCCCCTGCTTGTTTTCTGATACGGACTTCGGCTGTTGTGGCAAAACCCCGGGTCGGATATGTGCGTGGAGTACAACACAGGGCTGTTCACGGGGCATCCGATCTAGGCTCGCAGGCCCACCGCCCTCCACTTCACCACTTTGGAAGATGGAGGGGACTTGACAGTGTGAGCATTGGACACGTACACACAAAGTCTCAGAGGCATGTGGGGGAACGTTTCCTGAGATGCCACATCTCTCCTGTCAGAAGATCGGCCCCATAGGGCAGGGACCAGAGCCTATCGGCTGTACCCAGTCTCCAGTTTCCAGGGTGCTGGGGAATTACACTTCATTGTTTCTTAAAGTGGGGTTAGTAGTCCAGCGGCATCAGAGTCATTGAGGGGCATGTGTTAAAAATGCGTTTATTTTGGGCCTCTTCTGGGCTGAATGCATACGTAGAAATCCTAATCCCCAGGACCTCAGAACATGACTGCATTTGGAGACAGGGCCTTTGAAGAGGTAATTAAGGTACACTGAGGTCACTGGTCGGGGAGCAAATCCAGTCTGACCTTGTAAGTGGCCTTACAAGAAGGGGTGGAGGAGGACTGGTTAGGACACAGTATGAGGACTCAGGCATGCAAGCTAAGGACAAACAACCCACTGGTCCTTTGCTCTCAGACTCCCGGCCTCCGGAACTGTGTGCGCATGCTGGGAAGGGTTGCACAGCACTGCGGTGTGAACAGCGTTCCAAGACAAGCCACGCCAAGGATTTTCTTCTCCTTATCTTATAAGCAGTAGATATAGCTGACTATATCTTTCTTCCACAGTTTTATTTTATTTTATTTTATTTTATTTTAATTCTTCCACTGTTTTCTTGACTTCTTTTCCTTCCTGTTTTCTTCCAGGCCACTGACCAGTGTTTGACCTCCAGGGCTGGCTCCTCTGGCTTTTGATGACCTTGAACCTCATGTTTCCTCACGGTTCCACCCTGGGCCCTCTTCTTGTCTCCTCATACCCCATCCCAACGTAAACTCCTCTTACATCTGCGGTCTGCTCTGAATCAGATAAGTCAATGGATCTTGCTCAAGCTGTAAACCTGAAGGTCACTTTTCACCGTTGTTCCTGCCCCACCTCCCCTATGTAATCGGCCAGCAAGTCTACCAACTCTGTCTCCACGGTTAAAACCTCAGTGCAGACTGTTGCCTAACAATTCCCTATTTCTGCCCCTGGTCCCTCCATCTACACTCCACAAAGGAAAAAAGATGAATTCTTAGATTGAAATTTGATCCTGGAGTTCCCTGGATAAAAATCCACAGGTGGGGGCACCTGGGTGGCTCAGTGGGTTACAGCTTCTGCCTTCCGCTCGGGTCATGATCCCAGAGTCCTGGAATCGAGCCCCACATCAGGCTCTCTGCTCGGCAGGGAGCCTGCTTCCCCCTCTCCCTCTGCCTGCCTCTCTGCCTACTTGTGATCTGTCAAATAAATAAATAAAATCTTAAAAAAAAAAAATCCACAGGTGTTCCTTGGCATACCTGTCCTCCTCTTAAGCCTTGCCCTCTGTCCCACCCCACCACGCTGGTCTCTCGGTGACGCCTGCTCTCCTCCTTGGAGGGCCTGGGACATGTTCGAGCCCTCGCCTCTGGGAAGAGCGAGTTTCTCCTCTTCCTGAGAGACGGCTTCTCCACGGAAGGTAGTGCTGTCCCCACTCCTATGCAAGAGTCCGCAACTCTCCATCACAGGGCACGTGCTGTTTTCTCACGAGCTGTTATTGCCTTACACTCACTTAGATCTGGAATGCAAACTCTGGGAGGGCAGGGACGACAGCCTTTCCTGAGGTAGGTCTGAGCACAGCGCAGGGCCCGGTGCCCAGGAGATGCTCCGTGGAGAGGCCAGGGCCACCACGGAGGCGAAGCACCCTGAGCACGGTCCACGGCCCACAGATCTGCGGGATGGGAATGTGTGGCCAAGCATGTCAGATCCGCCAACACCCAGTCCCGGACCAGACGCAGCAGCTGTATCAACACTGCCGCGGCTCGAACTACACTTTAAATGCGTTTGTGCAAGCTGCTTATCTGTGAAATCCCCACATCGGCGAGTTCTGGAACCACGCGGCGCCAATCCCTAAGAGCCGCCGCTCCCTTGGGTTATGCCTCTGTCTCAGGTAGCAAGTTCTACTGCGATCACGATCACGATCACACTTCCTAACCACCTCTCCCGACGTGGCATTACGGACGAAGTCTACCTTTACCGATGCAGGACCTTTGTTTGTTCTCCATCCGAGGGGTGAGGTGTGTGTCGATGATCAGAAACACACACACTCGGACTCCTTGCACTAGTGACTCAGAGATGTGGTTATAAAGCGGTAATTCTGTGGGGTTATGGCAATTGAAACAGACTTCCATATTCTCATACCCTTTGTGGGCGAACACTAACAATGCTTTCCATCTGATACTAGGGGGTACGCTCAATGTGAAGATTTAGGACAATTAAAGGGATTTTTGGGTAAAAAAATTTTCAGACATCTGTCGTGTAATAAAACATACGAAATCGTGCCTTCCTTGTCTCTTAGCAGAATGCTGTCGCTTTTTCTGTTTGGGCAAGACAGAACTGTTCCTCTTCCCCTCACGGCTCATCTGGTTTTGCCCAAGCTGCTAGCTAGACCACGCTCTGAAGAGAGAGACGTGTTTTTTGTGGTAGACGCTCATACACTTAACACTGTGTTACTCACAACAAGCTAAAACCCTGACGCATCTCACCCACCACACACGACAGTCACTCCGCACGGAACAGCACAATTAAAAAAGCAAGTATTTGAAGAACGTCCAATTTCTGCGAAGACCTCATTTGGGAGGCCAAAGGGGAACAGGTACACTTGGCAGCATAATGACTAATTATTATGTTCGAAAGGCGGAGAAGTTGCTCAAGAACGGTCGGGGCACACACTGCACCACAGCACACTGACTACCCCCAGCGGCCCCTGGTATGAGGAGCAGCCGCACACCCCCCACGCGCCCACCCCTGAGAAGATCTTCACGGGAACCTTTCTACAAAACCAGAGCCAGAACCCCTGCTCCAGCTGCGGGGAGGGGGTGGTGGTTGGGGAAGGGGAGGCGAGGGGGAAGGGAGAGGGCACACGCTGGTCAAGAGCGCGACGTGAAATGTTCTCTACGTCGCACGGATCTGCTCCTTAAAAATCGACATGGAGCGCGCCACGTGAACTGCCACATTTATAACCCTGTGCTGATATTCAAATTTTCTGTCTTAAGCTAAAGAAAGATTGAACGCCCTGCTGTTGTGTGGCCAAGATTGAAGAGGTGTCTCACTGACATTGTTCAAAGTTTATGAAAATATATGAATGCTCAAATGTCATTGGCTTTGCGCCTCCAACAGACTGTGGTTTTATGAGAAATCAGTCTTTTAATCAAAATGATTGAATACCTTAAGGTCGAATCCAAAGATATCAGTTAATATCTAGAAACGTGCTATTTCTGCAAATTTTGCCAAGCTGTACATATTGTGGTGCATTTTAAAGTGTTAATTTGTGCATCCCATATTGAAAATTGATCTTGAGTTTTAGCTTTTTGTCAAGCAAAAACATATGGTTATAAGCTCTCTGCATTTTACATGACGGCTGTTGAAGCTGTCACATGTGCAAACTTGATAACCGATGTGACACACACGCAAATAATTTGCTTGTTTAGTAACAATTCAAAGATTCATTATTCATGCAAACACACAGTTTTTAAAATGATCAGATGGAAATAGTCTTCGTTTTGTACAACCTAGTCTCGTTGGTGTGCAAACCCAGATAAAATAAAGCTGGGGACTAAGTGGTATTAAACATATCCAAGAATATGGGTATTTTCAGATAATTATTGAACCAGATGGTGTTTTTTGTTAATTCTGCCATCAGTCTGAGAACTTGATGTCTTACATCTGCACTTGGTAAAATAAATTTTACTACTGACATTATTTCAGTTTTCTTAAAATATTTCAATCAGTTTTAAACCAAGATTTGCAAACATCTGCCACAGTACATGCCTATGAGATGAAATTATTTTGAGATAATTCCTTTAAAAATAGACACCATTTACATGGAATTTTAAATTTATCACCCTTTAAATGAAATCTTCAGAACTACCAGTCTGAATGTTTAATAAAAAGTAAAATGAGAATAAGATAGCACATGTGAAAATGAACGTGGCTAACAGGTCACGGAAAGTGCTGGCTCACTTGGGGATGGCACCCTGGAATTCCACACGCTGTTATTTCACCACCGCGACTTAACAGGGAAACGTCAAGTACGTCTTCTGTGTGGTACGATTAAAGGCTGAAAGTATATGATGAATTAATCAAAAGACACAGAGGATAGAGGGATTTTATCTTCGAGTGCGTTAATCAGCCCTAATTGAACTCCTCCTGACCAGGACTGCTCCCGGGCTCGCCCACCAGCGCGCTGAGCTTCCAGTCCACCCCGAAACCAGAGAAACCAGTGGAGATGCAAACAGGAGTTCTTGGAAACTCAATTTAAATATAAAAACTCTCCATGTAGCTTAACTTCTTTGAGGCAACATTCTCACTAAGTTCACAAACAAAGCCTTATTGTCACACGGAATCATGAACTCCCACCTCCTAATGTACAACGGACCGCATCTGGGTAACCGTCTTTCGCTTCCAGGTTAGACAATGAACTCTGGGGAGAAGGTTTGAGATTCCTACCCACTCCCTTTTATTTTCTTCCCCAAACTCAGACATCTGTAACCAAACAATAATTTAGCACAGTGCTTTCCAGACAGACGGTCTGCTGCGGACCGACCAAAACCGAGCAACAAAAAACCAGTACCATGGGGCGCCTCAGTGGTTCAGTGGGTTAAGCCTCTGCCTTCAGCTCAGGTCATGATCTCAGAGTCCTGGGATCGAGCCCCGCATCGGGCTCTCTGATGAGCGGGGAGTCTGCTTCCCTGCCTCTCTTTCTCTGCCTGCCTCTCTGCCTACTTGTGATCTCTCTCTCTGACAAATAAATAAATAAAATCTTAAAACAAAAACAAAAACAAACCAGTACCACAATGAGAACTGACTTGGAACTGTTTCAACTCCAATAGTACCTGAAACGAGCATACAGGCGTGACCCAATAGAGAGCTTCCCATTTGAACGCAGGTTCTAGTTCAGGTGGGGAATTAGTCCCCCACCACCCCCACAACTTGCATCCCGGTGGGGGTGGGGGGCGCTCCCACGTCCAGAGCGGTTCACGTTGCCCAGTTAGGACCCCACAGCTGTGAGCACCTTGCAGCCTTCCTCCTCCCACAAAGCTCTCAAACTACAAGTGATATTAGCCCCAGAAAGTCGGCTTCTGGCTGTCCTGGGAGCAAGGGATGTGTGGCAGCAGCAGGCGGTCGGCTGTGAGCACTGAAACCCGAGGCAGCTCCACTGAGCTGGAGCCCAAGACTTCAGTTGCTTTCCTTGGCTGCTGGAGTCCCTCGGTTACTGAAACAACCAGTTACTAAAATTTGCTACTATTAATTATTCATTCTACTTCTATATGATACATTATTAATTATGTTTTATTAATTATAATTAAAAAGAGAATTCATATCTGTTAATCACAATAATTAATATCTGTTAATTATTATCATTAATGACAACAAACCAAGAGTTAATAACTCAAGGCTTAGCAGATGATGTATGCTAAGTGGTGACTTTCACATGAGCTAGTTCACTCCTAACCTCTCAGGCCGCGCATTCTAGTGTCAGCCCCACATGAGAGACACGGAAATCCACATCTGGAGGACAGGCTCTTGCTCCATGCTACCCAGCTACTAAAAGGCACCTACAGAACTTAAACCCTGGTCCGCCTTACCCCAGGACAGTACTCCCAACCGCTCCATGCCCCTCACTAGGGCTGCATTCTACCCAAAGTCACTGCCAAGTTCGCACACCCTTCTCCCCACCACAACCCCCAGGTTACCATTCCTAAACAGGACGGCCTAAGCAGGTAGCTTGCTCTCTTCCCCTCCCTCTTTCTCAAAGGATGCGGACGATTTTTGAGGTACTTGTTTCACATCATCAAGCTATTTCCCAAAAAGTCAAAGCCAAGAAAACTATTAGCGACAAGAGATGCACTTTACGTCAAACTTTTTCTTTTGCTAATTTGATAGAAAGTATATAATTGCTGCTTTCGTTTAAAAACAAGCTTTATGTTTGTTGAATTACTAGGATGACAAAAACCTCTCCAGTTGTTTGTTTAGAAGTTGTATTTTCTGTTTGATGACTGCTCTGTCATCTTTCTAGCCTACCTATTTATTGTCTGCAGTGTTTTCCCTGTTGATTTGCATGAGCTCTTTATATAAAAAGATATAGAATGTCAATGTGTTATTTGATGAAAGATCCTTTCTTGGTCTTCTGGTTGCCTTTTTATTCTGGGAACTCTGGACATACAAAATTTAGTTTATCATATAGCTAAAACTATCAATCTGTTCCTCTGTTGTTTCTTTGATTTGTTAAAATTCTGGGAAAGTTTTCTCATCAGGATTTTGATACATGTTCAATTCTATTTCTGTAAACTATTATACTTTATTTTTGTATTTAACTCTTTAATGCATTAGCACTTATTTTTGGGAACTGTGTCCAATAAAACTCTATAAACTGATTACCGGCTACCCTAAGTCTCACACGATTTATTAAATATTAAATGACATATCCCTTCTCCGTTGGTTTGTGAGTCCTCTCAAAGAATACGCACATTCACATACATACACACATATAAGTTAACTAATTACATCTAATACACTGGTGTTAACTTATTTGATTTCTTGCTAACATCTTCTCAGAGCTCTGAAATCCTACGTATTTCACTTTGAGTCCTGGTTTTGCCATTTAGTAGATCTTAGGCAGGATGGATTTTCTCATCTTAGGAGGGGAAAGAGGGAATCCACTTCCTGTGGCTGGAACAAGGATTAAATGCGATGAATTACGTCAATGCTCTGGGCTCTGTCTGAGACACGGACACGTAGAAACGACAGTTCCACGCACCACTAGCTCCATCCATGGCGCATGTTTTCATTATTGTAACTTTGTAAATCTTGTAACTCTAGTTTCTCTGCTCAGGGTTTATTAGAATTACAACTACAAATTAGAGAGGAAGAACGCTTGTCTTCCCATTGTGAAAACACTAAACATTTCGCTAATTCACCTTCTATACTTATCAAAAAACCTCTGTTTTTTCAAATACAGAAATTAACTTCTTGAAATGGGCATGGACATTGTTCTTGATTTTGTTGTTGTCAGAATTGTAAATGGGATTATCCCTCTAGTATTTTCCTAATTGGTTACAGCTATGATATAGGAAGGTTCTTCATTTTTGTATGTTATTCTTGTATTCAGCCATTTTACCAAGCCATTAATTTCATAGTTTTAAAATTTTCGGGGCGCCTGGGTGGCTCAGTGGGTTAAGCTCTGCCTTCAGCTCAGATCATGATCCTAGGGTCCTGGGATAGAGTCCCACAACGGGCTCTCTGCTCAGCAGGGAGCCTGCTTCCCCCTCTCTCTCTACCTCTCTGCCTACTTGTGATCTCTCTCTGCCAATAAATAAATAAAATCTTAAAAAATTCTCACACAACTTCCTACGCAGAGAACAATTTATGAGCAAAACACTAACTCTCCTCTTTCTATACCTAGTTACTTTGGTTTTAACTTCATTTTTTTATTAACCAGAACTTTCAGAGCTATTTAAAATAGTAACAGTGCTCACATGCAGTCTCATTCTGCCCTTGATTTCGAGAGGAAGGTTTCGTACCAAACAGCTCTGAGAGATGCTGGTAGTCAGTCCTATGTGTAAGGAACTCAGTTTCTCATCCCTGGCAGGCTCCTTATCTTTACAAAACTTTTACCTTTATATTTTTAGATTTTAAGTATTTTGTACCATTTATATATTTTGTGTAGGCTACCTCAAATTTTTTACTGGATAAGGAAAATATGCAAACACCATCTATTCATTTTGCTCAGTTTCTACTCATTACAAAATGGTTTTATATCAAATGCCTCTTTTATCCTTTTAGTCTTTAAGATGATCATTTGACTTTCTACTTTAGCCTCCTGATGTAATTGAGGGATTTTTTAATACACTACAGACTTGTAAATGTGCATGGACAGATCATTCTACTTAGTATGTTTTATTGAAGACCTTATGTTTCTATTCTAAGAGAGGTTTCTGAGACTGGTAAGTGAGAAGGGATGGAGGGTGTTCAGAAATTATTTTATGAGTGTTTTGTAGAAGACTGTGGGCTCAAAAAGTGTACTCCTGAAGTTTTCAGACTTGCAAAACCTGCAGTCCCATGTCATAAAAGTTTCTAGAACATTAAAAAAAGAAAAAGGTCTCAATTTATTCTTGCACCATCTCCTGACATTTTTAAAACTTGTCAACCTTACATTATTATACAGCTTATTTTATTTGCAGCATTGTCTTTTGATCAATTGTTATAATAAATTTTTTCATTTCAGGGGTGCCTGGGCAGCTCAGTGGATTAAAGCCTCTGCCTTCAGCTCAGGTCATGATCTCAGGGTCCTGGGATCAAGCCCCGCATGGGGCTCTCTGCTCAGCAGGGAGCCTGCTTCCCTTCCTCTCTCTGCCTGCCTGTCTGCCTACTTGTGATTTGTCTGCCAAATAAATAAATAAAATCTTTAAAAAATTTTTTTCATTTCAAATTTTTTGATTTGTTAGACTTGCCTAATTTCTACCCGAAATATCTTGAATTTATTAATTTTTGTTTTTCTGTTTTTTAGGTCACTTATTACTACTTTCACTGAGTTACTTTATTACTCCTTTTTTTGGTGACATTTTCGGACTGTCCTCAATCAGTTTTCCTTTCTGAACGAGTGAATGAAATGAAATAAAGAAAATAATGAATAGGGAAATTCATTTTGAATGAAATTCAACAAATGAATGAATTCAATGAATAAATAAAAACATTTATAAAAGCATTTAAGACTGCATTTATTTCTGAGTTCAACCGGTCAACTTCTATAGGTTCTAAAAGGACATTTATTTATTATTACTTTTTAAATAGTCTGCCACTATATTCTTAATTTACTTGTTTTTTTCCCATATTATAAACTATTTTAATATTTACAGGTGATTGTTTTTCCTACTTTAACTTTTACTGTTTATCATAATGCAATCAGAGAATATGACTTGGTTAATTCCTTGTTTTTTAAATGTACTAAAATTTCCTTTAAAGCTAACTATAAGGTCCATACATTTATCACACAACCTTGATCATAAAGTTAATGCTATGTTTAATGATGCCAAATTAAATATTTACTAACTTCATCTTATTAATTATATTCAAATGCTACACTTGATTTTTCTTCTCGAGTTATCATGGACCGCTGCAGATTAAATGCTCCACCTCAGCTGTGTTTACAGCGATTCTCTTTGAAGCCAAGGACACTTTGCTTTAGTGGACACTTTGCTAGATTATTCATAACACTATTATCTCCACCTGTTCATTTAATCATCAAAAGAGTTAAACACGTATGATGTGCCAGATACTTTTCTGGGATATGGGAACACAGCAGTGTATAACCCGTCCATATGGGGCTTCTACTCTAGAAAAGGAGGAAAATAGTACGAATTAAAATAAGTAAAAGAGAGAGTTACAGATGCTTTCACGTGTATTCTGAAAGCCAAGAACATTGGCTGACAGAATAGAGATCTGATGGAGTATCATGTACCAGTCTCTGATTAAACACCTTGGAGAATGGCATCACGTGGAACATGATGGGGATGGAGGGGTCAGGGAAGGTTCAGTTTTAAATAGGGCAGTCAGAAGAGGGCTTGATGGGAAGCTGACAAAAGCAATGACTGAAAGTAAAAGAGAAGGCAGACCACGTGGCTGCCTGCAGGAGGAACAGTAAGTGCAAAGACCCTGAGGTCAGAGCATCCTTGTTATGTCTGAGAAACAGTGAGGAGGCCAGTGTGGCTGGAGCAGGGTCATAAGGGAAAAAGATATCCAGATGAAGCCTGGGAGTTGTGTTAGCAAGTGTGAAAATTTTGGCTTTCGCTGTAAGTGAGATGGAAGCCATGAAGGGTTCTGAGCCGCAAAGAACAGGCACGGACTTATGTTTCAGAGCCACACTGGCAAATACGGTAGCCACCAGCCACTTGTGGTTATGTTAATTAAAATTTAAATTAACTAAAATGAAAGAAAATTGAGAATTCAGGTCCTTGGTTGCACTAGCCCCATTTGAAGCACTCAACAGCCACATGTGGGGAGTGGCAACTCCTGAACATCACAGAGCTAGAACATTTCCTTCATCGCAGAACATTCTCCTGGGCAGTCTGTTTCTGAAGGGTTCCCCTGGCAGCAGTACTGAAACCCGAACGCAGCAGAGCACGAAGGCAGCAGGAAGAGCCACGAGGAGGCTTCTGACGACAGATGGTGGCCTCCGGGACCAGAGCGAGCAGCGGGGGAGGGGACAGTGACCTGACTGCAGAGAGATTCAGGGGATTAGCCATGAGCGTCTGCTGACAGCCTGGATGTGGAGCTACCGGTCAGTTCGTCAAAAGTCAAGTATTATGAACCAACCGGACTTTGTCAATCACCACTTAATTACCTTGAGGAATGGCGGGCACTGGGCAGTTGCTGAATGGGACTCACATCTTGGCTGCTCCACAAAGAATAAGGAAAACGTCAGTCCTGACACCTTCCCCCCCCTTCCTAAAATAAATGGATGTCTAACCCTTCTGCAAAGGAGGGTCATGTGGAAATTGGAAAAAAATAGTTCAAACTTCCCTAAAGCTGACACATAGTATATGAATCATTAACCCTTAAAAACTGAGCAATTAACCTCCTCCAATGTTACAAAGTATCCCTCTAGCAGGTCTAGAAAACCTGGGTGAAGTGATTCTATCCCCTTAACTGAGTACTGGAAATGAAAAGTACTCGGTGAACTGCAGTGTCCTTAATTAGTAACAGTCATGGCTACACACATATTATTTACCAAGATCTCAGATATAATGGTACACTTTCTTTTTCATACCTTAAACACAGTAGATGCCTTGTAACTACTTCTGGAAAGAAAAAAAAAATGAACTCGTTCTTCCTACCACTCAGCTTTGTATCTTCGTTTTATGCTGAGTTGGCCAAGTCTCCAGGTGGTAGGAATGCTCAAGTTGCTTTGCTGGGACCGGGCGAACTCATGGGTAAGCTACAATAAAATCCTTCTACTTGGCCTTCAGGGCAACTGTGATAACAGTGGTTACAAATACCTGCTTCTTTCCTGTTTTCAGCTCTTCTGACGTGCTTGGATGAAATACAGACAAATTGGTAGTAGGGTCACTAGCTAAAGGATGCCAGGATGAAACAAAGCTAATGTGACTGTAGGGCAGAAATCAGAAAAAGAAGACCAAAATGTAATTTTACTATAACTAGACCAAGGGAAAACTCATAGGATGAAAATGACAATTATAACAGATTTGACTGAACCTTAATTATTACTAGTATTCCTTATTCTAAATTCCTTATCTTTGGTGGGACAGGTTGGAAGTTAATAGGGTACATTACTAGTTTGACCACACCATTAAACCTCACCTTCTACGGAAGAACAATCATCCCAAACAGGAGCCGGAGTCGAGGCAGTTTGCTCAGTTCAATACGCACCAGCGCCTTAGTACCTTGCGCTGGAAATACACCCTAACCTAAGTCCTATCGCAGCAGGAGTAATGTGAACAACAGAAGTAGTAATAAAAATTGTAATGATTCTCACACTGAAATGACTTGAAACTACACGGTGCTTGAGTTCAAAATGACGTGTAACTGTTACCGTGTATTTTAATCACCTAATTTAGGGAAGTTAGAAATTAGTCCCAAATAAGGAAATGAGAAAACGAAGACTGTAACTACCAAGTAGGTGAGCCAGGAAAAGACAGAAGTTTTTGACTCACAGAACAGATCTCTAGTTCTGTATGCTGAAGTGAATAAAAATTCACCATTTTAATGTTCATAAACATGGTTTCTAACATTTGCCCTTATATGAGATTTCTGGCACCACTGAAAACCAAAATACAAAAAAAACCCATTTAAAATTACAATATCATGATGGCCTAAATATAGTTCCTGTCCATTTTTAGATTAAAAAGTTTTTTTTTTTTAAATTAACAACAACAACAACAACAAAAAAGCTTTTTTAAAATACACACAGGTCAGCTGAGACTATCAGTCGATGATCTGTTTTATTTCTGGTTGGTAGACACCATTAAAAGTTATAAAACTCTAACAACTGTTTTCATTTATCTCTCTCTCCAATCACTCTGATAGCTGCAATGTCTGAAGAAGTTCAAGATCTGTAAAGCCTGTCACATTACAGAAACATGTCTCCCTAAACGGAATGTGAAATTCCAGTAATTGAAGTGATAAATCTAGTGTTTTTTGCCGGGGTACTTTTGATGAGAACGACAGTAGTATATGAGGAAATATTCTGTGCTGTTATATCATGGTAAAAGCCTTTCCATTACTTGTTGTCAGTCACTGGGGATGGGCAAATAACTCAGCTGTCAATCTACCTAGACAAACTGAAGTTCTCTGAATGATCAATAAAGAACACACATATATATATATAAACTCTCCATTATCTTCATCTAATTCTGTAGACAAGCCTACATTGTTTTCTTTCCCTGAACTGGAGCCCATCTCATTTATTCAGAACCAGATTGGGGATCTAGGACTATTTCATTGTTTTATTGCTCGTTACATGTCCCCTTGTTTTCAAACAGTCCATGAGAGCTCCACTCTAGTAAGACGCCTCTGTACTGGGCTGCTGAGGGCAGGTTTACACACGACACAGACTTAACTGAATTACTAGTAACTGTTACCTCCATTTCTTTATTGATTTTTCAGTTGAAATATTTATTGCCTTATGCTTTCTACTTTAAAAGCCTATTCTTTAGCATTTCTTCGGATCATGCAGAAATATTCTAGAAGCTATATCCGTTCACATTATTCTGAGTAACAGCAAAAGCGAGAGGACAACATTTGCATTTTCTCTCAAATGAGCTCACTCATAGAATCTATAGGGGAAGGAAATAGATAATATCTCGTATTTTGACTAAAACAATTAATCTGTTCAGGCTCCATCAGCTTCCACTTTAGAATATTTGTCTCTGTTGTTGAAACCAGTTCAATAGGTGTGTTTCTTAATTCACTAGGAAATTTCCACCTCGCTGGTGTGAGTAGCTACTTTTGCTGGAGCACAACACCCACAGACTGACTCCCTTCATCTGCACAGACCTGTTTAATTCTTACAAGTTTCAAAGGAAGAAAAAACAGCAATAAGGATAAATTATCTTTAAGTTTTACTTTCAGCTCGGATTAAAAAAAAAAAAAACAAGTAAAAGTACTTGAGATGTCAATGTTTAAGATTAATGGAGACAAAATAACTCATGTCCCTTACCCTCAACACATTAAACTTCATTTATCACGTATTTTATTTTGGTTGATGGTTTAAAAATGGCCAAAAGAAAAAGAATCTGACTACTTAAGAGGATAAGTGGCAAGATTAGAGGAATCATTTATCTGGAATGAAAAGCCCTGATTCAGTTAAGAATGTGCAGTTGTGTGTATCTTTATTAAAAGCAAACTCAGACTTACTTGGAGGAAGATAAAAAGACAAGTAAGCGAGAAGATGGCTTAATCTCAAAGAAGGTAGGAGGAATGACTTCCACTGGAAGGAATTAAAGTGGGGGCGCGTAGTGCCAGCTGCCGGGAGCAGGGTGGGGGCCACCAGGGAATGTTAGAAGCTGGGAAGAGAATAAGGATCTGGAGCACCAAACCCCAGAAAGTCACGTCGGTGACCAGGTACTCAACCGATACACAAACCCTCTCATGTCTTAATTCCCTTAAATCTGAAAATAAAGACCGTACCTAACTTTCTTTAGAAGCCATAAAACTTCGGAAGCCCGAATGAGGGGACACACGAGGTGCACACGCTGATTACCAGGCTTGATCTGTTCCCCTCATGCCATCGTAACTACGCGGGGACCCGGCACCCAAACAAGCCCGTGCTCATCTGGGAGCAGTTACATGAAGTTCAAGGTTTTTCCTCAGAAAACACAAAAGCTTCAAGAGAATTTGACCTGCAATCTGAAGTCTTTTTGGCAACAGAAATGTCGAGCACTGAACAAATCTCAAGAACTCCGGCTAAACCAAGATACTCCACATGCTGACGGCTGGAGCCTAAACGGGCCGATTTAATGCTCAGGATGTCATTTATCTGCAATTACAAAAGGCAAAAGTCAAGGAAACACAAAGACAAAAGTACAAGGCACACAGAACACTTGCTTAATTTATTTCTGGAGAGTATATGCACTTGAGGAACAGTTTTATCAGAGCTTTTAGGGGTCCCAGGTGGTCCTGCAAAGAACGTGAGCGAGGGCCAGTAGACTGTGCGTACGCGGACCTTCCTGCCTTGCCACCTGGAGGGAGGACATTACGCTCCCTTGAAGCATGATACCAAGCCTCTCCAATTAACGCATATTTCACTAAATGCGAATCCTTCTGTTTTCACCTTGCTTCATGGGCAAAAATCCAGGGAACATTTCTGCCGGCTTTCTTTCCTCTAGTAACTAAACCACATGTTCTTCTCTCTTAGACAAAGCCTTCTGGGGGCTTTTTATTCAAGAGGAATAAAGGAGGGAAGGAAGGGGTGTGCTCCAAAGTAAGGAGGGATTCTTTTCTCTGCTGCCATTTGAATTTGTCATTAAAAGTGCAAAGGAAAAAAAAACAACTACTCATCACTTAATAAATATGGATCTACAACAATTCCTGCTGTGAACATCACGTCTTCACTGAGAAAGAGAAAAACGAGTTTCTCCCAAACCTTTATTTGAATTTACACGGAACACACTTTCCTAAAATTGCCCACATGTCACTGCATCTATTTTTCTTTTTAAATCAGGCATTAAATATGCATCCTGACTCCCACGTAGGCAATCTGCAGCACAGCGAAATGACTGTGTATTCAATTATAGGCTAAATAAATATAGCAAACATTAGGGGGAAAAGTTTCCAAGTCTATGGGCACCAAGCAGGGTCTCCTTCACCCCCTGCACAATCAGGGGCTCTGTGTCAAGTGCTGTCATCACACGGGCCATGCCCTGAACCTTCTGGGAGCCATCGAGGAAACGGGCCTTTTCTGTAGTTAGACACTGGGTCAGTTTGGAAAAGAAAAAGAAAGAAAAAAAAAAAACTTCTCTATGGAGCTAGTTGATGAATCTAGCATGTACTTAAAGTGAAAACAGGTTACTTTAATGAATAAGCTACTCACAGAATAAGGTATTTATATCCCCCCCTTTCTATTATGAAATTAGGTTAACACTCCTGTAACTAACTGAATTGCAAAACAGCAAATTCACAAGTTAGGATTTTTTCCCTTCATCCTTGTTCAGCTGCAGAGGTTTTCAGAACAAACTCCACCAAGATGCAGGTTCCAATGCAGTCGTAGGGACCACCTGCTTCCAACCTTTCCATTATTACGGACCTCGTTCTGGTTTTCAATAATTTGGAAGAAATAGTTTTGTTGGAAGTCACTGCTACGAGCCTTCTGCAAAGGTCAGTTAAAACTGGAAAACACCTTCAGCGGGAGATTGAAATGATGATAAATCATGGAGCCTTGCACACCGGGTTCCCCCAGAGCCTGCTAGTTCCCCTGCCTGTCCCGACGGGGCCTAAGAGCCTGACGGTGTCCGTCGTGGCTCAATCACGAGGGGGTGAAGTGGGGGCCACCGACAGGACTCTGGCAGTACTGCTAACGGCCTCCGGCGCCAGGGCCTGGCCGCCACAGCCGACAGCCAGCCATTCGCAGGAGCCACTAACTTCACCGTTTAAATGTATCAATAGCCAGGTGGGAACTTCTTGCTGAAGGTTTAAAAAAGCGTTTTAATATACCACATAATAAATATTGAGACACACTGTGAATTTAAATCCCACACTTCTTAATAAAGATTTATGTAGATTTTACTGGGCTATTAAAAAACCTTCCCAAACACAAAAAGTCCATTTGTCATTGGGCAAAATTTTATACAGAAAGTATTCCAAACAAATAGACCAGATTTGCCCCATAATTTATAATTTCCTCTTAGAAGCCTTTCAAAGTGGAATTATGACACAAGTTTCGGTTTATAAAAATGGTAGTACCATTTAAGTAGACTCTACTTGATCATTTAAAAATACTGAGAAGAAAAATCCAATATTTATTCTTTCTTCAACAGGTATGCATTACACACTGCTTACAAGTGTTTTCTTTGGTAAAATATTTAAATGGATCAGTTATTTTCTTACCATCTTCCTTCTTTTCCTCTGCCACTAGGATTCATGTTGTGGTAAGCAAAGGTTTCCTGTGCAACAATATTTAACCAAGCACTGTTTGTAGCGGCGAAGGGAAGCCCGCGCATGCTTGTAGAAGGGAAGCGTCAAATACACTGTGGTGTGCCTCACACTCTTACGCGTCATGCACTTATTCAGATGAGTAATTAGACCTGCAACTCCCGACTGAGAGGGAGAAAGCAAGTGATGGGACTGTGTGTACAGTACCCTTTCCCTTCGCTTCCCGAAGCGGAGATGAGGGGCACGTGCTTTCACTCCCGTAGGAAGGTGTGGTACCGACCGAGCTGTGAAGGGCAATTCAGGGACTGTGAGACCACCTTCTTCGTGTGTGTGTGTATTGTGTGTGTGTGTGTGTGTGTTGTTTCACTGTTACAAGTCAATTATTGGATGAATTTAAAATTTCTAATAAGGAAAATGAAAAGCAAGTGCAAACCAGGAGTGGCTTAATACAGAAGACTCAAATTTTAACCCACTAATTCCCCGCCCATTTCCCATGTGCTTAATTCCCAACAAGCCTTCTGCTCCGGATAAAGTGCAGCTTCCTTTGGGGATGCCAGGTTCCTGGTTAGCGTTACGAGGACTGACTGGACCTGACAAGGGACAGTTCAGTGTCAGCATGAAAGAGCAATGTTTCAGAAGTGTTCCCTGCCTACCCGTCTCCCCTCCGGAGAGAAAACACGGCGGCGGCAGGGGAGGGAGGGAGAGAACCCTAAGCAGGCCCCACACTCTGCCTGACACGGTGCTTGACCTCAGGACGCTGAGACCGTGATCTGAGCCAAAATCAGGAGTCCTACACCCAACCAACTGAGCCACCCAGGCACCCCAACAGCAGTGTTTTACAGATGGAAGACGTATCTGCTATCCAAATGAGTGCTTTTCCTTACATAAAATATCCACTTAGACCCTTATCTGGGAGGCAGGTGAAACCTGTGTTAGTCCAATACACAGGGCAGAGATGTCTGCGACAAAAGGGCCCCCTCCCCAACCTAGGGTGAGTCAGGAGGGGCAGGGGTCGTTCCCTGAGGGCCCACCACGCTGCCCATCAAGAGAACCTGGGAACGCAGGCCCGCAGGCCCGCCCGCAGCTTACGGCACACGATGTTCAAGGGCGGAGGCTGATTCCGCTGGGCTGGAGCTGCAGCATGCGGGGGCTGCCAGGCCTGACTGTGCACGCTGCCAGGATGCAAAACACAAACACCTCTGGGCTCAGAAGCACCAGAGACACCACGGAAACGAGGCTTGCACTTCTATGGGCATCAGGCACTGGAAGCGACAGAAAAATCCCCCAGGGACCCACCTACTATTCTGGTGACACAGGATCTGCGGGGGCTTTGCCAGGTGTACACAAGACTCCGCAGCCAGCTGTCCACCTGCTCCGGTCTGCTGAGGGCCCGCAAGTCTCTGGGTGGCCCTTCTAACACGGCACACCCGAGCAGCCCATCATCGAGGGCCCCGTGGGGACATGCGCCCCTGCCCTCAGCAAACCTCATGGGCAGGAGCGGACAGACAGCGACTGGAGAGCCTTGGAAGTCAGACCACGCTTCTCCTCCATCTGGGAATCCACGGTCAGAAAGCAGCTACAGCAATGACCCGGGGCCTCCCCCGGAGTCCAGAAAACACCATTACAAAGTGGTTTCAGGTAACGTGGTCTCTTCTACACCAGTGCTTCTTCCTGATTTCCACTCCATATGCTTTGAAGTTTACTGTATTTCTGCACCAGTTTGCCAGACGAACTCCTCAGCTCCCGATTAAGGCTAACGTACAGGTTTACATTAGAAAGGGATAAAAATGCAAGCAAGGCTCCAAGTATTTAGGAGCAAGTGGGCTTGAATTATAACTTGTAATTAATTAGTGCAGAGAAGGTGGAAATGAGAGCCAAGAAGACTGTTTTTTATCCACGAATTACTTGAATCCCATTTACTCTCCCGCCATCCTTTCCCTGCTTAAAAATGTCAGGCAGGCGAAGCTCTTGCCCGTCACTCATGTCCTCGATAGCCCACCACACACCGCACACGCCTTGTGCCCCCGAGTTTGCCCTCCTGTGGATATTACTGCGGATCCCCGCCGGGGGTGCTCTTGCTCAAGGGCCCAGGTCAAACACAGGGCCTTCAGGAAGGCTTCTTGCCCAAACTGCTCATCTGTGAACTCCTGGAGGTCTGGGGTCCTGTTTTCCTTTAAAGCCGTTCTCCCGGGGACAGAGATAATTGCTCACAGAACTTTCTGGCTGCCTCATCTCAAGTAAACAAAGTGTGTGGGGATCCCCCCTTCTCAGAGAATGACCTTTGGTCTACAGTTCTGTGTCACAGTCCCGGTCACTGTCCCTCCTTCTTCCCCACTGGTCACTATCCAAATTCCCACATGTCTCCAGAATAAGCTGTTTTCAAGTAAGAGAATCGGCATCAAGTTTATAATTCCAGCTGGATAAGAAGTTTCACTTTTCCCTTCTGAGCCACCTTCCAAATTCACAGTTCTTTTTTGTTGTTGTTGTTGTTTGATTGTTTTTGTTTTTAAGTCACAGGTCCCTGTAAAAGCAAGGGCCCTTCCTGGCAGGGGTGAAGCCCGAGGGTTTAGACTGCGGGCTAATAACCCACGGATGAGGCTGTCCAACTTCGAGTCTGAGTCCCCAAGACACTGCCGGCAAGGGAGGCTGAGGGGGAAGAAGGGCTTAACAGAGCCCGGAAACTGCGCCGGCAGCGCACAGGGATGGGACACCTGGCGGACTCACCCACCGGGGAAGCTCCCGTCAGCACCCAGGCTGCCTTTCCCAGAAGGACTGAAGGGGCGGCGACCACCTGACACCTGCACAGCATCCACTGAACCAACGGGAGCTGCTCGCGGATGCTAGCCGGGCCCTGCCGCGCACGCTCTCCTCCACTGAAAAACCGATCAGTCTCGCTTCACAAAGCTCAGCTGATGAAATGCCTTGAGATCTGCTTTAAGGCTGGCTTCTTTCATTCCCCTATTCCTTCCTTGATACGGGGATCAGAAACACAGGAATGCTTAGGAGTTAGGTTCTGCACTCAAACCCCCAGAGCTCAAATCCACCCTGAACGCGTGACTTCACACTCTGCGTGGACTGGCCGCACTGTGAAGCGGGGCCAATAACGTTCCTACGGTAGCTACCGTGAAGATCAGACGGTTTTGCGCACACGACAAGCTTATCACAGTGCCCAACACAGTGAGGGTCAACGAGCTATTCTTTTAGCTGGCCACTGTCACAGAATTCCTAGTCTCTTCCCTAATTCACCCTCACGAAAGTCATTTCAAGTTATGCCAACACTGAGCTAGGAATCGAGTCCCTGAACAAGAAATGCATGGTTTAATTCTCCTGGAGGTGTTTACATTTAAAAATAATGGTGCGCATGGGTGGCTCAGTGGGTTAAGCCTCTGCTTTCGGCTCAGGTCATGATCTCAGGGTCCTAGGATCGAGCCCCACATTGGGTTCCCTACTGAGCCTGCTTACCCCCACCCCCCACTGCCTGCCTCTCTCCGGCTACTTGTGATTTCTGTCAAATAAATAAACAAAATCTTTAAAAAAATTAAAAAAATAAAAATAAGTCTGTTATCAATTGTGTGTCCATCAGGGTGGGATACATGGGGCTGATGCCCCTGAGCTGGGGGGACTTTCATTTGATTCATTCATCCGTGTGCTAGACCTTACAGTTTGTTACTTCCCTGTCTACCACTTATTACTAGTGGATTAAAACATGTGGGACTACCTGTCATGTGTCAAACAATCAGCTCTGAACTAACAGGACAGAGTTCGGTGGCTTGATATAAGAAAAACAGACAAAATAAATAGCTCTTCTGTATGCCGACAAAAATGAAATATAAGTAAAATATAATTGAAAAATGCTATACACCATTGCTACTAAAATATTTACTCTACAAGGAAAACAACTGATTGAAGGACCAAAAGCTGAAGTAAATGGTGAGAAACAGTGCTCTATAAAGGAACTTTTAAAATTAAAAAGATGATAATTTACTTGCAATGTATTCTTTTTTATTAACATATGATGTATTATTAGCCCCAGGGGCACAGGTCTGTGAACCATCAGGCTTACACACTTCACAGCACTCCCCACAGCACATGCCCTCCCTAGTGTCCACAACCCGGCCACCTTATTCCTACCCCCTCCCCCTGGCAACCTTCAGTTTGTTTTGTGAGATTAAGAGTCTCTTATGGTTTGTCTCCCTCCCAATCCCATCTTGTTTCATTTTTTTCCTTCCCTGGCCCCCAAACCCCCCACCCTGCCTCTCAAATTCCTCGTGTCAGAGAGATCATATGATCATTGTCTTTCTCTGACTGACTTCGCTCTGCATAATACCCTCTAGTTCCATCCATGTCGTTTGCAATGTGTTCTTGAAGAACGTATGAGAGAAAAGAAATGAAGGGACTCTGTCCTCCTCACTGTTGAGAGAACAACCTCACAGGCGGGACAAGAGAGGTGGTGCACGGGGAGGGATAAAGACCCTGGAGAGAAGATGAAAGACGCACGGGCGCAGAGCCAGAGGGGCCGGGAGCACTGGAGCCATTCGACAGACACGTGTTGCCTCCATCCGGTGACCTGCGAGGGGGTGGGGTGATCCACAGAATCTCCATGGATGCCACGATGCCCAAAGGTCCTGTCTAACCTCCCCAGCATGGCAGACGAGGACCTTCACTATCTGTTCCTAGTTTGCCCCTGTAGTCTCACCCCCACAGACTCCCCAACGTAAGGCCTTTGACCAGCCACACTGAACTGACCCACGTTGCGTCTACGCATTCTGGGGATGACTCCGGCCGAGAATACCGTGCACCTGTCTACAAAACACCTCCAAACCCAGCGTCTACCTCCACAGCTCCCCCTGCCCGCGGCGAGCCGAGCGAGCCCGTGTGTGTACCCCTGCGGCATCGGAGACGACGATCTCTTCCGGCACATCCTGTGCAGCAGACGACTTACCCGCTACCACGCATCGTCTCCTCTACTGGAGGCGGAGAGCCTCTCGAAGGCCGCGGCTGTCTCATTCTGCGTGCCCTGCGTTCTCTGGCTGCAGTGCTTTTAAATTATAGATTAATAACAAGGAGAAAAGCTAAAAACCCATAAACATCAGGAAATGTAGAACAATTTAAAATAACTCCAGAGACTGCAGAAGAAATCCAAATGGAAATCAGAAAACGTTTAGAGCTGAATATTTCAGAAGTTTCTAGAATACCAAAACTTGGAAGTTGCAGCTAGGGCAATACTCAGAGGGAAGCTCAGGCCCTTCAGCACTGGTGCTTATAAAACACAGAAATTAGATAAGTGATAAGCATTCAGCTTGAGAAGTCAGGAAAAAAATGAGTAAACCAAAAAGTAGAAAGAAGGAAACAAAACCTAAGAACAGAATTTACCCAACATAAAACAAAGTGTAATAGGAAGGAGCTGCTATTTTGAGAAGACCAATAAAACTAACAAACCACTCTTGAGCAATAAGACAGAGGGCACAGAGGATGGCATTAGCGACGCGAAAGGGACACAGCAAATACAGCGGCTCAGAGGCCCATCCTGAAAGAGGCCTTGCCCGAGTTTACCCACCACGCCTTCGCTACAACTTCCCGTTCAGATCCCACACTTCATTCAGCAAATGGCAATTCTTCTAAAAAGTCAGTCCCATGTTCTAATAAAGAATCAAAATTCCTCTGGACCCACCATTCACTTCAGTTTTCCCTAACACATTTCCAAGTCACCACACCCCACCGGACAACGTCGAGCATGTCACACTGCCACAAGCCAGCCCGGCACTCTCAGAAGTGTGTGGGAATTTAACACTTCCAGAAGCTTCTAACTTACTCAAGGATGCTAACTTACAAGTGTGCATGACTGAGGAGAAAGCAATTATATGTATAACTCAGGGGAAAAAAGACTTAAAGTTTAGTTTAAGTAGACAAGAATTTAAGTTCAAAATTCTGTTCTATGGAGCAGAAATGTGGACGAGCAGTCATGTTGAAATACATCAACACCTGTAAAGACCTCAGAAAAAATAAGACAATCTGTGTCTAAAGTTTTTAATCTCATTAATTAAAATAAAATTTCCAAATAGCTTAATCCTTTTCTTTTTAAAAAACTAAATCTTTTTTATGTTAAAAAACTAAAATCACCCATTCAATGAAAATATGCCAGCTAAGTTTGGGACAGGGTCTGGGCCGAATTCGGTGGTTCCACAGAAGACCACGTACGAACAATAGCTCTAAGGTGGTGGGGAGGGGGCAGGAAGCAAGTTCTTTTGTTTTAGAGACCAGAAATGCAACAGAAACAAAATACAATAAAAAATGAAAACTCAGGTACAGGAATTATGCATTTCATACTGAATAATTATTTCTGTACTGCCCGTAAATCCTCTCTGGTAAGCTGTGCATCTAAAACTCATCGAACTGCCAAGGGGTAAACACGGCTCCATCCATCAAGCAGCCACTTGACAAATACATTCCATAATAGAAGTTTATTTTTATGGGAGGCTGAATCAAGGACTTTCCCATGCATACAAAAACTTGTCAAAATTATTTATGAGTCTTGCTGAGACACACAATATGTCATATCAAACTCCTATTTTCCTTCCAAGCACAGACTGTCAATATCTCCACTACTATCAATAATGCGCGGCCCTGCCGAGGGAGGCCGGCAAGAGCCGAGGTCATGTGCGCCGCCCGGCCACGGCCGGAAGCAGTCTCTGGCCGCTGTGCAGCTGTGGGCAGGAGATTTACCACCTCGGGGAGGTGCCGTGTAGGTAAGCGCCAGGGAGAACATTCAGAGACTTTGCAACATAAAGTAAAATGGAAACATATGCTTGAAAAATTATGGTGGATTATGGCTGAAGTAAAACAAAAATAACAAGATATTTCTTCTTTCATCTTGCACAGAAAATATTAGTTAGGGCTGATAAAACACTTAAAAATCATGCAAATGGCCCATCCCCACTGAAGTTTCCACCCTGAAAGATTGTTACGATGGCCTGAATCAGAGGGAATGAGGGGTCTCTCGAAGGTGAGAAGTCGGCCTCGTAAAGGCTACATGAACCTGTGCTGCCCCTCCTGATACTGCTACCATTTTATTTCATAAGGAAGCATTTCTTTTAGTGAGTTTGGCCTTTCTCTGCTCTGTCACTGTCCCCAGCCCGGCGGCATCACACTGGGAATAACATCAAATGGCCTATGGCAGCGGGAAAACACATTCTTATTTCCCAGCTCTCAGGGTGATGGAAACGCCAGTCTCCTATCCTGAATTAGCCCCGGGAACATGTTGGATACTGCAAAAGCCTACATACTCCGCTGAGATTCCCTTACTCTATGAGGAAGTGAGTTTCACCGCTGCTGTTCCAAGACTGTGCTATGGCACAAGCCGTGGCAAAGCCAAGAAGCCCATGAGTTGACCACAAGACCAGAAGTGACTCCCACACCATAATGGCTACGTTCTGATGGCACTGGGTGGGCAGAAAGTGTGAAAGATGGGGGTACTGGACATTTACTTCAGCCTCTCAACACCAACAGAAATACATGGTTGTGAAACCCACGTCAGGACTCCCCTGCTCTCTGCTCCTTCCACCTGCATGGGGCCAGGGGGGACAAGCCAGCCAGAATGCTGACAGGTCAGCGGCCCGTGTTGCCTGTCCCATGGGAAGCTGCAAGCTCCCAGCCCAGGATGGTCACCAAATGCCCCTGTAGGAACGGCTGGCCCCCGGGGCTCTGCCCTCAGGGCGAATGACAGAAGTGTAATCACTGTGCCCATCTCAACTGGTCACAAGGATTTCATTCCAGTTCGATTTTGGAGACTAACGCACAATACAGAGGACAGAGTGTGTGCACTGAGTGGACAACACAAAAGTGAGTAGCCAGGCAGGCATGCCAGGAGCGTATCGTGCTCTCCCCTGACTGTTTTGTGAATTGTTGAAGGTCCTGATATATAAAAGTGACTTCTGTTTTCCTGGAATGCCTACACTCACTACTAACAAAAATGGGTTCGATGACAGATTTTTTTTTTTTTTTGGTATAAGTATGTCCTAAATATTGTATTATTTATTGTGTATCTGAAACTCAAATTGAACTGTGTGTCCTACATTTTTCTTTGCTCTGAGGACCCCACACTATAGGGTTTAGGAAAACAAAGTCTCTCCTCCTCTTCTACAGCAGACAGAAAATCAGGTTGAAGAGCCACAGTTTGCATTTCAGATGACTTAGGTATGGTTATATTATGTGCATTAAATACAGTGTTTCCTTCTGCACTTATTACATATAATCCTTTAGTATTGTTGGTACCTTAACAACCAGCACTTTTCATTCCCACTTAACCTGAGACTGGGCTCTTTGTCCAGAAAAGCTGCTGACTGCTGTCTAATGATAGTTTTTAACTTAAAAAAAGGAAAAGGAAGGTCTTCTTTCTTTAACAGATACCCATACAATACCTAATTTTCTGGCTCCAAGTCTATGCCAACACCTTAAGGTTCCCAGCTCACTGCCAACTTGGAAGCAGTTCATAACACCACGATGTTCTGGTTCTATGAGCTCATTTACTCCTCTCCCAAGCCATCTTGGACTTGAACGATCACATTCGTTTTTCCCACAAAACTACCAACTGCTTAAGCTTGTGCTTAATTTATTCCCATTACATTTACCTACCTTCTCAATCTTCCTCTCCTTAGTAAGTCAATTTTTCTCTTTTCCACTTAAAAAAAAAAAAAAGTCACCACGAATATGCAACACCAGACTAATCCAAACAACGCAGGTGTGTGTAGTGTAAAAGGTCCGTGGCCCTCAGGACCCTGTGCGTACGTCAGTTTGCACACAAGCATGTGCATGTGTACATGGTTTACATTTTTGTAAGGAAACGCAACATTGGCTCTATCGGTTTTGGCTTCGAGTCTCTTCCACAGCGTATGACGCATTGCTGGAGTGACTTCTTTCCCGGAGCCTTTCTCAGTGACCCACCCATGCTGATCTCTGGTGCTGAACTCCTACCATTACAGCCCATATTTCAAAGACACTCTCCCCTCCCTGCCCCCAACTGCCCACTTCCTTCTTCCTTCTGTGCGAGGAACTCTGCTGGCTACCAGAGAAGCAAGCACGCTCGAGGCCTGGCTCCCGCCCCCAGGAGCTGAGGGTCAGCGGGACCTCACGTGATGGGCACTGAGCACTCTGAACAGAACTGATCCACTTTTGGTAGGGACTTCTCAAAGACAATTCTGGAAGCAACAAATAATAATCTGCACTGGGATGGCGGGGCAGCAGAGGGACAGACTCCGGGAGGCTATGTTACTACACTATACAAGAGGCCACGAGTACCTTAAACTGGTGTTGGTGCCATCATTCTGGTTAGCATAATCGTTCTCCAAGCACCTTATGTGCACCTGTCCCACCTTTCCCGCTGAAGCAGGAGCTCGTGCTTACCATGCTCCACAACGCTCCGGGCCTAGCGTCCATCACCAAACAGGCAGGTACCCACAGATACTAATTATGATTCAATAGTGAAGACCAAACTTTCCTTAATAAAGTGCATCAAAACTTTCAGCAGAAAAAAGGGAGCAAAATGGAAGCATGACAAGGGGTGGATCCTTCACGAACCTCCTGGCACTGCTGCTGCTTTCGCCCTGCAACGACAGGCCAGATTTGTCCTCAAGTAGGAGTTATTTCGTGAGAACTCTGACACACACACAGCTTTCATTCTGGAAACTGCTGGTTTAAATCACACAAGGTTGATGATGTTGAAAGACCACGAAGACAAAGAGGCTGTGCCTTGACTGATATGGTCCCTTCGGCCTCATGACAAGAGAAGGGACTGTGACAACCGAGCAGCGTTCACCCTCCGCGGTACCAACACTTCACGGACTGTAAAGCCCTTTACAGCGAGTCTCTGTTTAGTCTCCCAAGAACCCTCTGAGCTAGGACTATATCACGCCATTTAAAATTAATTATTTCTGAGCAGACAATATATTTACCTAGTTCAAAATTCAAAAGGCACAGACAAGGCTATAGGAAAAACAACATAAGAAAATCCAATAAAAGTAGATAATGATCTAAGTATAATGTATAAGAAAAGAGAAGCGGATGTGATGGAAAAAGAAAAGGACTTTAGGGAGAAATGGACCAGAGGGGAACGATGCTGGGGGTTCCGGCCATGCCAGGTCCTCCAGGGGAGGCACAGAGGATCTTCCCACATAGAAGCAGGCAGGAGGCAGAGACAAGGCTGGAAGACAGATGCAGAAGAGAAGGGTTCTAGGAACAAGTGGTTTCTTTTAATTCAAGAAGTGATTTTATTTAGCACCTTCCCATTGCCTTTGCTGAGCCAGGCTGGTCAAGTAAAGAAGAGGAAAGAAAAAACGGTCCCTGCCACAGGAGAATTAAAATCAAGAGAAACAAGAGCCCATGGAAACACAGGATATTTAAATATCCAGTTAAAGGCTTGTGTTCCAATTCCAGCCCTCCTGCAGATGGGACCTTGGGAACAAGAGCCCTGGTGTCAGTCCCACCCAAGAGCGGGCACCCGGGTTCTTGTCTTGAAGATGGAGCAGAACAAACATCACGCGCATGGCAGAGACCACTAGGACGGAAGAACGTGGGAGTGACCAGCGCAAGATGGGCACACGCGTCGGGTGTTAGAGTCACGGGAAACCCGGAGGTCAGTCAAGAGTAACAGGAGCGAGGGGAGGCCGGGTGGGAAAACGTCTCAGGAAGTGAAGTCCTCAGGGCAGACAAGAGGAGGGCCGGCCTGGAAGGCTGGGGGCAGCCACAGCACGACCGGGGAGCTGCGGGGCTGCACCTTGGGCATGTCTGTCTGAGGCCACCACCAGGTAAGCAGTGCCCTCGGATGCGGTCACCACCCCGGCCCAGAGGAGCAGCTGGCCAGCCGGCGCTGCAGGGAGAGCTCGGGCGCCATGGTGCAACACAGGTAGGGGGCACGGCAGTGGCAGGAGCAAGCGATCGGAGGTGACCATAGGACATTTACACAATTTTCATACACGCCCAACTAGAGTGGTCAACAGGAGAGAAGTCAGCCAGTGTTACACACCTGTGATGCCTCAGGGGAGCAGATGTGAGGCGGAAAGCAAGATCCTTCCCTAACGGGGAGGACACAAGCTGCTTGCATACGAGCGTCACTGTGAACGGGAAGATGAGCAGCCTGAAGCCAGTCTTTCATCCTGAAACAGGTGCTTATAACTCCGACCCTCACACTTTTAGGGACAAGAAAAGGGCCACGGCTGTCACATCATTTGCTAACAGGGCCTAGGTGGTCAAGTCCCAGACGGTTCAAAGTACAGACTATGATATTAAAATGCAGTTGGAAGAGTCAAAATCACCCTCTCATGGGATGGAAATGGTTCCACAGAACAAAATCCCAAACTCACACAGGGGTGGGATCTTTTTACTTTATTTTCTAAGCTGCTCTGTGTTCCCTCTGCGCTCCACCTAAGCCAGCACTCCCCCCCTTCCCTTTTGTTCTGGCGAGTAACTTTGGTAGCGATGCGGTAGGACAGGCGGTAACTGCAGGCCCGACGCGGGCCCCTAATTGTGAAGCTCTTATGAGGGTTGAACCTGATCATTCACTGAATTGTTGAGTTGATGGGATTCGTGTAGCTGGTTATAAATTGATAATCTAAATTAATTCATTCAAGCAGAAATCGATTTTGTAACTCCTCGAGAGCTTGTAATAATGCTTACCTCCCACTGCTAGCTGCATTCTGTGTTTCGTAAAGCTGGTCGGAAGCAGCTGGGTTCAGGTGACCTGCCAGCTCATTAAATCTGTTACATGTTCCTTCTAGTAAATGATATTAAGCCGAAATGTCCTAACGTTGATTTTTTTTCTTTAATTTTACGACAGAAATAACCTAATTTGTAACGCAAAATAACAATCTCCTTGGATTACTTTGCCTTGTTAAAATATTTTATGCATTTTTCATTTACACAAAGGTAATGGAAAAACACTTAAACTATCTGTTATTTAAACCACAAGAGATATGTTACTGAAAGTCTGATAGCTACAAAAATGATTGTCTCTTCATAGTCTTTACTTTATATCTGTAATAAAAGGCAGACAATTCAATTCATTGGTTAGTAAATAAAGTACGATAGTTTTTATTTTATTTTCTCTGCATTGCTAGAACTAAAATCAGATTGCTTTTTAAATTCATTTAGAAGTAAGACTCATTACTTTCCTTTCCTCTTTCTAATCTAAAATGTCTAATGTCCATTCGGATCCTCACATTTTCTTCATCAACAGAAGTTGTAACCTAATTCTAAATCCCATATTAAAAGAATCATTTTCCAAGCTATTCACTCCCTGTGTACTGAGGTTGAGTAATGAAATCAGGGCACCTGCCTTTTGTGCACGAGACTATTAAATACTTATTTCTAGTAACCTCCTGATTTCATTTCCTTTCCCTAAATAAATTTTAAAATAAAACCATCCAGGATGCCAGAACAACAGAGGTAAAATACATCCCCAGGCTCCAAGTGACCAATCATGTTTATTGCTATAATAAGTGATAAGCATTTCTCAAATCAGGAAAGGTGACTAATTGAAGCGCTATTCTCCTTCTTCTCCAAAGCTCGAACATTTACACAGAAGGGACACACTCATCCATTCTATGGTGTCAAAACCTTTACTACTGTTAAAAATTAAGATAATGCTTGTTGGCCTGCCTTTCCAATGGGACCCACCTTACGGCAGAGAGTTTATTAAACAGACTGATCAATAAAATAACAACAAGAAATGTGTGACTAGTTTAACACTGAATGCTACTCAGTTACTATTAAAAATGAATAAGTGATTTTTCTAAATATTATCCCTAGCACTGAACTTACTATGTAAAGTTTCAAAAGAATTGAATTTAAAAAATGTCTAAAGACCATAATGACTCATGCAACAGAAGTTAAAAGGAGAATTTTAACATATAAAGAACAAGTGTTTTTATAATCCTAATCTTAAAAGAATTCTTAAAGATTAATTGTTATTTTGAGATGTACATCCCAGGATAAAAACAAATAACACAACCCCTCACTTAAACTGTGTGCAGATTTCTCTGGTCTAACACAGAGTTTCTAAGGGGGAAAAAGGAGAAAAGAGAAAAGGGAGGGCAGCTGACCGCATGTCCTAAGCTATGGGAGGCAGGTAGCCCCCAAGTCTCCCTGAGTGAGTCCTCTTTTCTCTTGCCTCTCCCAGCCGACCCTCCTCCTGAGCATCTTCCTTAAAAAAACATGCAGAGTTCACTGACAACTTCTCTGAAAACTATAACCGAGAAAAAGGAGGGAAAACAGAAATACAACTGACCTAAGTAGGATAGAAGATAAGGACAGTCCAGAGCCACACACACATTGTCAGCAAAATAACTCAAGAATTGAATGGAAATGCTGATTTCGTTTTGGACTTGCATGGAAGGTTCTGGAACAGTACAGTATACTTTGTCTGGATCTGCACGCTTCACACCTCGCCTACTCAAACTGGTCCGGGGCACTCGCTCTGTCTGGTGACGGCAGCAGCTTCCCAGCTAGTCTCCTGACCCCCTCTGTGACGTTCCCGCCACTCACCGGCAGCCCCAACGTGGTCTTCAAATATATGTGATCTTACTGCTGCTCCCCGGCGTGGCAGCTCCCACTGCGAGGCCCGTGGAGCCCTGTCCGCCTTCCCTACTTCTCTCTCATCTGCCTGAGACCTCACTGCATGGTCCTTCCAGAAGCTGGACTCAATACACACCTGAATAACAGAATGTTCAGAAAGGGAACTGCATGATCTTAAATGGTTTTTCACAAAAGAAAACACTTGCAGACAGTGAGTAAATCAGATTTCCAGCACGTTCCTAAAAAGAGCATGGACACAGAACCATGGTTCATCATTCTTATTACACCTGAGTACCATTCCGTCTCCTGGGAATTCCACTGCCTGTATGTCTCAGAAGTCAACAAATCAGTAATAGGCTTTTCTCCCCCCATCACTCATAAAAACTCTTACTTTGTCTCCAGATTCACTGTGAATTTTGTTGGAGCCCTTAGCTTACTGCTCAGACTTGCACCCCGAGAAGAACCCCCACTGGGCCCTTTCTCTGATCTCCCTTCCCTTCAGTCCTGAACACCACTGCCATCCTTCGTAAATGGTTTCCCAATCAAGGGACACGTGTAGCCAAGAGCACCCCAGCATCTGAGAATCTAAGCGGTGACCCCGGCATATGCATCATGTGACCACCCACCAACAGCAGCCACCCCCCCCCCGTGTGTCTGCCTCCCCCTTGCACTGGCCGCACCACCCTACCCTGAACGCTTTACACAGAACACACTCTCTCCTGACTTTTTCCAGTCACTTCAATGGTTCTTCTCAGTTCTCTCTTCATAGGAAATACACGAGTTTCAGCAAATAGTACCCTGACCCAACTCAGTTTTTACTTTTTGTAACTCTGTAAACAGAAATAATTTCAGGCTTATGGACAATGTGCAAGCAGAGGACACAGGCCTCGCTCGTGCTTTTGTCCCCTCACTGTGCATGTGACTTTGTATTGTCTGCTCCCTCTGTATGTGCACTTATTACTATTTTCCTTTCTGTAAATCATTCCAGAGGAAGTCTGCAGACCTGACGCTCTCTTACTTGTACCTTTTCCCCTGTGCGTGTCCTGAGAGCAGAAGCTTTCTCCTCGAATTTCATCAGATGTTCCAGTAATGTAATAATATCAGGAAGAGCAACAAACAGAAAACAAAAAGGCCCCCAAACCAAACCAAACAAACAAAAGAATGAAAAACAAGAAATTTCGGCGCCAGATGCGCCCCTGGCCCACGTTGCATAGGCCCCGGCATGCCTGTCCCTCTCCCGTGGGCAGGAACGGTCCCCATCTCTCCAGATCTACGGTGCTCTGGTCAGAGACGAAGCGTACGGGCCAGTCACCGAGTAGAACCCCCTCCACGTGAGCGGACCTCACTCCAATTACCCTCCGCATCCTCTACCGAGAAAAAGCATTTCTCACTCATCTCAAGCATCAAATCCAGCTCAAAGTATATTTTTCCAACGAGTTCTCCTTTGACCAGGGAACACTGTTGGCTGCTCCTTACTCGCCGCCCATGCTGTGCTGCCCTTGGGATACTCCAGCTTCCACCTGATTTTTTAAGACCCACTTGGTCGAGGAACATCTTAGAGTCAGTTGGACACAGAAGCAAGCGTGTGGTCAGGTGAGCTGGACGAAATGCACGCACTCTCGTAGCTCTCGCCAAAAGTAAGATATACAGTATCACCCCCCCCCCCCACGCCCAACAGGTTTCCTCGGAAGCCCCCATTCCGGCCCCAGATCTGGTGTTTATCACTGTCGACTGAGAACGACCATCACAAGCGGAAAATAAATGGATGCGCACAGTACTGACTCGTTTGTGTCCGGCATCTTGGGCTCGGCGGGAGTTTTCCAATTGATCCGCGCCACTGGACGTGTCAGGAGTCGGCTCACCTTTACCGCCGAGTAGTACTCCGCGTGTGGGTAATCTGCCTACCCATCCATCCGCTGACGGGCTCTGGCATTACTTTTAGCTTTGGCTATTAGGAACAGAGCTACTAGAAACGTGCAGATAGGAGTCTCTGCACGGACATCTGCTTTCATTCCTCTCGGGTGAATTCCTCGGCCTGGAATGGCTGGGTCATATGGTAAGTAAGTATATGCTTAATTTTATAAGAAACTGTTAAACAGTTTTCCGAACTGGCTGTACCATTTGACATTCCCACCAGCAACGCACGACAATTCCAGATGCTCCACGCCTTCCCAAACATTTGGCATTCTCAGTCTTGTTAATTTGAGCCATTTTAGTGGCTGTAGAGTGGCTTGTCATTATGGCTTTAATTTGCATTTCCCTGATGACTGGTGATGTTTTAGATCATTTCATGTGCTTTTTTGGCCATTTGGATGCCCTCTTTTACATATTTTTTCTTTGGTTCTGTGTCTTCTTAAAATCAAGCTCTGGTTGTCCTTTGTGTATTCTGGATTCTCTCTCAGATATATGCTTAGCAAATACTTCCTCTTAGTCTGTGGCTTGACTTACTTTTTCTAACGGGGTCTTCGGAAGAGCAGTTATCAGTTTTGATGAAGGACAACTGACCAGTGTTTCCTGTAATGGGCTGTCCTGTTTGTGGCTTAGCGAAGATGTCTTTACTCACCAAGGTCAAAGAGACTTTCTCCCACATTGCCTCTTAGCAGTTTTACAGGCTTAGATTTTATATTTGGGACTGTAAATGCATTTCGAGTTAATTTCTGTGAAGAGTGTGAAGTAAGGGTCATGATTCTGTTTGTTGTTTTTTTTTTTTTTTCCTGTATCGGTATCCAAATATTCCAATGATTTGTTAAAAAAAATAACATTTTTCCCTTTGCAGAAAATCAACTGAGCATGTTATTTCTATCATTACACCCAGGCCATCCTATCTTGGTTACCAGAGCTTCATAATCAGGTTGTGTAAGCATTCTATATTTTGTTCTTTCTCAGAATGGTTCTGACAGGTTGAGATCTTTTGCATTGGCATGTAAGTTTTAGAATCAGCTTAAAAATTACTACAAAGAAGCCTAGGACTGTGAGGGATCTGCAGATCACTTTGGAGAGAAGTGACACTACCAAAACTGGAATAAAAATTTCATTTTTACTTATTTATGCATACATTTTATTCATGGGCATGGGCCGCGTTTTATTAACTTGTGTATTCGACACTCTACCTTGCTACGGACGTTACATAGACTTGACGTTCAAGGAATGATTGTTGGCTTCAAGAATGACTAGCCCCAGATACGGCCCACATTTTACTTTACCTCCGGATGGGGTCAGCACTACTGAACTAATCTGCTGAAGCTTGCACAGTTTCTTATGGACAGAGCTGTCATTTCTGTGTGTCGATGGCTGAAACATCAGTCTAAGACCTCTAGGCCCGGGGCATCTTAAAATTTCCCCTCAATGAGAAACTCCACTCTAAGTTTACTGCAAGTAACAGGACCTTGGGAAGGTCCGTCAGTGGCAGTTCCGTCTCGGACAGAATCTCAAGTTCCACCTTAGGCGACTCTTCCAGATTTTCTTGACCTTACACAGCTTTTGTACATAAACCTTCAGCTTTCCACACAATACGTTGCCTCCCCACTTCTTTTGACGCGCTCCAATCCTGCTGGCCTCTGTGCGGGCTGTTTCCTCTGTTCACAACACCCTTGTGCCAGGCAGATCCGTGAGGAATTCCTTCCCTTCTTCAGGTCTCCTCAGCTGTCCCATCTCCACAGGCCCAGCCGGACGTCCCGATTTCATACCGTCACTGCCTGACCCTCCTCACGCAGCTGCACCTGCAGACCCCAGTCTCTGGTCCTCCGCTCCGCGCCTTTCACCGCGGTTTGCCTGTAGCCGATCGCCTGGCTCACTTACTAACCCTTCCGCTGAGTGTCTGTCTTCTGCCGGCAGAAAAGATGCTCCATGAGCGGGCATCTTTGTTTTTTCATAGATTCACCCTCGCGCCTCAGAGCAGTGCCTCACCTAGGGCTCAGGAGACTTCTGCTGAGTCAGGGAATGAGTCTCCTCCTCCCCTCACCTACGGCCACAAGCACAACTTCGGGTCTCACGGATGTGGTGGTGCCGGTGTGACAAGATGGGGAGGCTGAGGAGCCTGACATCCTTGCCAGCTCACCTGGTTCCATTCGAAGCTGGGAAGTGATGACAGACGTGAGGATCGTGGGTAAAAGCAAGCTTCAGACCCACTCTCTTCTCTCAAAATTATGTAACAAAACTCATCAGAGCCAGGGAATTCCAATGAGGCCACTGGGCTGCACTTCAGGCTCTGAACGCCAAGCACAGGACTTATCTGAGAGTTTGAATGCAGTGGATAAAGTGTCGTCGCCTGGCCACTGGGAAGATTTACTCGGCTCAGAAATGTAGAAAAATCACTGAGCATAAAGCTCAACTTACTTCATAATGTCTACAGAAATCCCATTAAGATAAGGATAAACTTTGGGAAATGTTATAGAATAGCCATGTTTAAATTTAGTACCAATATTGAATACTTATTGATTTTAAAGCATATATGTGCCTATGCTACAATGCTAGTACACCATTTTAAATAGAAAAATTACCACACGTGACTCACTTCACTAAACGAGAGACTATTAATCTTAAGTGCATATATTTTATGCATTATATATATTTTATATATATTTACATTTCTCTTATATATATTTTATATATTACATAAATATATATATATGATATATGTATATATTTATATATTCTCTTATATATTTACATTTCTCTAATTTTTATTGGTGCCAAACCACTTAAAATATGCAGTTCTAGAAACCCAATGTGTTACAGAAAATGGGCTAGTCAGAACCAGAACCACTGAAGGCCTCGAGGCACGGCTCTCCAACAAACACAATCCAAATGCATGTGTGTGCCCGGGAACGGCGACACAAAGGTGACGCAGGGGTCTCTTCTGCTTCCCTCAGATTTGGGTCTCCGGGTGCTTCTCTCCAGGTTCCCCACTTCTGGGCCTCACCAAATGTAACTTTCTCACGATTTCTTTGAATTGTTATAAGTGGGGCCTTAAATGAACTAGGAAAAGTCGCCCTGGTGACAGCGTGTGAGGCAGGAGCTGAGACCACAGGTGAGGCCGGTTTCCCACGCTCACGCCCTCGGTGCCTTGCCAGCCCGGTCCTCGGACTGCTCAGGACTCGTCAGTCTTGGCTGACGGCAGCTCAGCAGCTGCTTCACCCTCACTGGGCCACAGACGTCTGGGCCATCTGCGTCCTGAAGACGGGGAAGGGCAGACCCACATTTCCCCCTCCCCACGAGCTCAGTCGATGTCCTCAGTAAAACGCGCAGAAGAACAGACGCGGTTCCCTGACAGGGCGGCTCCACGCCGGGCCCAGCCGTGCGGCGCGCCGATCCCCCGCATGTGGCTGGGGCGTCTGACACCGGAGGCCAAGGTCAAGAGCTGAGTGTGAATTTGTGTTTGGCTCCTGGAGGAAGAGTTAACGTGGCATTTGTGAATGCTCAGCGGACAAGTTTCCCAGAAGTCACCACTGCAAAAGTGAGTTCAAAAGGAGCTCAGCCCTCAACGTTCTACACCGTGTCTGAATCATCTTGGGGCTATAAACCCAGAGTTGAAACGTTCAGGAAACCCTGTCAATTCTTTTGCTTTTGAAAGAGATTTCTGTTGTCATACACACAATTTCAAATGTTTAATAGCATGCAGAAATAGAAAATAATCAGAGAGTGTCAACGTGAATCAAACCCAGGAATTTAAGGGAAAAAAAGATAAAATTAAGACAAAATTTACTTTAATGACCACAATTTTGCTGTAATTTTTTAGATTCCCTTGGCAATTGCCCTATTTAACCAAAACCAGTCCCACTGAAGTTGGTTGGGATACAGTAAGTAACTAAGTACAACATTTGGCGATGAACTTAAGGTTCACAGAAGGAATTAATTGGAACCTGCACAAGGAGAGTTTCATTTCTGTATGCTTAACGTTCTGTGACCCCAGGGACTTCAAGCTTCAATGATGTTTATTACCTTCTACCAGCTCTGCAATAATCTTTAAGACTATGTCAATAATAAGTCACAGAAACCACCAAAACTTTTTCTAGAAGTAGCTATTTTTAAGTTTGGTAAAGCAAAATTAAAAAAAAAAAATCTTAGTTTAGGACCCTACAAGCTACTTAACATTAGACATGTAATTTTCAGGAGAATTTTCAGGAAAACACCACTATAATGACTAAATTTATGGATGCAGCATATAAGAAGGAAAATATAAAGAAAAATGTAAAGAAAGAACTAGCACAGAAAATCAAACTTTTTTTATGACTAAGAAATACAATTTTGTACCTAAAATGTCAAGCCCATCGATTTCTCAGAAGTAACAAGTAGTCTGAGTCATGTCATGTGCCCTTCCCTTCCACGCTTTCGGGGTAACCTGGGTACGCCTCACCGCGGCAGGCGCTACGGACCGTGAGGCACCCAGGCTGAGTGAGCGCTGTGCTCAATTTCAAACAAAACCCACCAGTTCTGTTGCTACCACCACAGTCAAAGACGGGAAATTTCTTACCACCCCAAAAAGGTATGCCATGATTCCCTCAACTTTGTGCCCTTCGTGGTCAACAAACTCCCACAACCTGGCAATCAGAGCTTAGCCTTCTCTCCCCTGAGGTTTGCCTTTTCTAGAGTTTCATATACATGGAATCACACAGCCCATTCTCTGTTTGGGATGTGTCCACGCTGTTAGCTCGAGTCTGTTCTCACCCAGCAGGGCTGCAGCAACCACAACGTGCTTACCCACTCATCTCCTGCCGGGCGTGGTGGTTCGGCTCTTCTGAATGAAGCTACTATGAGCGCGCCCGGACAAGTCCTCGTGGGGACACAGGTTTTCGTTTGAGTACACACCTGGGGGTGGAAATGCTGGGTTGTATCGCAGGTGAATATTTAACTTCGTAAGAACGCGCCAAACTGTTTCCCAGAGTGACTGTGCCATTTCACACTCCCAGGAGCTATGTGTGCCAGTTCCAGAGGAAGCATATCCTCGTAACATTTGCCAACATCAATCTTTTAAATTCTAGCAATGTTAATGGCCATGGAGAGGTTTTGGGGTTTAATTGCACCTCCCGTGATGTTGCACACCGTTTCCTGTGCTTTCTGACCATTTGTATATGTGGGGGTTTCTTTTCTTTCTTTCTTTTTTTGCCATTTCTTACTTGGGGTTTGTCTTATTATTGACTTGGAATTTGTTCTTTGAATATTCTAGATTGGAAAACTACATCAAATATATGTATAGCTTTTCTCCTTTTCTTAATGGCATCTTATAAAAAGCAAAAAATTTCAAATTAGATAAAGTTCAATTTATCAATTATTGTTCTTTTTCATTTTGTGTTTTTTATGTATCTGGAAAAAAAATCTTTGCCTATCCCAAGGGACAGAAACATTTTCCTCTATGTTTTCTTCTAGAAGGTTTAGAGTTTAAAGTTTTTTATTTATTTTGAGTTACTTTTCTGAATACTAAGGGTCAAGTTTCATTTTCTTCCATGGATAGACAAATATTCCAGAACAGCCTGGTGCAAAGACTGATCTTTCCTCCTTGGCACCTTGTTGAAAATCAACTGACTATGTACATGGGTCTAACTCTGAACTCTACTGTGTTCCATGCCTCTATATATTATTTCTTCTCTAATTAATTCAGGATTTTAATTTTAATTATTTAAGTAAAATTTGCCTATATTTAAGGTATCCAACATCATGATTTGATATGCACGTGTAGTGAAATGATTACTGAAATTAACCTAATGAACATATAATAACATATCCATCTCCTCACATAGTTCTTCCTTTTCTTTCTCTCCCTCCCTACCTCTCTCCCTTCCTTCTTCCCTCGTTCCCTTTCTCTCTTTCCTTCCTTCCTTCCTTTTGTCTTCCCTTTTCTTGGTGAGAGCAAGTTACCCTTTCACTGAACTTCCAGCATTCAATACGGGATTATTAACTACTGTCAGCATACTATACATTAGATCTCTGGACTTCTCACTGCACGTAACTACAATTGTGCACCCTTTGACCAGTGTCTCCCATTTCCCTACCTCCCCACCCCAGCTGATGACCTTGCGTTAGAGTAGCTCTCAGAATCAGGTATGAATGTTTTCCAAGTTTGTTTCCTTTTCCAAAATTATTTTGGTTATCACAAGTTCTTGTGATAGACATTTTGGAAGCTGCCTCTCAGTTTCTATTTCTGCCAGAGCTGCCCAGAACTTGGACTGGGGTAGCGCTGAATCTCTAGATCAATTTGGGAATAACCGACATTCAGTATTGAGTCTTTTCCTCCATTAATGTGCGACCTCTGTTTACCCAGGTCTTTGGCAACTCCTCTGAGTGGTGTTTCATAGTTTTTTATTATTCAGATCTTGAACAGATTTTAAACAATGTATACCTAGCTATTACCATTTCTTTTCTCAGCTCATTTCTTTCCAGCTTTGCTTTAAAAATTTAATTTTGTTGACTGTATTTTTCCACCTTTGAATTAAGCCACCGGGACTCAGGATCAGCAGCTCTGCCCTCCCTTCAGAGTTGACGCAGGATGCTCTTGTCTCCAAGTATCACTTCCGTTCCGGCCAGCACAGAGCGTGAGGGACAGAGGAGAAGCATTGGGAGACTTCCTGGGCATGCAACTTCTGTGCAGCCCACCCGTTTGAGAAGACAGACACAGACGCTGCACGGGAGCCCACGGTGTTTCACGCAGACTCTGGCTGGGTCTGGTAGTGCGGTGGAATCTATAACAACTCTTCAGATTGCTGTAATAAATCTGACAGACATTGATGATGTCATCATCTATCACAGGAGCTGTAAAATAAATGTGATCTTAACACCTTTGGACTTATCTACTTATAGATTCAAAGCCTGATAAAAACTCACTTGTATGGATATAGCCATGTGCTTTCTAAGCAGTATTAGCTTCCCAATGTTAAATGCATGTTAAAAGTATGCATTTCTAATATATGTGCGCACCTCAGCAACTAAGTGTATCATTGAGACATATGTAATTTCTGGTAAAATTCAGGTTGCCCACATAGAGCAAAAACAAATATTCCTAAAAACTCAAAAATGCCTTTATATGAAAGGAACTAGTCTTAATATTTTAGAAATGATGCTAGATACAATATCACATATTATAATATCATAGTCACGTGTATTACCATGTCAGAAGGACTTTAAGAAAGACAAAACTACCTTAAGAAATCTCACTTTCCCCCTTCTTTCTCTTGGAAATAACAGCAACTGTGAGGGAAAAGCGGAAGGTTCCAGGGGCATTTTATTAGCCTTACACAGAACAAGGCCAACTCTCCAGCCACAAATCCACTGCAACGCATCTGCGAGGGCGGGTGCACGCTTCCCGATCTCCGTTTTGTAAGGACGGAGGAGCATCAACTCCAGTGTCGGCCTTCTCTGCGGAAGAAGGTCTTGTGCTGTGTCTCTTATTCTCAGAGTGAAAACTCGGAGTTGCTTCCAATCTACACGTGGTTGTTACTTGGCAGCTCCAAGTAAAACTGTGGCAGAGAACGAAATTATCAAACAGATGAGGCTCCCGGACGTGGAGGGGCTGCTGTTCCGTGACGCTCCTGAGTCCTCACCGAGGCGGCGGTCATCTGTCAACGGACGGTCGGTGAACGGACACTGCCCGAGAAGCAGCGCTAACTCGTCGCTTCTTTGGAGCGTGTACCTTCCACTTTGGCGATGATTCCTCATTTCAGAACGTGCCAAACGCCTCCTTCGGCAGCAGGGTGACATGCGGCCGCGGTCGCGGCGAGAGCTCTCTGGCTGTCTATGCGGCCTGCCCGAGGACCGCGAGGAAGCTCAAGGGCCGCCGGGGTTTGCTCCTGCTTCGCCTCCCGACTCGCAGGATGTCGGCATCGCCCGTCAACACCGCCCGCGCTGCACCGAGTGCGGAACCTACGAGCCCACCGGCCCCACCATGCCACGGCCGACACCTGCAGACGCAGTGAGGACTGGAGTAGGACACACAATGACGCTGGGACCACACCGCAGGACGGTGGCTTCACCCACCGCCTTCACGTTCCATCCACACAACGGTTCTGTGAGTGGGCCAAGAGGCGAATACTATCGTACAAAGCAGAAAAGGGACGCTCAAAGAGAGAAACACGCCAGACCCCGTCCTGGGGCAGGGCTAGAACTCTGTGCTGGTAAAGCCAAAACTCTAGACCGTCTGCCTAGAGGGGACCCGGCCAAAGGTGACAGGGGCCCTGGCTTCCACTTTTCTCCCTTCTTGTCCCACATCAGGGAACGGCTGTTTCCTATTACTGCGCTGGCTTCCCAGCAGCATGAGGCAGCAGGCAGCACAGGTTACCTCGTGGGTCCCCTGTTCTAAGCAGGGGCCCACTGCCACTGGCGGCAGCTCTAATGGGGTGAGGCCTGGGCCTCTGCCCTGTTCTACCTGCAGGGATTCTGGACTAGAAAGACTTAGAGCCACACTCACATTGTTCTCTTAAATCCCAGACTTTGGGGACTGTATTAGTTAGAAGACTAAAGACTTCCCTTCTTTTCGTTAGCTTTTCCAAAGGGTAATCCTAAATTAAGGGATTGTGATAATTCATCAGGACCCCAAAGATCTATGCTTTGTTTTCACTGTTCCTATCCATGAACAGCCCTAGGCTCCAAATCTGCCTCCTTTCAGTTATCTCATAAAGAAAAAATATACTAAAATGATGTAGGAAACATTTTTAACTATAAAGAAATTCACATATGTTGGCTTAAAAATATTAGTCTTTGAGAAGTTGATTTGCATTACTACAGTTTTCTTTCTACCCGACTTTTTTTTTTTTTAAGATTTTATTTATTTATTTGACAGAAATCACAAGTAGGCAGAGAGGCAGGCATAGAGAGAGAGGGAAGCAGGCTTCCTGCTGAGCAGAGAGCCCGGTGTGGGGCTCGATCCCAGGACCCTGAGATCATGACCTGAGCCGAAGGCAGAGGCTTTAACCCATTGAGCCACGCAGGCGCCCCTCTACCCGACTTTTTAAGGAAACACATTTTCTGTACTCGAAGTGGAGCAATACTTTATCACCTTTTTTTTTTCTGTTTGTGTATTTTATTTCATTTTTGTCCTGAAGAGAAACATATTAATGTTTAAAGGGTATTTTAAGGAAGTAAAAATTATCAGAATAGTGAACAAAGTGAAAAGTTAAACTTTCTAACTGGCAAAAGGTGATTCAAATAAAGAAATGGTACCTATAGAGATACCAAGAAAGGAACATTCTTTAGTATTCTTTCATTAAAAGAGTTTTTAACCAAAATCAGGCTCAAATTTTGAAGATGCAGTAAATCTGACGGGGCACTAATGCATCACGCTGTACTAGCAAAGGTAATTCCTATGTTTGAGAGTCCAGTATAATGTTCTAAAAATAAAAACACTGTCGATTTTTCTAGCTTGTACTGAGACTAAAATACATGAATATACTTTTAATAAGGAAAAAATTCAACTCCATTCAAATTCAGAATCAAATCCAACCATCTTTAGCGAACCTGAGAAAACTGTTCTGTTATGTTACATTTTGTTTACTACAGACCCAGGACGCACTCCTCACTGCCTCTGACCCCTGGAAACCATCCACCAGAGGGGATCATACTTATCATACTTGCTTAAATGAATTCACATCTTGCAATTGCTGGCAGCATTTCTGACCAAGAACTTAGAATTAAATAAACCACAGAAACAGTGTGGGATTTTTCCTGACCGTCATCTAATTTTTTAAGTTTGAGCACTACGGAGCCTCGTTGGTTTTCAATACTCTTTGTTGGATGTTGGATGACTATCAAAAGGCTTGAATTGCAATAAACTGAAATAGTGTTTTAAGACCTATAAAAGGGCATAAATACACTTACATACTAAGCCTAATTGAACTCTAAACATAAAGCACATAACATTTTGATACTGGATTAAATGCACATATAACCAATATTCATGTACTGTAAACAAAAATAAAATATTTAATTTACTGGTCTTGTTAAATTTTATGACAGTTTTTGGTGGGGATGATTCGGACGGTCCAGGTGCCTATAAAAAAGGAATTTGATGCTTTTTTCCTTCTGGCAACTTTACTAGTGAAAGCGGAGACACAGAAAATCACAGCACTCCCCTCCAAGATATACTCAGGATGGCTCAGGCCCATGAAAGGTAAGCGGGGTGCGGCGCACGCTGGCACTGACATAGGTCATAACGTCCCAGCTTTAGTTCTGTTAACTAATGGCCATGGAAATGTGAAGAAATCACTTAGCTTTGCTAAAGTCAATTTCATTCTCTATAAAGTAAGAATGAGGTATGGCTTATCTATCTCAGAGGGTTGTTATCAAAGGATACAAGTTGTTTATGATATGTTATCAAACTGATATGTTATTATGCCAAGTGTGGAACAAATGTTAAAACAGCGTCATTTTGAAAAAAGATCTGTAAAAGAAAGTCAGAGGAGCCAGGACGGTTCCTGTCCTTCCCTCCCTAACCCCCAACGCAGCTGCAGGTAGAACTGCTCAGTGTCAGCCAGCAGTGCGTCACCAGGAAACGCTACCACCGTGAGACCCCTGATTTCTTATGCTCTTCCATGGCCATATGCCTTTCAGCTGCTGGCCACCAAGGAAGACATGGGATTCTCATGAAGCACTGGGTCGCGTATGGCGCTTCCAAATTTGAACTGGAATCTTCATTCCTTTCTCCAGTAATCGCTATGCTTGCAAAACCCCATCGTTTTACTTTGCTAAGCTTTGGCGATGGTGAACATTTCTTCTATGTTGGAATCCTACTCTCCAGCACTACCTGAGGGAAGACGGACTGATTAAATCATTCAAAAATAACAATATCTACAGAAACGGCGATGGGGAGTATGAATTACGTGCTATGTCTCTGATGTAGGAACTGAGCCAACACACCGAAAAGGCTCCATCCCACTGCCGTTATTTTCAATTTTAGCATGAGATTTCAGCACTTCTCACTTCGTTTGGGAGATCACAAAGGGAACTGCTGATTCTTTAGCCTCCACCGGTGGGAGCTGCAAATTAAGCTTACAGGGCTAGGGGTAGAGCCTGACCACATCTGCCTGACCAGCATCTGCCCTGGGGGGATGAACAGTCAGGGGAGAAGGGAGGTCTGAGAGCGCACACTGAGGGATGGGCCACCAAGTTACCACCCAGAGCACAACACTGGCCACAGGGGCTGACAAACCAAAGGGGTGTGATGGGAAGCGCATTGGGAAATCAGAGGGGGCTATCAGCACAACAGCAAAGCCTTTCTTGTGACACTTTTCCCTCTGTGATCTATGTGGCATAACTGGCTAGTTTGTCTTTTTGGTGAAGAAATTATGTTCTTGGTTCATAAAAGGCTATTACACTGGCAGCATTATTAGGAAAACTAAGTGATGATAAAAGGTTAAAAAAAAAAAATCCCAAAGAACTTTACACCTGGGAAGTAAGCCTTTCAGGAATAACAATGAGCAGAGTTGATGAGTTTCTTTGGAAGAAAAAAAAGTTCTAATTCATCAATTTTTTAAAAAGGTAACTGAAAAGAAATGACAAGACCTATCAGTGATAAAAGTTTCTTTTTTATTTTACATAATTTGGAACCACCAGAGACAGATTTAATTTGCCATTTTAGAACAAAATTTCAATGTCTGCTTGTTAGATGCTACAATATTTCTATCTACCTACCCGCTGTGTGACGAAGAGAGGAAACAGGTGGGTGCTCATACCGACAGTGACGACAATCTCTTCACTTAACAGGCAGCACACTGATTACTGGCCACTGGAGTATTAGTGTGAACGGCATCTCAGATGAACAGCAAGGGGACTCGGGTGACAAAGTCTGAGCTTTTCATGTCTAGTGAGCGTAGTGAACCAAAAGCAAGTTGTCCAAATCAACGCTGTCGACTGCAAATGCTCATTACGAATTAACTTGATAACTATTCCATAATCACCTCCAATCACTACTGGATTTTCTTATTTAGAAGGAGATAGGTTAATTTCATATACAGCAAAGCCTCAACCGTGGTGCTTTGGGAATGGGACTGTAGAGTGTTTCATTTTTTACAAGCTAAGGTATTTTAATAATGGGTTTTAAGGTTAGATTGCCTTTAATAGGCTGCTTTGTAGAGAAGTTTAACACTTTTCACAGAGACAGGCAATTTCCAAACCTTTAAAGATATAAAATATGGAAAAGTAATGAAGGAGGAAAAAAAACCATCACAGAATGTTAATAAATCCCCTACATTTGTAGGTGCAAGTTTTCGGCGTTGCTCTCGGGGATCACCTTCGACAACGGAGACATGTGGCTGCTGGTGCTCTATGAAGACCAAATACCCGTCTCCCCCAGATTAATCCTGTGAAGAAGCCCGTCATAAAGACTCAAAACGATTTTGCTGCATCCTGAACTCTCATTTTAAGCCAATAGAAAGTGGAAAATGGGAAAATGCACTATTTCAGAGCTCAGTTACAAAGCCACTAAGTCCTACAAGTCTCACCCCAGCACTCGGACAACAGTTTCGACTTTATGTGGCATATATTTTAGAATACATTTATAGCATATGTTTATAGTTTTTATAGCTTAAGGCAAAGTAAAATTGTAACTGGAAAATAATCCGCATTTGAAACAAAGCCACTCAGGGGTCTTCCCAGAGACCGTGCCTGAGGACGGGCATGCTGGAATTCCCACACGCCACGTGCCAGCCGCATCCTAGCCCTCCCTTGGCGGCCAGCAGCACCCTGTCAGTTTCAGAGAACTTTCTGGACTCCTGCAGCCCTTCTGTCACCCTGCCCATTGACGTCCCCAGCCCATGCCTTAGGTCTGCCCTGCAAACCTCACTTCACGCTTCCTCCGTGGCCTCGGCTGACACCAGAGACTGAGCTTCAGGGAAGTCCAATGGTGCTGGGAGCTTCCCCTGATGTCCTGCAGCGGCTCGAGCAGGGCTATAAGCAGGGTGGTCAGTGGGGAGAGGGCACACGTCGATTTGGAACGTTAGCTTTCTGAGGAGTCATCCACGGATCCAGGGACATGCCCCAGTACCCCTATCCTGCCAGAGCACCCCTCCCAGGGCAGGGAGGTAGGTCTGTACTGTGCACCTTTCCTGAGCCCCGCACCAGGCAAGGTGTGTCGGCCTTGCTAAGCCGCCTGCAGCCTCTGCAGGGAAAAGGTACTCACAGTGACCAAGGAAAGGCCAAGATCAGTGAAAACACATGCAAATACCACCGATGCTGCCACCATTCAGTAAGTCCTAGAGTCAAACCAGCCCCCGCAGGCCCTCCTTCCCCCTCCTCTCCATTACCACATGGATCCTGGCAGCAGAGACGGCAAACCATCGCCTGGCCCCACTTTCCCCGAGGGGCACCAATCAGAGCCAACAGCAGCAGAGCTGGGGCTCTCTGTCTTCTGCTGGATCTGGGGTTCATCTGACATGGAATTTTCTTAGCAAATAAATGTCTCAAAATATTTCTCAGTAACGTCCTCTCATCTAAAAGAACTGTAATGTCACTGATGCTTGCAAATCAATCTTTTCAGGTTGGAAACTATCCTCCTTAAATTGAAGAGAGAAAATACTGACAATCAGAAATTCTGCTATCAACATTGTGGGCAGTGACTCCGAAAGGAAAAAAAAAAAAGGATGTGGCAAAAGCATTACTGATATAAGAACAATTTATTTTCCACTTTGAAATTAGGTATTACCCAACCACTTACAAAGAATTTAGAGGAAATTTTCATATAATTTTAGTGGGGAAGATACTCTTTCTTTCCAGGAGAGGGAAAGACTCTTTCAGCAGTGGAAGAGGTTGTGCAGAAGAACACAGCCCTTCCTTCAAACTTGTCACTTTAATGATAGATAATATCCACTATATATTTTTCTTTGGGATCCCATATGGTATCGACTGGCATATACTCTAGGATTGCCGAAATTAATACCTGAGCTGGAGCAAAAATGACTGGAAGAACAGGAAGAACCCCTCGGCTAATATTTAAGCTGGACTAGCGCTTTCTATAGGGTCTCAGAAAACAAGTCCAGAGTTTTCGGGAAACTTGGCTCATGCAATCGTAGATCCTGAAGTACTGCCTCGAACAGACGGTTTCATAAATAAAAGTGTCATTGTTTCACTTGACATTTCTCTTTCCACCACTAAGGCTGATCGTTTCTCTGTAACGTAGTTTGGTGCTTTGGAAAGCTCGTCCCGCTCGCCCGCCGATGTGCCGGGTTCCCACTCCGCTCTCATTCCTGTGAATTCTTCCCACACTGCAATGTGAATTCTGTCCGGGGTCTCGTGTCCATTTTGGTAATTGTACCTTTTAATGCCTGTATCGTGCTCAACAGGTGACTCTGTAGAGCTCAGGGTCCAGAGCCACCGCAGGGACCCTCGGCGCTGTCCGAGACACAGGCGGGAGTCCGGCCTCCCCTCTGCTCCGTCTCAGCTCCGCAGCCTGCGCCCCAGGAGGCCTCCCGCCAAGCGGCCCGCAGGGAGGCTCCCGGCCGTGCGCCCTCGGAAGACTTCTCCCCACTTTCCCTTCAGCTTCGTTCCGTGTTGCCTCTACCTTGTCCTGCCCGTCACACGGCCGTTTATGCCTGTCCCTTACCCAGCCCCGCACCTCACCTCTCCCTGCACCTCTCTGTCCTTCCGCCCCCCCCCCCCCCCACCGCCGTGTCCACAGTGCCGAGCGGCTGGCCTTGTCTCGACGGGAGCACCCACCTTCAAGTCTGGGTTCTCAGGTGACGACACGAGGCTCCACCTGGAGATCCCATCAGGTCCGCGACCCCCCGCGCCCTCCACTAAAACTGCCTCCCCCCTCCCACCTCCGCTCAGAGACTCCTGGTGTCTCTCTCTGTGAAACAGCCTCAGTATCTAGTCGGGCACTACGACGTCATCTGGAAGTCATCCTCAGCCCTTCTTCCTCCAGTGCCACACTCACTCTGCTGCCTCTTGCTAGTCTGCGTCTGGAAGGTTCCCTACCCTACGCCCTGGTTTTGATTCCCATCACTTCTCCGCTACCGCAAGCTTGCCTCCATCTCTGTCTCTCAGAATCTTTCTTAATCACGGCCAGTATTATCTTTCCAAAACACGTACTTGAATATGTTCTTCCTCTACTCTTCAAGACATTCTGTGACTTCTTGCTGCCCCTAAGATGAAGTCCGAACACTAACACGGCAACCCAGGTCTCCCCGAATCCCCGCTACTCCCTAGTTCTGCTTCTGGGCCGCTGCTTGCCGTCCCCCCGGGAGGCCAGGCACTTCCCTCACACCCAGTTTCTGCTCGTGCTACTCCAGGCAACGTGCTTCTTGCACCTTCTGTCTGAACTGACTGCTCGTTCACTTTGGGGCTACGCCCTCTGTGAAGGGTTTCGTGGCCCACCTCCCCTCTCAGGACTCGATGTTATGCGACCTGATTTGGTAATCATGAAGGAAACGATGTAAGACAAAAGATGACCAGGAGCAGTCAGGGAGGACCAGAGAAATCTTGAATACATATCGAAAGCCAGACTAACGCCAGCATTTATAATACCCTAATGCCGCAAATTTACATGAGAAGTACAAAAAAATCCCAACAGGAAAATGAGGAAAGAACAGAGAGAAAATTCACCACAAAACCAAAAATAAACGTCCAATAAATATTTTAAAAGATTCCCAAATTCAGGAGTCATCAGAAAGCGCCAGTGTCAACACCAGTCTCGGAGCCTGGCGGGAGCGGAAAAGAGCAATGGCATGTCCCCTCCCGTGCTGGAGCACACCAGGAGAGCCCATCACCGGAGCCCACTCCCCACTGCCTCCATCACCTCTGGTGCCCGCTGGGGTCCTGGATATACCTGGGTTATCTACTCAAGCTCTCTACTTTCTACTCAATTACGTATTTAACAGAGAAATCCCTTCCTTCGCCTATGCTTTATTCCCACCTCTTTAGGCATACATTCAGGAAGGAGTTTAAATGAAACATCTTGTCTTGGAAAATATGCCTGAGATGCTCTACGGAAAGCAGCATGAAATGCACAGAAAGGAAACACAAGGAACATAAGCTGCTTGCACCATCGCTTCCTTGTGCAGATGTTCCAGGTGTGTGAGGAAGGGGCGTGGGAACAGGGGCATGGGAGGGAGGGGCGTGGGACGGCAGCTTGGAGCGTGCAGGCAGGGTGGCCTCTGCTGTTCCCTGGCTGGCTTTCTGCTTTCCGCGCCGCCATCGGTTACTGACACTAGCCATCGGAGACTTCTCACTGATCCACAGGGACTCGAGTCACTTTGCTTTAACTCTCCGAGGTCTTCTGTTGGCTTCGAAGCACACAAACCGTCATAAATAGCTACCGCAAGCAGTGCCCAGACCATCGGCAAAGCCACCCGATGTATCAGAGAGCAAACAAGTCAAATTAAAAACACATAAACACAGGGCTTTAAACAAAAACGCCAATTTCCTCAATGGTTACAGTTCAGTGCCATAGGATCCTGCAAGCCTTTTCTGTTTTCTGCCTGCCCAGCCCATGCTGCTCCTTGGAGGGACAGGCGCCTCTACGTTAGCATTTAAGCCTTTCTGGAACAGTTCAAAGGGCTTGAACTTGTCAGCAGAGATGTTTTCCTCCTAGACCAGGGGAAAATTCTCAATTTAGTTAATCCCCCAATTTTAAATAATCTGATGCTCCGTATCAGAACCCTCTGGCACACGCGCATGTGACAGAATGCAGGTGCGGATGTCCGTCGTGATAGGCCCACTTAGGCTCGGGCTGCAAGCGCAGTGCTCTGAAGGGGCCCCACGCACCTCAGCGAGAGATTAGCTGAGAGCTATCGGCGGAACATGGCAGACAGAATGTCAGATTTCATACTCGGTGGACGTCTACAGCAACTGACGCCTTGTAGTCAAAGGCTGTTAAATTACCTGTGAAGGGTTACTGGCAGCCCTGAATGTTTTTCTCATTGTTTATTTAGTTCCAAAAGCGCTTGGTCTTTGTGCTGATTGCCCTAACTGACAGCCCAGGAAACCGGGACTTTGTAAACAGGGCAGCGCTCTGCTGAATTACAGGCTGCTGGGCTGTAACCAACCTGGAGGGCTGGCCGTGTACAAAGAAATCCTTGCCATGCAGAACAAAGGAGCTTCACAGAAGCAAACGTTATCTCTACCAGTAAGAAAGATGAAGTAAGCAGAGGGGCGCAAGGAGACTGACAAACTCATCCCTTCGAACAAGAAGAAATTCATGTGACATAAAGAGGACAAGAGGCTACTAATGAAACAGTTAACGACCACGGGATTCCCGGTCTCAAACTGAGGTTACTCCCGACGGCAGAGCAGGACGGCCGCAGACACATGGGGTCAGTCAGTCTGGGACAAGCATATGAGCCTCTGCCTCCATCAGGCCTGCCCGACACAGGCACGGACCGAAATGACCAAAATCAGAGTATATGTGTATGCAGGGAAGAGTTTAAATTTAGCTGTTACTGAAAGCACATAATCAAAAAGAGAAAGCTCCTAACTTAGCTGGCTAGGAAGGCTGCTCTCTGCATCTTGGCGTGAGGGGAACCGCCCGTCAGCACCGTGGAGCGCAGCTGTGTGTATGGACACTGGCTCTAAAAACATACAGTAGAAAAGAAAACGTCACCAAGAACTAGAAGATGCATTGGTATCAGGCACCAATTCTTTTCTGAGCATTACTTATTAAACAGATACCATATGTTACCACATTATCATGCCCCAAAGACCTCCTTTTGCAGGTTGAAATTAGAAAAATCAAGGCTTCATTAGTGTAACTTGTTGATGTTGATCATTTTAGGTTCTTTTTTAGAACACTGAAATTGAATATGCAGAGAAACAGTGGTATCTATAAGGTATTTTTCCTTTGGACTTCTCATGGAAAGTGTGAATTATAATTTAATAAAATCATAAAAGTAAACAAAATGTACCATCTGTGAGTGTTTCCCTTTTTCCTGCCTTTTTTTTTAAATTCCGAAAGCTCAAAGTAGAGCTTCTATTAAACAAGGCATGTGTGCTTTTATGAATGACCTTCAATCATTGGTAAACATAATTATAACTGACAGATTCTTTTCAAAACTACTTGGCCATAAGATGTATCTTCCACAAGAGAACACGTGCTTAGATAACTCTGTATCGAGCAGTTCACATCTACACACTATAGAATATTTAAATGCATAACCACAACGTACGGGTTACTATACCATTCTCTTGGAGCAAAGAGCTACTGTGCAAGCCAATACTGTGATATAACCAGACTTACACGGATAATGTATCGCCATAATTCTGCTTCAATTAAAAGCATATTTCAGCAGAAGCCCAGGACGTCGACGCTCTGCATTTTAATAATGCCAGACTACAGCTCTGCTTATGCTAAATGTACATTACTCAAATGGATTCAGAGTTATGCTTCATATAAGTAAAGACTGAGCATATTAAGACAAAATCCTGCATAACCTAAGTGTGTATTAATGGCACAGTCCCAGAATCTGCTAACGGTTCTACACATGGGGCATAAAAATCAGTAAATCGATATCATCCACGATTTTACTAATATTTTCATTTCAAACTGTTTCTCATTCTTGTCCTCCCAAAGACAGAGCAAAGCAGGAGCCGAGCAGAAGAAAGACTTCAGGAAAGTACCACATTTCACAGGATGCACTGTAACACGGCATACACACTGGGGTTTCTAAGGCCATAGTGACGGTACCAGAAACTTCTATGACATCAGCAACCATGGCAATCCTACATTAGTATCACCTCATGCCACAACCCCCTAACTTCCATGTAGAGTATTTTAAAAGTTTTAGAACAAAAGAAGAAAAATCTACATCATTCAGGGTAGTTTTCACTACGTAAGTCATAATGCATGTTACTGAAAGGCATGAACACAGCCTCTGTAAAGTCCCACCCGTCCACACAAGATGGCCTCCTGTTAACATAATGAGGGAATGCTGCCTAAGGTAATTTGATACTTAGGAAAAAAATGAGAGGTCATTAGAACCATCTTTACATGAACAGCAAATTAAACTATGACAATGCCACCATCTTGGAGATCTCTCCTGTTTTAACTCTTTATTATTAAGATTTATACAGGTATGAAGATTTTTCAAAGAGGAAGGGTGACGACCTGATGCCCACCACAAGATGGGACTGAAGAGCGATGGACCGAGATGTGAAGGGGCCGTGACTCCCACCTGTGAAGTGAGCTGTTCATACAAGAGGACCAGCATCTCCTCCCCAGGACACACAGGACGCGAGGGCGTGTAATTCCCACCATATATTTGTTAATTTTTTAGAGTGTAAATATCTTTTCATAATAGCTATTAGAATACAGGTCTGAATACTTACATACATTATGATAAATCAATTCAACAGACACTGAACACAGAGCCGGTGCGGGCGTGACTACCTAACACGTGGTCACACTGGAGGAGAGTGGGCCCTCTGTCCACTATGGCCGGTGGCTTCGCAAAAAGGGGGAACCTAGACAGGCAAGTGCGCAGGAAGACGGTCCAAGAAGACCGGAGTTCTGTGGCCACAAACAAGGGGCCACCAGAAACTAGCAGAGAGACAGGGACCTGAGGCTCCCCCACCACTCAGAGGAGCACGGCCCCGCCAGCACCTTGACCACGGACTCCTGGCCTGTGGGACTGCGACATGGACTCCTGTTGTTTGAGCCCCTCCATCCCCGGCACTTTGTTATGGTGGCTCCAGCAAACACATATACAGTACCTTTTAACTTTTACGATACTAGCAACATCTAGGAAATATTATAAAACTGAAGATGGGCAAAAGGTATTTAGTTACCAATGTTTGTCTCAGTCACCTCCAACAGACTTCATGGAATGGTGTGCTGGGCCGGCACCATGAGTCCGTACTGACAGACACCCTCCAGTAAGCATTAGAGAACTTGCTGCTGGGGAGGCAAAGGCTGCCACTTGCTGTGCTTTTGTCAGAGTCTCCTCTTTGTTCTCTAAATCGTGCTTGATGGCTGTAGCAAAACTTATAACGTCATCTAATGTGATTCCCGATATACACAGTTATTAGACACGGTGATACTACAAATGAAGGACGGTCAAGGATAGCAAAGGGAGGTGAAGTCTCCATACTTCACTCAAAATGGTAAAACGGTGACACCAGTTAACTGTGGTGAGTTATGTTTATGTACTGCAATAGCTAGAGTCATCACTAAAAATGTTATATAAAAGTGAAATTACTCAAAAATCCCAAAACTGACTTCTAAAAAAATGTTCAAGTAAACCACAGGAATGCAGGGGGGAAAAAACCCCAAAAGACCAAAAACCTGAGAAACAAAAAGTAGGGAGAGAAAACAGCAACAAAAAAAAATAAAATGGCTGATATAAGCCTTAACACATCAATAATTGCGTAGGTCTAAGTGGTTTAGTACACCAGCTAAAAAGAGATGGTCAGAGAGGATACAAAAACATTTACCCCAATTACATGTTGCATACAAGAAGGACATATGTTTCATTTCAAATATACTGACAGATGTAGGCTAAAAGTAAAGGGATAAAACACACTCTACACAAACATTATTTAAAAAAAAAAAAAAGCAGAACCAGCCATATTATCTAATAAAGTAGATTTCAAAGCAAATTAAATCACTAGGGATGAAAGGGACACTTCATAGAAACAATGGGTCAACCCACCAAGAAAACACAGCAATTCTGAATGTGTATATGCCAAGCAACAGAGCTAGAACATGGGAAACAAAGGGAGGTCAGGGTCAAGGCTCAGGGGTGGGAACAGGCCGGATCTGGGAAGCTCAGAGCAGACTAGATATGACCAGGTAAAGGCAGGGCTGAGAGCAATGAAGGCCTGGAAGATGAAGTGTAGTCTCTGGCTGTGACCGTGATGGTCTCCAGCTTCAACCCTTGGGCAATGCCAGCCTTAAAGGAGATAGGAACCTAGGATGAGGATGGGCAGAATTACTGGTAAGGGGTGGGGAGGGAAGGGGGTAGTGAACAAATAGCTTCTGTTCTCTAGGACGGAGTGGTCATTTGCACTCTTGTGTTTGGAGGAAGGTGGTAATGGGGCTGTGAATACTCTGGCCCTAACGGTAGGTACTAGCGAGTAACAGCACACAGCGAGAGAGTGTGTGGGCAAGGGCAAAGAGGGCTGGTGTCCCACTGATGACGATATTTAAAGGGTAGAAAAAGGAAGAGAAGTTGGTGAAAGAGTGAAGGAGACCAAGAGCTAAAAGAGGGCATCTAAAACACATGGTGTCTCACCAAAATAAGTCAACATTCAATCAAACCCTTAATAAAAATGTCCAATTGCAAGAATAAGTAGCACATGCTTTGTCCTCTAGGTCCCTACTTGAAAAAAGGCCCTGTCACAACCAGCAGCTTGGTCCAGGAAGCCTGTTAGGACTTGTGGGTCCAAGACCCTCTTCCCTTCCCCGAGACCCCAGGGTGGACAGAAGCAGAGGTGGGGGGCCTCAGCACAGACACCCGCCACACAGCCAGGGAACACCATCCTGCCCCCTCTGATGGTCCTTGCAGAGATAAGTGGGATCTAAGGGCAGCATCGGAAAAACCAAACAAACTGAACTAGCACTGCAAAAGCATAAGAGCTACACCAGCACTGGTCTCACAGCTACAAACCACGCTAAGGTCCACACTCAACCCGAACAGGGTAACTACCTACTAAACTAAAAATTCTAAACATATCTAGAGTCTCCTAACATAACAGACAACATGTCCTGGATTCAATTTTTAAAAAATCACTTGTCATACCAAGAACTAGGAAAATCACAATGTGAATGAGAAAAGATAATTATCTTATGCCAACAGGAAGATGAATCAGATGTTGGAATAATCTGACGAGAAATTTAGAGCAGGTATCATAAAAATGCTTTTACCATAAATTACAAATTCCCCTGAAACAAACAGAAAACTAGTAAACCCCAGCCAGCAAAAAAATAAAAGTTACAAAAAGAAGCAAAGGGGATTCACAGAACCGAATTATACAATAAAAAACTTTGAAACTCATCAAGTGGTGATGACAGAGGACAGACCCTGTGAATTTGAGGAAAGACCACTAGATTTCCCCAACTGAACGAGAGAGGAAATAGGGGGGGGGGGGGGGGGGGGGGGGGGGGGGGGAGGAAGTGAGCCTACGGGGCCAGTGGGACAATAAAGAATCCGAACACTAGTGCAAGATGAGAGGCAAAACTGAAAACATATTTTAAATAAATACTGCCTGAACACTCCCCCAGATTTGGTGAGAGAGACCCAGAGATCAAAAAGAAGGTAACCTCGAAGAAATCCATGTGAAGACACATCACAGAACTTTTGGAAATTAGAGACCAAAAAGGAATCTTGAAATCAGCCAGAGAGAAATGATGCGTTACCTATACCGGAACACTGATTCAAAAGAACTCCCATAGCTTTAGAGAGAATCTCCTCATTATGGCTACTGACAACAACAACTTACACTATAGCATTTAGAATTTTTAATGCCCTTTACTAGAATTTCCAAAATGGAAGGCATTTTAAAAAGAGAATTCTACTTCGTTAGAGATTAAAACAACATCCCTTCCTTTACAAAATTGGGGTTATTACCTGCATAGTATATCTGGACCCAAAACGAAGACTCCAGGAATCACAGGAATCACAGTGATACGCTGCTAAGACAGAGACTTGGAGCACAAAGCCACTGTGATTCCTTAGGCTGACCTGGGATCTTACCAGACAGCTTCCTCAAGTGATTCTGACATCAGCACTGTTTAACTTGGACAGATGCTAGATACACATATTCTATGGATCAAAAAGCAAGAAAATATTAACCTTCAGCTTTGTTTGTAGAAGGTAAACTAAATTAAGTATATGTAATGAAAGCCAACAAACAAAACATTAAAACCAGGGAACTAAATGATAGAGAAAAGAGAACTGAAAAAAAAAAGTTGTTTAATCAAACATTCCAGATGCATTTCTAAAATTTTCTTATGTGACAAAGCAAGATGGATTACTATAGATTCTATTATATTTAGAAGAAATTCCAAGGTTGCAAAGGAAAAAAGTGCTTCTGAACCAATCATCAGATTTTTCTTCATTCACTTTCACAGTGTGAAATGGTTTTATTGCAAACCATTTCATAGCCTTTCTGGATGCTGGTAAAACTGGTGTTCCGACAAAAGATGCAGGGAAGGGGGCCCTTGGGGCCTCCCCTTGGCACTGTACCATCGAACCCTCTAAAGCCATCCTTCCCAAGACCTGCGGCTTCATTCCCTCCACTACTGTACCCCATTCCCTTGCAGACCAAGACCAGTGGATACCACGATGGGCTACACAGTCACTCTCTTCCTATTCTTATTCTGTTCTTATTCTTATACCTGTCCAAGCGGGTTTCACATGGCAGGTGCATTCAGAAAAGGTTTCAGGCACTGACAAGTTTGACGTTGGCTGCAAAAGCCATTCTTGTTCTCCAAGAGCCACAAATATTTCTGTTCACTCAAGGTCAAGAGGTGGCTCTGAGATCCCGGCCTTGGCCCTGGACTGCTTCTCTTCCCGAGAAACAATCCAAATGCAACTAGGTATTAGGTCTGGCTTGCAGCGGGCAGGCAGGTATGGCCTCCCAGAGATGGGAGCAAAGGGTACAGCATGCGTCAAGGCCGGGACCCAAGAACGGAGGCACTTAGGAGTGGACCTGGCATATCTGGTACACACAGGTCTGAGGGCTGAGGTTCATTAGGCAAAGAAGATGGGAATGGGAGGGATCGGTTCCCGAGGAGGCATCTGGAGCGTCTAGTGTGTGCCAAGTTGAACACCTGCCTTCGGACGGATCTTCACTGGAGGAAAAGATAAGCAAGATACCTGCTCCCAAGGATGTTACCTCCTGGTAGATGTTCAATTAGAAAGAATATGCCTAAAGATGTTGTATTAGACATTATTTTGGACTCTTGTAAAGACACTTATAGGCTGAGTTATTTAGGGACTAAAGATGACAAAAAAAAAAAAAAAACCTAGCAGGGAGGATTTTCCATGTATCAGGGAGTTTTCTTTTCTTTTCTTTTCTTTTTTCTTTTGAAGTAATCTCTATGCCCAACATAGGGCTTGCACTCATGACCCCAAAATCAAGAGTCACCTGCTCTACCAACTGAGCCAGCCAGATGCCTGGATTGGGAATTTTTAAAAGGAAGTTTGTGTTGTTTCTTACCGATGAGAGGAAATACTTCTCATGTAGAGAACACAAAGTTTCAGGAATGAGAAAGACACATCACTGATACCACGTCAAAAGCAAGAAAAAAGATGCAGAGCAAGGACCACTGCAGGAATCTTCTTAATTAAATGAACAATAAAAAACAAAACCAAAACCCAAACTTAGCACTAAAGGAAATGGCTTCCCGAGCTCTGATGAAAGTGGTTTTGGTCGAATCCTGAATCGAGTGAACCTGGTTTTCCGACCCATCGCCTTGCAGGAGCGCACAGCACACTGCTGCTGTTCCCCGAACTTCACGGAAACCAAATCCACAGATCAAGCCTGGGTCTGCTCAGAGGCACAACACGGTTGGGAAAAGAACACGGGTAAGTGGGTAGGTGATCCATTCTGGCTTCCAAGATGGGGAAGCACGTTTTTTCACAACCCGACCAAAACGCAGAGAAGCATCACTCTCCTGGAACTTTCCAAGCTCCAGACAAGCTCCTGTAGGGGCACGAACCACTCTCTCCCCAGCGCACGGCAGTGGAGGGCACGGACGGCAGCTGGACTGCGGGTGCCTGCGTGCCCTGCCAACATCCAGCCCCGGGGTCCTGGACAAGGGCCCTAAAATCAACCGCCCAGCTTCCTCCTCCAGAAGATGGAGACAGTGGGGGTACTTATAACAGAATGGCTGTGAGAAATAAAGTTCAGTGAGCACGCGGCTAGAAGGTCGGGGACGTGTGGGACGCTGAAACGACACCTTGCCTGCAGACCACGGTCCCAACGTGGAGAAGAGGGGAGGACGGGAAGTAGCCCGCATTAAGTTCTTCGGGTGCCTTAGACATTCTACCCAACATGTCACACCTACTATCTCATTTAATCTCCTAGTAACGCTGTAATAAAGAAGCATGATTATCTGATGGAAGACAGTACTTTTTCTGGGATTTCAAACTTCAGAGAAAACCCCAATCACTTGATTCTTCAAAACCAGAAAATAATACGGCCGTTAGAGTATGGCATTTAAGTACCTGTGACACGAGGAACTGGCTGAGTACTGCATACGATGATCTCACCTTGGGTCCTGAGCTTTGCATAAAGAAGCCAGGCTGCGGGACGCCAACTCCCACCAGAATGTCCATCGTGTCAACGCAGCCCTAACAGGGTGCAATGGCAATGTGAAGTCATCACGCAGTCCAGAATGTCACCACATCTGATTCTGAACTTTTCTTGCTTACAGAGAAACTTGTAACCTGAAATTTTCATCTGCACCTACATAGCCAACGGCAGACAGTTCGTCAGCAGATGCATGTTTTAAACCCAGAAATTACAAACACTGTTGAAATCAGACTAATTAAAGCACAGCTTGGCTGGGGAGATCTCGCCTGCAAGGGGAACAAAGGGGTTCCCAAGTGTACTTCATTTAGAGAGGCCAAAATTGGCCAATTTTCACCCAGGGAGGCAGAGAAAATGTTTCAAAGTCTCACAAAAACACCACCTTGAGACAACAAAAATGTGCTAAAATGAATCTCTTCAAAGGCACAACGGATGTCCACAGGTTAGAAAGGGGTGTTCACAAGGACACACATGGTGTTGGGGCAAGGAGGACTCACAGGAGGGTCAGGAGCCACCAGTCCAAACCCAAGACACCGCATCACAGGGGCAGGTGAGCGGCTGTGACGCACTGGCTCCTGATTTATGGGAATGATGATGAGCCTGATGATGAGCCTGATGACGAGTACAACGATGGCATAATCTAAATTTAAAACAGACATGAATGTTTCAACTCTTTATTCTCTACAACAAAGGGACATTTAAGCAAAAAAGGTAATGGGCTTTAAGTACAAACATATAATTTGGCTCACTTCGGTTTTGAATTCTGACTGGCAGTTGGTTTACTAAAACCCCCATCCAGCATCTACATCGGTGTAAAGTTTTGCAATCTCGAACAGTTCCTCTGAAATTAAAAATTTACTTGGGAGATGAGGTCCGAAATATAAAATACTACCCTTTATTATTAAACATAGCACGCTGACAATCTGCTTGAGGTTTATTTAGAAAAGGAGAAAAATTCTACTAAACAAAGTATGTTATATATAAATATTCCCAATATTTATATATAATATATATAATATATCCCCAATATTTATATATAACAAAGTATGTTATATATAAATATTCCCAATATTCCCAGGAAATTTTCAGTCACCAAAAGGTCTGATGGAGAACAAGGCAGAGGTAGCACTCTGGGAGACAGGTGTCCTCCATGTGTCTAACCTTCCCATGAAAATGTCTGCATCCCCATTCAAGCCCTATCTGGCTGTGCCACCCGTCAGCCCCACAAGTACCGAGAGAGGTCTTCTGCGCAAACGGGGTGACCTTCCTCCCTAAGTTAAACGTTACTCTTCTTCCGTCAAGACCACGACAAACACCGCACCTCTGCTAGACTCTTAAGCTTCACGAGGTCCTGCAGTCACATCCCAAAACTGGAGGAGAAGCCTCGCGAGCTGTGATTTTACTCATTCACTCACTTCCTGCCAACGATTATGCGGTCCTCTTACAGGGCAGCGGGGATAGCGGGCAAAGCAGACGTGTCGATCTGGCTCGTGTCCAGAAGGCTTTTGCTTCCTTGTCCGTCCGCCTGGAAAGTTTTGGCGCCAGGTCTTTGCGGGGTTGGTTCTTCATCACGCATAATACAGCTCATGTTTCCTCCTCAGAGAGGCCCACTGTGAGTACTGAACTCCAGGTAAGCTCTCTGGAACTTTCTATCCTTAAACCCTGCATTCTTAAACTAGCTTCTTCATGTATTTGCTCGTCTGACATCTTTAATGCACACGTACTCACACACTCGGGAAGTGACGGGGACAAGAACGACGCTCCCCTTTGCTGCCTCCTGACTGTGCTGTAAGGCAGCACTTACACACGTGTTGCACACACGGGAAGAAAATGAAACACATACTTGATATTAAACACACGCATCGATACACTCATTGGGGCCCACAGGTGAGGCATGGGCTGTGGTTCTCCAGACAAGGGAGAAGCTGACAAACACTAACTGAGGGGTTCATAGAAGGCTTCACAATGCACAGTGCTTGAGCTCGTACTGACAAATGTGTCCCTTCCACTGACGGACAAGAAAGCAGAGGTGAGAAAGGCATTCTAAATTCCTTATATAAAAACAATGATAAACATTTTCCCCTCAAAGGACTCTTATCATAATAAGAGTTGCCATTTGTTAAGTACCCAGTGTATGCCAGGAGTGGAGCTTTCCATATATCACCTCAATAAATCTGGAAGATTAGTACCATCACACATTCTATGGGAAAGAAAACGGATGTTCAGAGAGTTTAAAATACCCGCCCAATCTATAAAAGTTCCTTCCATTATGGCACTACCTTCCTCCCATAATAGAACTCATCTTCAAATTATTCTGTGAATAAAATAGGAACTGTCAGTGCAGACATGCAGGGAATTCACTAATTAGATACTTACTACATAAATATCTTTATGTTTACACAAACTGACATTTTCAAGTTCCTAATCTCTATTACGAATAACAGATTGTAACCCTCTCCTGTTTATTCCTCAAAACTGTTTCAAAACTCAATCCCTCATCTAGAATGTTCCATTAAAAAAATACAGAGAGAAGACAGTGAATCACTCAAAAAAAAAAAAAAATCAGAAGTTAATTTAATTAATGCAACACAGCCCAGAGAAGCTGGCCACATGCATGTCCTAGATGTAAGAGTATCTGCCCGAGGCTCCTGGTCGACCAAGGGCCATGCGAGACAGTCTGACTGCGCTGGTGTGGACTAGCTGTGGGCCTGACAGGAGCACTGGCACGGCTAGGTGAAGGGCGATCAGAGAAGGAGAAGCCCACTCAGTACTCAGAAAAGGAAACACGGGCATGGGAGTACTGTGCTCAGCACCACCCACAGAAAGAGGTACCCTGGAGATGGCCTTCAGGGGCCATGGAGCCATGGGGCTGGCCAGGCTACAGCCTCAGGCTAGCACAGCAGGAACTGTGCCTAAATTCAACTCAGTGACCCTGTTCTGGCTTTAAACTCAGTGAAGCAACATTCTGACCATGATTTGGCTTCACAAGCAGATTTGCTGAGTGCTGACAGAAGTAGTTCTGTCTACTTGACAGTAATATTTCTTACTTTAAAAGAAAAACATTTTAATTTACAAAATTATCTTGCAAATTTTAGTTATGGTGGCTCTGTCAGATTATCTCTGGTTCTCAATAAGATCACGTTTCAAGAACTGCAAACTGAGGGCCACCTCCGGGAAGCCAGGTGAGAGCCCGCCCCTCAGGTCCCGTGTGAGACCTCCACACCAGAACATCACTTCCATGCTCCAAGCCTTCCTTCTCCCCAGACACATTCCTCATGGCCTTCCAATCACTGCTTGAAGCTCGCTCCTCCTTTAAGCCAGCCCACATACGTGCTGCACAGGGCACACTACGTTCCCCGACAGCGACACAGATAAGGGTGCCAAAGGGAATATGAACCAGGGTGGTGAGAGACACAGCCGTGTCCACTGTCACAGCCTTCATCTTTGCATCAGCTGGAGCGGAGGCTACGTGTCTACATCATCCATGTGCTAGGGGACGTATACCACCTCCCTATGATACGGCAGGTCTATCCTCCATCTGTCTATACCAGCCGGAGCTGCAAGTGTTACATTCGGACAGTGACAATGTGATCCGAGTATGCACAGTGGGCGTGTACGGTAGACTGGGCAAACGGTAAAGAGGCTGATGAAATCTGCTACAGACAAGTGCAGGCTGACACCATGAGGACATGGGGACAGCGTCACATGAGAAGAGGATACTATAAATTTATTCAGTTTAATAAACAAGAAACAACTAGAGTTGTATTAACAGGATACTGGGGATTACTTTTTTGTCCTTTAGTTTACAGTCTAGGAAAGAAGCAGTTTTTCGAGATGGATCGAAAATGGTGTTAGACTTCTAATAGGGAGCTTCAGAGAGAAAAGAACCAGGAAACTGGGAAGTTACAGGGAAAAATATTCTGTCTCAACCTACAGAGGAACGTTCTGAAACTGGACCAGTGGGCTGCAAAGAGAGATCAGGCAGGCCCTGTCACTGTTGGGGTTGGTGGGGGGAGCTGCGTGTCCGCAGGTGGAGCCGGTACAAGAAGAGAGCTTTGCTGGCCCTGCAAGGCCTGTCTCAACCACAGGCTTGGGGTCTGCCGGCTTCCCGAAGCCCTGTGATGAGTGAGGAGACCTCCAGCACGGCTGCTCCGATTCTCACGTGGCGGGACTCCGGGTAACTTCTACCACCACTTCGGAGAACAGAGCATTTGGAACACTATTTCTTTGAGAATTTTACTGGTGGATCTTAACTCCACCCCTCCTTACCCATTACGCTGCCATGCAGCTCCTAGAAAGAACCGTCTTGCTTCACAGTGAAGACACGCGGGAGCACCAATGGACTTCCCTTCAGGTGCTGGCCGTCTCGTTCTCTCATCTCGAGGGTCCAGACTTTTTTTCCCCAGTCTGTTCTCTGCCAGATGGACTGAACTCCCCTTCAGTCCCCAGGTCCTTCTTGTACCAGCCCCCAAGTACCACGTGTGCCCCACACCCCCAGGACTAAACCACACCCTCCAAGCCCACTGGAGGTCCCACGGATCGCTCCCTAGATGCGTGCATGGCAACACTCCCGAGCTTCTTCTGTCTCTTGGTGCTTCTGGTCCCTGCACTGCCTTTCACCCTGCCTGCCTGTGAGTGACCTTCAACTGTTCCTCAGCATTGCCCTCAGGATCCATAAGCCATTAACAGTTACCTCTCCCTTCACCCGCATCACGAGGTTACACTCAGGTCCCCACCTATGGACCAACCTGTTCCGCCACCACTGCCGCATCTGCCTGGCTTCAGGACCCTCTCCAGGATGGGACGGAGTCACACTGCTGGGAGCTCCGGTCAGAGTGGATGCGTTCTTGTGATAACTGCCCTTCGTGTCCCACCAGTAAGCCATCTGCTCTCTTTGTAGCAGTGCATATTACGGACTGTAATGGCACCCTAGAAGGCCAATGATGATGATGATGAAGTTCACAGTAGCTAAAATGGGCTAAAGGCAGGGCCTTCAGGGCAGAAATCATTTAAGAGCCCTTCCCCTGAGTATTAGGGGTGACGTGATATTGTGATTTATAGTAAATACATCTGGTGTTTGTTCCCATTCCTGGGGAACAGCTCCTAAAGTCCTGTAATTTCCTAAGTGATAAGAGCTCTAAAACCATCCTTTGTTCCAGTGAGGTGCCTCTGGGTGGGCTTCTGTCTAGTTCCTGAATGGGGTGGGTCCCCAGAAAGAACAAGCCATCATCAGAGGCTTGGAATTTTTAGTCCCGCCCTCTACTTCTTGAGAGAGTGGGCTAGAAATAGAGCTAATAACTGATCATGCCTACTTGAGGAAGCATCCATCAGATCCCAAAAATGTGGGATTCTGAGAGCTTCCAGGTCAGTGAACACATCCAAACACTGGGAGGGTGATACCGATACAGAACTACCCTCCTTCGTGGAGACAGAAGCTCGTGCTAGGGCCCCTTCCAGATTTTGCCCTGTGAACCTCTTCATCATTCATCCAGATCCCTTGTCACATTCAGCAAACTGGTAAACATGTGTCCTTGAGTTCTGTGAGTTCTTCCAGCAAACTAATCGAATCCCAGGAGGTCATGTGGAAACATCTGATTTATAGCCAGCCAGTCAGAAGCATGACAAGTTGGACTTGGGACTGGCATCCGAAGTGGGCAGAATCTTGTGGGACTGAGCCCTTAACCAGTGGCTTGTGGCACTGTCTCCAGGAAGACGGGGCCAGAATTGAGTTCAACTGTGGGATGCCCAGGTAGTGTCACAGAGAACCGCCTGGTGTGGGAACTCCCACCCTCTGATGTCACAGTGCTGTACGTGGGATTGTCGTGTGAGAGTAATGGAGACAGAGAATAAGATGCTTTTTATAACTCAGATAACACACCTAACAAATGAATTTTTCAGCCAAATAATGTCTATTGCTATATGCTACATGCTACATGCTAATGCAGATGATGTCTATTTCTAAGTACAGTTGCTACATACACTCTTATCCTGAATTTTTAAATATATGGATATATGTGTCTCTGTATTTATAAAAACGCACTGGTTTCTCATCTAGCAAAACTTCAGCCTTTGGTAGCAATGCAAGCTTCAAATGATAAAATTAGGCTACCCAAGATAAAAAAAACTCAGGCTAGCTGTATTCATTAAAATATTAATAATTCTTGTGTGGTCACAGTGTCAGTCCTTCTTAAGGTACCGATTTCCTACTAAAGGACAAAGAAAACCTTCATATTATTTATATTATTTTTTCTTTGTCCAATATTTTTATTTTATACTCTTAGGCTGAAGAAAACAAGCTTAATAAAATAACTGTACTGACATAATCATATAGCTGTTTATGATACAGGTTAAGCATATACAATAACAACCACACATAAAGAGATGAGAGTAATGCAAGTATCTGTGTCTCTTTTAAAAAATAATCGTTGTAGAATAAATCTGGTCTGTTTCTCCTAAATACCTGTTTCTGGATGAGATGGTTTTGATTAAAAAATGTTTTTCTAGCTCATACTACATGCTGAGATTGGCCCCCCTTTTTTTTTTAAGAGAGCATTGTTTTAAAATCTTGAACAACTTAATGTCAGAAAAGTGAAGAGAAATTTAATTAATTGAGGTATTTACCTTCATTATAACCAAAGTAAAATATGTTAAAATACGTATTTATGTGTGCCTGCATGTGTACACACACAGACATACACACAGACACATACACACATTCCCTTCTTCCTCTTCCTTTGAGCCCATTCTTTGTTTTTTTCCTTACAGTTAAGGTCTCGGTTTTTCCCTGGGAGGGGGGGGTGGCGGAGAGTAACAACAGTGCCCTTAAGTGCACCTGATTTCTCTCGCTGTCATGAGATCTATCGAAAATAAATTTCCAGTCTATACAATGACATAAAAATAAGGTATTGTATCTGGGTTGTGAAAGATACTAGAATACTCTGCTGTCACATTCTTGTAGGATTAAAACAAATTTTCTGTATTTCTTTACACAACCATATGGAAATCTTTTCAAGTAAGTATAATTCAAGAACACTAAGAAGCGTTTAAAAGCACCTCTCTAAATAAAGCATACTGTTAGCAACTGTTGGGCTTAATGACATGAAGATGGGAACAGTTTTCTCAAGAAAGTTGTGTGTAGTCAGGAAGACAATCCTAGCCACAACAGAAAGTGAGACAAGGAAAATAAGCACTGCAGAAGTTTAAGTAGCCTGAGGATGTCTCCTTGGAGGTGAAGAAGCACACGGCGAGTGTGCAAGTAGGAAACACAGATGCCAGAATCTACCAGCGGGGCCGGACTGCCTCGCCCCAGGAATCCAGGGTCTTTGGCCAGAAAGCAGCAAGTCAAGTAAGGGCACGAGGCTCAGAGACAGACGCAGAGAGAAGGCTGGCTTCCACCCTGCATCTGACCGCCTCCTCCACCCCTGCCCCATTGTCATCACCTCTGGCCACCACCATGCTATCCCTGAGCACTCTTTTCTCTATAAATAAGCCAGGGTGACTTTTTTCAAAAGATAAACCAACATAGACTCCTCCTCTCTCACTCACCCATCCCGCGGCTCCGCGGCTTCTGTCAGAGCCAGAAGAAACTCCGGCAGGACCCCTGCAGACGAGGCCTACGCGGCCCACCCATCTGGCCCCCAGGTCGCCCTCCGCACACCTGATGGCCGCTCCGTATGTTGCCCCACAACAGACCCACAGGGCTCCTGGGAGACGCGGAGAGCACGGCGCTGGGGCTGTGGCCAGGAAGGCGAGGGATAACCCAGGACAGGCACAGACACAGAGCCCGGCACACACCGAGGGGGAGAGGTGCGTGCGTCAGCTGCCCAGAGTTCATAGACGGTCTCATAAATGTGAGCAGACTCACTAAGTTATCCGTCCTTTTATTCTTAATGAGCTAGTCCTTGCTCTAAAGCGCTCAAATGGTGTCTCCTTCTTGGCTTTGCAGGCTGCTGGTCACCTGGGTGTCCATTTCCCATGGACGGTAAGGGGTAGGGGCTCTACGCTGGGGTGAGAGAACCTGGGAGAACTCCCCACGATGCTGCTGCGGCTACTCCAGCAACCCGCATGCTGCTGTGGGGGCATGGATCTGTCTAGCATGGATGTCTAAAGTTCCGGTCATGTTTTCACGCGTGCTACTAAGTATGATGAGAACTTTCTAGGATTGCTGGTTCCCCACCTAGAGCCTACCCTGTATGACAGCCCTAGTCTCCAGCTATCTTTGGTATTTTCATTAACAATTTTTTAAAAAATGATACTCATAATGATTATTTTTATTTAAGAAGTCTGCTTTGTTCTGAAAGTTAATACCTATGAAGAACACTTACTATGAAAATGAATCAAAGCTAACAATGAGATTAAAACCTACATATAAAGATAGTTAATACTGAAAAGGAAATAAATCTACAGATATGAAGTTAATAAATAGAGAAAACTGTATGTTCAAATAACATGCCATGTTTCAAGGTTTCAAGATCACACTACAAGGTGATCGAGAAGAAGTATGGAAACACTGACAGTACGGCACCAATCCCTGAGAAGAGAAAGCAGTATGAGGCACAGTGCCAAGGGTAAGCGTACTGAGAAGCCCGGTGGCATGAGACACCGCACTCAGGGTTCTGGAGTTCGCCCACTTTCCACTAGACGCCCACACAAAACTGTTCAGGAAATTGAACAGGGTGACCATGTGAGCAAAACCTAATGGGAGAAGAAAGCAAGAACAGAGTGGGAACGAAGCCAAGGACCTTGGCCCGGGACCAAGAGAACGCCCTTGTTCCTCCTTACCTGCACTCGCTGGGCCCTGTGGGGACTTCTACTGTTTACAAGGGACTGAAGAAGCAGGGAACATCTTCTGCCGGAGTCTGTTTAAAATGTCTGCTTCACACAGAACAACACAAAGGTGGGCAAGCGTGAAAGTCTGGAGACATCTGGGAGCACGGCTGTTACGGTCTGAATCCCCAGGTTGTTTGGACTCTCATACGCTGCCCTGCCATGCACGGACGGAATTTAGACAATTACTCCCCGTTAAAGTACTTAATAGGTGCTGATTCCAGAACCGAGAAAAAAATTTGAAGAAGGTGCACGTGAAGATATTAAAATCTGAATCGTGGTAGGAAATTTTCAGTATTGACCATCAACTCAGTCCCAGTAAAGGCAGTAGCAAAAGGTCAAAACAAAATCATTCAAGAAGTTTCTGAAGCTTCTAAAAGCCTCATTAAAAACCACATCCTGTTAAAAGTACGAAAACCCTGGAGAGTCAAGTGAGAGAGATGAAGTATGTGCATTCAGAGTATCCCCATGAGCAAGAAGATGGGAGACCTCCCCAGGTTCAGAGAGAACTTAATTCCAAAGCTACTTACCACAGAGCAAAAGAAAGGCAGTAGGTGTCTTAAAGAAGGTCTCGCGAACCAATGGCAACATTATCAGAACAGCTTTCACACGCCCACGGCCACCAGACCCTGCAGTCCTCTGTAATGTCACAGCAACTGTAGGAAGGGGCTAAGAGAACACTCTCTGTCGCTGGCCGGGAAGAACCCAGCCTGAAACAGCTCCGCGCCTCTCCCGGAGCCGCACCTCCGCACCCCCACCTCCCGCACAGGCTCTCACACCTTGACAAGTGAGCCCTGCAGAAGCCCACGCTCCCCTTAGCAGTGGAAACAATGAGGACAGCGCAGGCCATGTGGAGGGGCCTGCTGGGGGCCTGCGGCCACACTGCTCTGGCTCATCTTGTTAACCGACCACTTGCTTAGCAAGGTAACACACTACACGCAAACGCTGGTAGCAAGAGATCCGGGAAGGGACCGATGTTTCCCGGCTGCCATATCCGGCCGCCCCGGCCCTGGCAGGGGTGGGTCTGGAAGGCCGGAGCTGTGGTCGCAGATGGTAATCCCTCAGCCCTCCTGCGCCCCACAGGACTGGGAAGAGAAACACGGGGCGCCCTCCCGTGTGCGGCCCGCTGCTGTGCGCTGGCCCGCGTCCCCTGGAGCCTGCTCCCGAGCCATCAGTGCCCCGACCACCCTCACTGCCCACTTCCTGTTGGCTCAGCTCTGTTCTACTCCTACTGGGAAGCCACTTGGAGCCATCGGCCTACCCATAACTAATGGGAAGTCACAGAAACAATCTACCTGTTTCTTGATTTTTGCTATTATGTGACAGTTTGATTTTCGTTCTCTGCACTGTCTCTGTCTCTAGAGGGGACCGGTCACCTCGAACAGATTGAGTATTCCTGCCTCCACCGGGGTTGTGCTCTTGGTGTCCATGCCCCTCTACTAAGCTCAGATTTCAAAGAATGTTCAGGATGCTATGGGCTTTCAGCCGACTCCGTGATCTCATCAGCGGCAGGGAACAAATGTCCTGTTCATCCAGAGCCCCTCATAGTCCTCTGTGGGAAAGAACATTTGAGGAATGGAGTTTGTTCCTAACTTGTGTATACCTAGAACTCCGAGCCTTCCTAAGCTGTAAACCCTCCCGATGGTCTCCCGACTCCCCCAAAATTATATGCACGCCTTTCCTTATAACTGCAACGAATGAGTTATGGAAGAGATTACCAGGAGATTTGGACTGTAATGGAGTATTATTTGTAATTACACATAATTACAGTGTATCACCCTGGGAAGACCCAGTGAGCTCATCTATTAAAATTTCGTCCTTTATTTTACATTCAGGGAAGTAAAGCAGAGAGGGCCTCATGCAAACAGTGACCGTGAGCAACAGGACGAGGTTCTAGGACCCCTAGCTCCTGGAGCAGTGGGCTTATCATTTGTCAATTTCCCCCTTGCTTCTTACGAGTTTCCAATGGTTCATTATATGTGTTTGATTTCAAATGTGTGTTTGCCTGAAACATACCGACTAAAAACATAAAATGGCTTATGTACTACTTCAGATATCCTTGCTCTATTCACCACCAGCCACATAATTCCACTTCTTGATCCCTTCTACTTCTGGTTCCGTAACTTCTATAAATCAGCACAATGGCTTACTGTAGATTTACCTGATTCAAGTTTGCTTTCCAACCTTTGGGCGGCCCTTTCTTTTCCTATGCCAGCATGCTAATTTGTTGAAATAAAATCTTTATGTAAAACATCCTAAGAGTTAAAAGTTACAGTTATCTTATATGGTTATCTTCATTTTTTACTTTCTTTTTCAGACTACATTAACTCTGATTTGAAATCTTATTTTGAGGACAGATCTTCTAAGTGTTGTTTTCTCTCATTTCTAGTTAAAGTTAGCTGAATTTTTACATGGCCTTCTTATACACATCTCAAGCGTTTACATTTCAAGGTATTGCTGCTTATTTTACACCCCTGCCCAACATATTCTCTTTAACATATCGTCTTCCCTCCCTCTCCGAAAAGGTAAACTTGACCTGTCCGTAGGATAATCGATGGAATGTGATGAGAGTTTTTTTTTTAAATATAACTTTCAATACTACAAAAAAATATTTCAGAATGACATATTAAGTAAGAAATTTACGTGGTATTGTTGGCAATTCCAGATACATTATATGGGAACTCAGAACCAGACCAATAGTTCTGACAGAACTGAAACTTTAAAGGGGTGTCTACTGATACAAAGCTTTGTATAAGAAAGGGAGAACAGAGAAAAAGTCAGCTAAAACCCAGCAATCTGGAACATGTGGCTTTACAAATACATTGGGCAGCCTGAGTGACAAGGCCAAGGGGAGTGAATGTCAGCAGACACCTTACAGTAACAAGCACAGATTATAATAAATTAGCAGCAAAATAAGGTATTCCCATGGCAGGTATAATGAAAAAAGTGGCCCGTGAGCAAAAGCTCCCATGAAAGAAAATTAGTGGACAAAGGGTTACAGAAGGAATTCCCTCTTCTAAATAGTTAAAGCAATACAAGGAAAAAGGAGGACGGGTCACAGAAGAATACCATCTTCCTCGAGGCAGCAGAGATTACCTTCTTTAAAATAAGGAGCTCGGTAATCCGTGCTTCTGACAGGCTCCTGGTCCACAGCCGACCAAGGGTCCCGGGGTCTATTGTTAGCTTTGCACGATTGTTTCACCTTGAAAGTCATTCTCTCTCTCCCTCAATAAAAAAGAGGCGGTTGAAAGGTCATCAGAAGAACCCGAGAAAAGAAAGAACTGGAAGGACGTGGAAACAAAGGGCTTGGGGGAAGAGCCAGGGCTCCTGGAGAGGCTGGAGCAGAGCCGCTCAGGCTTCGCTCCCACTGAAGGAGCTGGGTCCTGCCCACCCATCTGTCTGTCCAGAGCTGCTGTGAGCCGAGCTGGGTGCTGAGGCCACGCTGGCTGCAGGAAGCAGCCCCACTCCTAGAGGGGGTGAGCAGGGGCGCGGGGAAGGAGTCGCACCCTCTCCACCAGAGCCCCCGGGGTGGGTGCCTGCTGCTGCAGCCCATGCCCAGACGTTCATGTCTTAAAGATTTCTCAGGTTTACTTTCTCATACAAATGGTGCTGCTTCACGGCACACCGCACCGAAGTACTTCATGTACTTTGCCGAGTCCGGCAGCGCAGCAAACGAGACTCTGAAACTCCCATACGGGCTGCGATCAACAAGCAGTGCCGGCGAGGCCCGCACAGGGAACACCACCGACCCGGGCCTCCTTGACCGACCATACTTTTAATTCTCCCAGGTCACGTGCAAGCTGTGGCGAGTTCAGCTACCATCAGGGAATACAATTCACTAGGAAAGAAGGAAACTATAGAGAAAAGCCTTGTCTACAGGACCCACACACTTGCTTTCCCCCTTTTCCAAGATGACGCAAGTAAAGAAGGAAAAGCCCAAGGTGACTCCTGCAACGGCTTTGGGGCAGCCCAGCTTGGGACAAAGGGTGAAAGGGGTGGTGGCACCTGCCTCCTCCGCTGAGCACACTGACCAGGGAAACCAGTTAGACCACTAAGCCTCACTTGGGGCACTAAGACAAACAAACATTTTTCCAATGAAAAAGCTACTTGAGAGCTCTAATAGTATTAAGCCAAAGAGGATCAGCTCATATGATTAAACTCACCTAAAGAGAATTAAATTTAAATGTACTTTAAAAGTCTCACTCTCAAAGACAGCAACATAGATTAGTTGCTCAAAGTTGAAGCTTAAAAATGGCCACATTATTTCAGTCATGATTTCCAGGATATCTGGTGACCTTTACTTTTTTGAAATCTGATTTCTTTCTACCATATTTAGGCTTAAATCATTTGTTTTTATTTTGAGTGCATCTCTAATGTAAACCAAAACACTAAAGTCATTTTCAGTTTCAATCCTAAAAGGCAAAAAAAGTGATAAGCATATAAATTGTTATAAAATATGCATTAATGTTTTCAATATAATTGTCAGAATATACGTTTTATTTAGAACTAAAATACAAAGTAAATAAGGAAATGAAACAATTCAAAATGGGGTTAAGATATTTTCCCTCTGATGTTTCACATTTTCCGACAATTCACAAAATAAAGTACATCTTTTAAAAGGGCAAACTTGAAACTAAAAGTCAAATAAAACATGCTTGACGAAAAAAGAGCAATTCAAAGGGTTTGTTTATTTTTCCTGGGGGCAGGGCAGAAAATAAATTACCTAGTTATGAGAATCACAAGGTTCCCCCAGCCCTCGCGGTAACAGCTTTGTGGAATTTGAAACCTCCGTCTTTATTCACACTGTTATTCACAAAACTTAAAATGATTCTCTAGTTTGGAATACATGGTTTGAAATGGTTTTTTCCTTTTTCCATTTTAGTGTGTCATATCTGATGTGTCCTTGCACATGTGTTTCCTTGTTCTTGCTGTACACGTGCTTTGCAGGCTGTGCGCCTGGACGGTGCTGCTTAAATACAAGTTCATGGCTAAGATCCTAAAACCATCCTCACCTATCAGCCCACCCTCCAGGCGACGACTGAGGTGAGGCTGTTGCGGACACAGATACATGGCCTCCGGCAGCCCTGTCTAACTTCAGAAAGGAAGGGCAGTTTTAGGGCGCCTGTCACTCAGCTGTCACCCGCAGGCTGAAGGTGCACAGCAAAGAGAGCCAGAGAGGCAGCCCGAAGGCTGAGAGGCGGCAGAAACCCGGCTGTGCTGAAAGGGAAAGCGAGAGTGTGATGGAGAGCGGTGTTCCTAAGGAAAGACTGTTTTAATCTCTGTGTTCTTAGTAAGAGCCCTTGCCTGGTTCAAAAGGGGGAAAAACAGAGAAAGAAGCATATTAGATTAATGACAAAATCATAAAAAAATTGACATATTAAAACTATGTAAAGAATTAGACTCATTTGACATTGGTGTTCATGAAGAAAATTTTAACAATATTATAAATAAGATTAATAAAAGAAGGGGGAAATGAAGTCTTTATGGGAAATACTGCATGGTGTCATCAGCTTTGAGAACATGAGTCAGGAATTCTCTCTTAAGTCTTTAATTTTTTCAATGTTCGAATTGATGCTGCCACATATTTCAATGATATTTAAGCCATGACAGCAGTTTTCTAGGCAAGGGACACTTCCCCTTCAAGAAGCAAAACTCTTTTCTTTTCCCTAAATAAGCATAATAACACGGGCAAGCTGTTTGTGAGGGAAGGAAAAAACAGAACCCGAAAAAACTGCTGGAAGATCTAAGAACATCTGCAGGAGACACCAGAATCTATTCAGTGGGTTATAACAGATTTTTTTTTTTTTTAGCATTAGAATTTCCATTAAATCTTTTGCAGAAATAAATTCCAGCTCCCACTTTCAAAAACATCTCAAAAATATGGATGGAGGGTTTTAGTTCTGATTGGCGTTTCAAGTCTAGGGAGTCCTGGAGGTGAGGGAGCAACTCGGGGTGCACGGTCTCTGGGCTACAGAAGTAATTCAGGAGGTGTCTTACTGCTCCCGCTACAGACTACGGAGAGATGCTTATAAGCCATCACCAAAGTAACGCGAATCCGAAGTCTATTCAAGGAAGCAGATGAACAGAAAGAGTTCAGTGTTCCTGCTGCTGTGGGTAAACCAAGGACTTGCATTTCTGTCGGGGAAATACAAATCGAGACAATAAAAACAAAACACAACAAAACACAAGAAACCCAGGGCGCACTCCTCATTTTTACTCACAAACTGCGAGCACGGAAGGAATTCATGATCCCCAGAGCGGAGACGGTTCTTGGCCACGTTCAAACACTGGTGTGGCACTCAAACGGTTTCTTTCAAACTGCTTTAAAACTAAACATACGCTTTCCCCCCTTCTCTGCTAATTACACACTTTTCCGTTAAAGAAGCGAGCCCTTTATTGCTCGTAATTTCAGCTATCACTTGCTTGGGCATCTTCTCGGATCAATAGCCCATAGTTAAGCGGAAGAAAAGGCTAAATGTGATTGCTATTCGCAAAGCAAGGATTAATTTTTAGATTTTAAGTGCTCTTGTGTTTCGTGTTAAAATAAATTAAATTCCAGTCACAGGTTCAGGGTAGCTACACATTCAGAGCTTTTTGTTAAATATCTGTCATTTTTTACATGTGGAATCCTGGCATAGGTTATAATAAAATCCAGTGTGCATTCTGCAATTTTCCAGGTGCTGCTGGTGGCCATACATCTTGGATGGCAAAACTACATGGGTTGGAGCACCATAAAAATCAATAAATATTAACCTTTTCTGGCACCCTGTGCACGGTGCTCTATCAGTCGCTGTCAGGTGACAGAACAGTCAGTGATGAACTGTATTTCTCCGCTAAGGGACCCACAACAAATTTAGAAATCAATAGAGATTAACATACTTTTTAAATAAAAAAATCATTAACGGGTTTTTATTTTCTATAGAAAGAACACAAAACCCAGTAAGCCCACATTCTGAGCAGGTGCCCTGGGTGGGGCATAAACACCAAGCAGGACGCTAAGCCGAAGAACAGAGGATTTCACACCTCTCTCCGGCTCCCCTTCATGATATGGATTAGACGTAACCTGCTTTCAGACTTGAGGTGACACGCTAAGAAGTGGGAAAATGTTTATCCCATTACGACATCCCGTCTTATTTCTGTTGGCCATCCACATTCTTCCAGATGAGCTACAGACAATACCTAGTATCATCTAGCAAAGGTTTGCAATAAAGGGCACAACTGCTCAGTAAAACCAGAATGTCACTTTATGCCATGGGACTGTCCTCGGGGTCACTTCAGTAGTGGCCTTCTCACTCTGATTCCATGCCACCTGCACGGCCCTCCTTCATACAACACGGGTGCTGGCCTTAACGTGCGGTGCCCAACAAGCGAACAGATTGCCAGCTGGGAGCTGCCAACACCCACACCAAGGACTGTGTCCTAGGTACTCCACGGTGCACGCTCTGGTCCTCCCAAGATCTGACGTTTAGCTTTGTAGCTGTAGCTCAAACTCGCTGGACAGTCCAATGTACTGATAACGCAGGAGGTGAATGCAGAACGAAGCTGTCGAATTCAGTCATTTAAACAGCAAAGTGTAACATTATTTGCAATCTCACTCATCAGTATATCCAGGCCGAGGCCTTGATGGAGAACAAACATAAAGGTTTTCATGGCCCAGTTCCCTTAAAAAATACTGTGGAATTTCAATAGGGCAGCCCCTCAGACAAACAGCTCAGTCATCAGATGGAAAATGAATGCTCCATACAGAAGGCAACAGCTGTGGATAAGAGAACTTCGATGTGCTAAAAGCTCTATTAACATAAAATCTAAAAGTTAGCCGTGGAGGAAAATGATTTTACACTTACCACTCTTTCAGTGACATCTATGTTTTTAATCTCTAGATAAATCAGCTAAAGAAAAATCAGAATTCTTATGAAAATAACAACATACTAGTTATAAATCTTAGGTTGTAAATTTTAAAATGGCTTTTTTGGTGGAAATAATTCTAATGAATTCATTTTTTTGTAATAAATAGTAACTGTTAAAGCCTGATGATTTTCAAAGTGACTGCTTTGGGGGTAGAATGAGGAAAATCTTTAAAACAAATTAATAATAGATCTTACAATAGGATCTACTAGGCATTCATTCCTCCAAGACAGTTTGGTTCTTAGATGATGTCAGAAGGCAGCAGAAAAAACATTCAAATAACCCAGATTCATCAGGAAGTCTCTAGTATTCGGCCATCACACCTGACCCTGATGGCAAGAGCTCCTCCCACGATGCAGGGCAGGCACGGCAGGTCCACAGGGCACTCGGCTAACAGCCGGGGCAAGCGCGTGGCCCAGAATCACTGTGGGGCTGGCAGTGGCCCCCAAGAACATGCTTCAGGCCTGGACACCAAGTGCCTCATGAAAAGCCTGTTCCAAAATGGCCAACTTCTTCTTCTTTCTTTTTTAAGCTTAAGGTTAGAAAGGCTAAAAAGATTTTCACAAACCAGTCCAGGAAAGTCTTATCTATTTTAAGTCAAGTGTGATTAGCATCATGACACAGCGCTTGCTGTCTGGATCCCTGATCCCACAACTCGGCCAGGGACAGGGACAGTTCTCAGCCTTTTCCCCCACGTTTGTCACCAAAACTTCAGCGAAGATGAAAAACAAACAGAAAAATATAACATCCTGAGAGATCACCCAAGATTAACACAAGCTCCTAGAGACAACTGTGATGATCTTAATTTTTCTATGTAACAAGCATCCATGAGGCTACAGTACATTTTCCAGACTCAAAAAAAAAAAAAAAAAAAAGAAAAGACCACTTTCCCTTTTGCGGGAAAGATGTGTGCAAAAGGGGTTGAGGCAGACATAAAAATCACAATCTCCTTTTTCTCTGTAGTTTCTATCCATAATAGCTTATAGCCTCAGTGTGCACGAGCCCCACGGAGTATCCATATCCGGAAATGGAGATAATTATTTCTAGGCTGACAGATTTTATTCTAACACCATCCTGCCATCTTGCAGCAGTCATTGAGAATATGAAGAAATTCGTATACGAGAAGGGAAATAATTCCAGCCCGAGAATAGCTTTGTTGACTTTCTACATGAAGGAACAAAATAATCATCAGTAAACAACACCATCACCATCACTGGGGAAATTCTTCCTTTCTTCGTAGAGTTCAGCTTTAAGGCCCTGCATTCTCTCATCCAACAGCATCTTTGATACGTGGCTCCACACCGGTAACATCAAGCACAGATTCGTGTAATGGGACACAAATGAAGGGAAAACCCCCAGGAAGTTCATCTATCCTTAAAGAAGGGACACTTTACCTGCATAACCTATTTAATGCCATTCTGGGCAACTCTGGTCTATTCTGATTTATTACAACTCTTCTTGTCCTTGACGTATTCAAGTGTTCGCCTACCATCCCCTCACAGTGCACCGTGTGTGTCTGAGTGGATCCCTGTATTTGCTTTTGGTTTTCCTTCTGTGCCTGGAACACCATCCTAACCTTCCAATCAATGGGTCATTACTGAGAAAACCTACCGAAAACTCCCGAGTCATGGTTACAGGTCCCCACGGAGCACATGTGCTCCACCAGCGAGCTCCAGGACTCAAACGGTGAGCGGACGTGCGTGAGTGACAGCTCTGGGCCACCGCAGGGCGTTGGGGAGTGTGGCCTCGGGCCCCAGAACACACCAGCTACAGACACACGAGAGGTCTTCAAACACGTGGTCAGGAAAATTCGGGATTTAGATAAGCAATCATGTAGGGATTAGCAGAAGTCTTCTGAAATTATGAGGTGCGTCACAAAATCCGGGCGAAAGTTCGACGAAAAATCATGGGAAGAAACTGTGTCATCTCTGGCAGTTTCCAGAGGAGCGGCGGCTCGGAAGGCACTGGAAGCCGGCGGCCCGGCTCTGGTGCCCGTCTCTGCCGCAGGAGCTCGGCTGGTGTCCTCCCATGCCTTCCGGATCCGTCACCCTCAGCTAAGGAATGGGACTTCTGTGTAAATGTTTTGAAAGAAATGTACAGTTTACACACATGGCTCAAGGAACTCAATTAAGAAATAAACAACAAAGGAAAATGTCCATTCCCAAAGTGTGTGCTCCCCCCACTCATCACCTTTCCCCCAGTAAGATCGGGCGGTGTCACTTGGTCTGCAGTCAGTGGGCTGGAGGTGACCCGAAGGATCCAGAGGCCGAGGGCACAAGCCACCGAGCGAGCCGTGCGCAGCAGACACTTGGTAAGAAGCGACTTCATGTTTCTCACAACGGTCTCCCAAGCAGGACTCAGCGTGCCAGGGTTTTGACGGGACAGATGGCGGGAAAGTCAAACCGCATCCGGGGCACGGCGCTCGTGACTGATACCGAGCCTGCCACGTCACTGCGCTGTCACCTTCCTGGCTTTCTGTTTCCCTCGGTTCAAAACTCTCTCCACCTCTTCAAATTCTGGCTTCTCCCAATGTCCTGGGTCGCCCCTGGAGCCTCGTTCCTCAGCCCAGCTTGCCGGGACCCTGCTGGCCTGGGCTGCCCACGACCTTCAGGGAAGGTCTGTTCCCTAAGTAGGTCTGTCAAACACCACCACCCCCAAACCCTGACTCCCCTGACATATGTGTCATAAGAGTTCTCCCTTCGGCAGATGTCCCCTCTGTGGCGGCAAGTCCTATCTGTGACGGACAGTGACCGGGTGCCTTTCTCCCCGCTGAGCCCCGTGCGGACGGGGCACGCGTGCTCTGTCCACAGCGCCCGGCCTGCACGTTTCCCTGCATGTTCCGAATCCCGGCGGAGCTTTCGTGGGTGACTTCAAGGAGGTACTGTTCAAGGACCACCGCGAAGAGACTGGCTGTAATCTAAGAAGCTAATTCTCTGACCGCCATGATCAGAGAGGTTTCTAACTCGTTCCGCACACAACAAGCAACGCCTCAAGATGACAGAGGCGGTAAGTTTCACAAGCGCACCACGGGGAGGGCCGGAGCGGACTTGAGCGCAGCCCGATCGCGGTATCAGGGAACTGCTTTTGTGTTTGTTTTTTCACCATTCCATGCTGGCGATCTTGCCAGAACTGGAGAAGAGGGTTCTATTTCCTTAATTCCGATTACTGAGGTCTTTAAAATAGTGTTAACGGCATTCGCTGCCTTCCCTTCTCGTGTTAAAAAGCAACATGTTGTAAGAAATACTGAAAAGCTTGCACTGTTAGGCCCACCATTTTTTTCTAAATAAGTACATATGTTACAAAATGAAATGGGGGACACTTTCAGCATACCATTTTAATATCTTCTCAGATGCTTTTAAATTACAGAAATAATATATGTTTGTGATGGAAACAAACCATTGCAATGCAGAGCTACGTAAAAAAAAATGCTCAGAGTCCATTCACCATCTCAACGGACCCACGGAGATGGCTGGTATCAAGAGTTCGCTTTTGTCATTCTACGTGTTTCTTCAAGCTCAGACAAACACACATGTGGGGTGGGTGCCTTCTCCTTCTTGAAGAAAGAAAGAGTCTCAGCAGGCCCCTTCCTGTGCAATTGCTTTTGGCGTGTAATCACGCATTGCAGGTGCGGACATACATGCAGTTCATCTGTAACTGCTGCGTGTCTGTCCACCGTACAGTCTCCTCCTGATGGGAACCAACAGCTCCCAGCCATGACGACAACTCACAACAAAGCATCCTCATATACCAGTACATTTATTCCCTAAGAATGATGCTTTTGTAGAATTTCTGAGATCAACAGTGTGTGTGTTTTAAAATCCAACAACAGAGTTTTATTTAGCAAGTCACTCTCCCATCAGTAATGTATAAGATTTCTAACTTCATGGGTCACTTTCAACCTTTTAGGTTTCTGCCAATGGTTTAAAACTGGCATCTTATTGTTGTAAAGTACTGACAATCAGTGAGGTTAAACACCTTTGTCTATACTTACAGGTAATCTGCATTTTAAAATGTTTATTCAGATTTGTCTTTTGTGTGTGTGTATGTGTGTGTGTGTGTGTGTGTGATAGGGAGAGTGTGGGGAGAGGGGTAGAGGCAGCGGGAGAGACCATCTTAAGCCAGTTCCACGCTCAGCTGGAGCCCTACATAGGGCTCCATCCTAGGACCCTGAGATCATGACCTGAGCCAAAATCATGAGTCAGACGCTTAACCAACTGAGCCATTCAGGTGCCCCTAGATTTGTCTTCCCACCCCCCCCAAAAAAAAATCCATTTGAGAGAGGTTTCAGTAAATTAGGAATAGTGACCTTCTGTGGGAATACTAATTATATTAATCCTGGCTCTGTCTTACATGTTGCAAATATTTTCTCATAATTGATTGTGAAGCTTTGTTTACTCTTTTTCCCTTTTTGGTTCTGTCTTTTAGGTCTTCTGTAACTGTGAGGTCATACAAATATTATGAGGGTTGTCTCCATCATCGCTTGACTATGTAAGAATTTAAAATAAAAATTCAATTCATATGAATATTTTTAGAAACAAAGATATAATACCTTTCTTCTTAATTATTTGAATCTCCTTCTTTAGGTCTTTCTCCTTCACACTTCAATTACTAAGTGTCTGGGGTTGACAAATATAAGATTTGAAAACACAATTAGTTGTTTATAATAGTTCTCCATTGGTCTTCTGGTCAGATTATTATCGAGCTAACGAACACCACTGTATGCAAAAACTCTACTTGTTACTTTAGACTTTGTTTCCAATGAGGAAGCACCAGTGTGATGCTATCTGTAGAGGAAGGCCCCATCAGGAAGGCCGGTTTTCTTGCATTTCAATCCTCATTTGCTTCAGGAGAGCCACTCTCAAGAGTCCAGAGTTAGAGAACGACAAATAACATGAGAGAAGCATGGCGTGTGAGAAGTCTAGTGGGTGTTTTAGGTATGTATGTTTAGATAAATGTCAATGTATTACAAATAGAATTTATGTCCTAAAATAATAGAGGATACATGATCAAAAATGCAAGTTTAGAATTTAAGATACGTTATTAGCCCCCTCTCCTGGGTCAAAGGTATCCATCCCTACACCAGCTTATACTCACAACCTCGATCACATCCTACTCTGCAATGTCAATTCTGTCTCTGGGGTCTAACTGATTCTTTTCCCTCCCTGTGCTTTTATAACCCAGCCAAGGACAAGGGAGCTAGCTGTCTTTCTTCAGTGGGGTGACTACCACCTATCCCTACTCTGCTTGGTACAAACACAGGCAAGTTCCTTTGTGGACTGATCATTTTCTAGAGGTCATTCAGACCATAATTTCAGGCCCTCGCCACTATCCTGATGGTCCTTCTTAGGAAATTAGACCCAGTGGGAACGTTTTCTCCCTCTGCTTAGTCTATGGGTCAGCATTTTCCTTCCCTTGTAGTTCTTAATTCCCTTAAGTGGCAATTATTTAAGACATAGTTAGAGAAGGTGCAATCTACATTCATCCAATAAAACCTAAATATTAAAAAGGACAGAAAAATTCAGCATGGTTACTAAGGATAAATGGGACAGCATTTAGCATTTGAAAGGTACCAACGAAGTGGTACATGAGTAAATGTATAAAATTAAAAAAAAAAGATTGGAGGTAAAAAAAAAAAAAGATTAAGAACTAAAAGACACACTATGTGTCAAAGAGACAGAGCATCTTAATTATAAAAGGTTAATATCACAGTCAGAGTCAAGAAATAGGTGGAAAAGCCACTCCAATAAATACTACCTAGAAATCCACCCAAGGCAGCTGATAAAGACAAATTTTAGATTTTTAATGAGCATATGATAAAAATCAGTTAGATTAGCACTGTGGTCCAAAATATTCTCCACAGAAATACCATGCTGGTGCTGAAAACATGATGCTTGGGATGAAATCACCATGTCTGTGCAAAGACATGTTGGAAAGACCGATCACTGCACGGACACAAGAGATGAATGTGCCCTAAGCTAATGGTTTTAAAAGGAGCCAAAGGAGAAAGGTTAAGAATTCTGAATTTTATGTGGCCCATTCATAAGGAAGTGGTGAAACTACTGGAATGGATAAAAACCACCAGAATGGATTTAATTAAAATGATTTAATTAAAATACCCTCACGAAGCATGCAGAAGCTCGGACCGCAAGTGTAGGCTGTGTGAGCTATGGATACTGTGGAGCATAATGTGTGCAGGCCAGTAGGCAGAGTGCTCATGAACTCCACTTCTTCCTGTGGTCTTCATGTGAGAGCAAGTAAACACCTGTGAAATTTTAAAGACTGACTCAAGTCCAACTATATTCTTAAAGTTTTAAAACTTAATCTTCATGATTTGGTCTTCAATTTAACTCCTTATCTGGCTGGTGTATCAGAAAGTGGCATTTTGTCAAGAAAATCCAACATGTGGTGTTTGTGAGACACAGCAGACACATGAAAAACTTCTGGGTTGAAAGTGAATTTTCATCCATAAAACCAGATTGATTCCACTAGGACCACTTTAAAGGTTTTATTCAACTCCCACAGTTAGAAAAGGTCTAATCTCTATCAACAATCCCTTATTCTTCTGCCCTACACAGATCACTTCCCCGGATGCCTTCCCAAAGCACCTTGGACCTTATCTCTGTAGGCCTTAGGTAGCGACTGGGTGTTTATTTGTGTGGTTGTTCAATTAATGTCTATTCTCCACTCAATCAATAATCCCTCTTAAGGCAAGGGCCAAGTCTGGGCTGCTCACTCCTCTCCTCTGACGTCTCTGGTGCATACAGCACAGGGCGCTGGGCTCATCATGGGTGGACAGCGTTCCGTATTTGTTTGCTGGTGATCTGCTAGGTCTGAACACAAAATAGTAACCAATTCTCAAACAAAATCAGTTTCTAGTCACTTCAGGACTTTTAAAGTGTTTTTCAACATACTAAGAAGCAGAAGAATGTAAATCTCATGCACTCAACAAAGTTTACAAAACCTGCCCACAAAAAAGGTTTAGAAATGACTGATTTAACTTTTCAGTGACAGAACCCAGAGGTCATCACCAGAGACAGTGAAAATGCTTTTCAGGAACAGTTTGGAGCTCTTAGGGAAGGGTTAGACAATGTCAGTTCTGAAACTGGTGGGTGCCTTGCTGATCGGATTCTATGGGATGAAATCCTGTAACTGCAAACAGTATATCACAGCTATCTAGGAATCTACAGTTTGGTACTGCACATAAGGATTCATATCAGAGACAAGACCCATGGCTGGCTTAGCCAGAGAGGGAAAGAGTGACACACTTGAGGAAATCTTACAGGCACGCCTATTTGCTCAGGAGACAGAAATAGTGAGTAGAGAGGATGGTCACGTCTGTCATGGCGTGGAAGCACAGGGCTAAGACAGAGGGACACTGAGGAGAGTCCGGAGAAAGCCGGACCCTGAGCAAATACACACACAGATCGAACGCCCACACACACAAGCAGGCGATACTTGGGGTCTAACTCAAAACCTTTAGGCCAAGCACATTCAATTTTATCTGTATTATTATAATAAACTATTGTTTCTCATGTGCTGAGCAAAAATGATTACATATAAATTAATGTAATCGGTGAATATCTAGACATCTTAATGCCTAGAAGATGAACATACCTAAATTGATTCTGCCATAAATCATAAAAATACACAGCCCTGGATTTGAAATGTCTTTTTCAATGTGGAAAAGACATTAAAAATTTGCTATGTTCAAAGTAAACATAAAACATCTTAAAAATGTCTTTCTAACACAATTTCTTCGACACAGAGAAACTGGGGTAAAAAAGAAAATATATTAAGTACTATAACAGAATCCTATCTAAAACCAAAATTACTTCTTTGACTGGTAAAGATTCATGACCTAAAAGCATACATCACGGGGAAATTTTCCTAGTTATGTACAGGGGAAAAGGCCAGAAATGTGGACAAAGATGATGTATTAGAATAACACGAGAGTAAAACAAAAGAAACTCAGAGTGTCATCCGGCTGCATTTAAAGGGCCGGCCTGGCCTTCTCTTGGGTCTTCAGCATGTGACTGCACGTTATTTGTGATCCGCCTGTCCGCTAAACCTCCTCACAACCCTACTGTGGACCCTACGGCCACTTCTGCCTGCTAGGCCTCTGGCCTGCCTCCCTTCTCACCTCTCCCTCCCCAGTTCTTTTTTTTTTTTTTCTCCTAAAGATTTTATTTATTTATCTGACAGACAGGGATCACAAGTAGGCAGAGAGGCAGGCAGGCAGAGAGAGAGGGGGAAGCAGGCTCCCCGCCGAGCACAGAGCCCGATGCGGGGCTCAATCCCAGGACCCTGAGATCATGAGGAGCCGAAGGCAGAGGCTTTAACCCACTGAGCTACCCCAGGCGCCCCTCCCTCCCCAGTTCTTACAAACCAAATGCTCTCCACTTGCCTCCGCAGGACTCCAGTCCATCCGCTCGGAATACACTAACTCCACTTACAGCGGTTCTAGTGCCTTTCCGTCCTGGGGCGAACCCGGTCCGTGATGCCGGCGTCCACAGAAAGGGCGCTTACAGGACAGTAACGAACATTACAATGACACTACATCTGGCACCCCTTCTATCTGGTCTTTGTAAATGGGAAGTCTGCCCTGGCGGAGTATCAGGGCTCATCTAACAAAGCTGAATCCTAGCACTGGGTTATCTGTCAAACACGCAGGGGTGCCACAGCTCAGTGCGCACTGGATACTCCAGGAAGTGTCAAGAGATTCAGTAACTATTCAGTTGCCAATGTAAAGAGGGTTAAAATACGACACTTAACTGCCTGATAAGTGAGAAAGGTCGCGAGTACCTTTTTAAAAAAATAAAAACTTGGGTGAAACCAGCTATAGTATTTACCAAATAGTACTCTGAAATTTCAAGACAACTGTCTGGACATTTTCATGACTCTCATTTTATATTAAGAGAGTCAGGAAAGTAAACAGTCTATTTATTAGAAACAGTCTTGTTTCTAATCATGAGACCAAGGTATATAAACATGAATATGCAAGTCATGCCATCAATCCAGGCCACCTAATAACATAAAATATAACCTGGAATATCCACTCTTGTCACTCAAGAGCAGCACCTACTGGCACAATTTAGAAGAACCCAGAAGACATAGAGTAATTTCAGTTCAATATTTTATTAATTAAATACTTATAGAGCACTTAATATATGCCAGGCACTATTTTAAGTACTTCACAAATATTAACTTATTTAATACTGCAAGACATTTATCACTACAAGAGACTTAATGACATAAACCTTACTCCAAGATTCAAGGATCTACTTCATTAGTGTGAGACGCAGATTCGGTTTAGAGCCAACAGAATCCAGGTCTGCCCCTGGCCGACATCTGGAAAGGAACCGATATTACATCCATTCTAACTTCACGAGCCAGACAACAAGCGTGCGGGAAATCCTGAAAGGCAGCTCTGCGAAAGGAGTTCTCCCAAAAAAAGAAGATCACATTTTACATTCCACACAACGTGAAGAATCTATACTAATTGCAAAGGAGTCTTGCCTTTTCCTTTATAAACAGGAAGTCACTCACATGAGGTTTTTATTTTAAGCGTGCATTAAAATTATGATTTTTCATAAGATGAAAGAATGACTCTGTGCCAATCACACTGACAAGCTACTCACCAAATGGCACTAATAGCGGTGACAAGAGTGAACCTGTCTGAGTGGAGCTTTTTAAGAAGTACTGAGACCAGCCATCAAAAGTATGATTTTTATCCAGTTGGGGCCCACGCTATGTTCTGCTGCAATAAAAGCTATTAGGTGATTTAAGGGACTACTTTACTGTGATAGATTTCCATCTATTAAAAGAATGTATTTAAGTGTTTTTAATCTTAGAAATAGAAAAAAAAGGGAAAAATAAACTGTAAGCATGTCTGTATAAGCTGAAACAGCTTAGTTCTTCGTAATTTTCCTGAATAAATTAACTTTGCAAAATTACTCAATTGATTTATATATTTCAGATGCTGATTAACATGTGTCATATGACATCTTTTTGGTCTATTTAATTTTAGAGTCTCAAGCCAATTAGTATAATTTCTGTATTAACTTCCCCATTTTCATTTTCCCATCCCAATCAACTCCCTTCCCTAATCACCCCACACCAACAGAGATGCCTATTTAATATCTTCTGCTATGCGTCCATGCAGGAAATAGAGAAGAAATAAGTATAATTTTTTGTACTTGTAATTTAAAAAGTTTTTATCTGTAGTAAAATACACAAAATTTACCATCTTAACCACCTTAAAGTGTACAGTTCAGTGATGTTAAGTATAATCACCGTTGGATAATCATGCTCCAGACTTTGTCATCTTGCAAAAGTCAAAGTGGACTTACTCAACAGCTCCTCATGTCCCCTCTCCCCAGCCTCTGGCAGCCACCATTCTATTTCCTGTTCCTATGAATCTGACTACCTGAGGGACCTCATATTCATATACGTGGAATCATACAGTATTTTTCTCTTTTGTCTGCCTTATTTCACTCAGCATAATATCTTCAAGGTTCATCTAGGTTGTGGCTTGTGCTGGAATTTCCTTTTTTTTAAAATTTTTATTTATTCATTTATTTATTTTTTATTTTTTATAAACATATAATGTATTTTTATCCCCAGGGGTACAGGTCTGTGAATTGCCAGGTTTACACACTTCACAGCACTCACCATAGCACATACCCTCCTCAGTGTCCATAATTCCACCCCCCTCTACCTACCCCCCTACCCCCAGCAACCCTCAGTTTGTTTTGTGAAATTAAGAGTCACTTATGGTTTGTCTCCCTCCCAATCCCATCTTATTTCATTTATTCTTCTCTTTTTTTTTTTTTTTAAAGACTTTACTTATTTATTTGACAGAGATAGACACAGAGAGAGAGGGAACACAAGCAGGGGGAGTGGGAGAGGGAGAAGCAGGCTTTCCGCCGAGCAGAGAGCCCAATGTAGGGCTTGATCCCAGGATTCTGGGATCACAACCTGAGCTGAAGGCAGATGCTTAATGACTGAGCCACGCAGGCGCCCTGGAATTTCTTTTTTAAGGCTGAATAATATTCCGATGTATATATTATATAATTATACACTTATTATATATAATGCAATTTATAATGATATATAGTTATATTGATAATTATATAATATAATTTACAGATTATATATATTTTCCTTATCCATTCATTTGTTGATGGGCACTTGGGTTGTTTCTTTTGGCTATGGTAAATAATATTGCTATGAGCGTGATCTGTTATCATTTCTTTTGTACATACACTCAGAAGCGGGAATGCTGGATCATTTGGTAGTTTTATTTCTAATTTTTTGAGGAACCACTATACTGTTTCCATAGCAGCTATACTATCTTAAATTCCCAACAATGCACAAAGGTTTCAAATTCCCTACACCCTTGCCAACACTATTTTATTTTTTTGATAGTAACTATTCTAATGGGTGTGAGATATTAAAAGTAAATTATTAAAGTGACTTCTTAGCTAATAAGAAAAAGATAGTGAATTCCTCTAGGATTTTGATGGTTTCCTTGTTCACATTTAGGTCTTTCATCCATTTTGAATTTATCTTTTTCTATGGGGTAAGAAAGTGGTTCCAGCTTCGTTCTTTTGCATGGAGCTGTCCATTTTTTCAACACTGTTGAAGAGACTGTCTTTTCTTCCCATTAGATAGTCTATCTGCTCTTAAATTTTCCATATAGCTGTGGGCCCATATCTAATTTCCTCATCCTGTTCCAGTGATCTATGTGTCTGTTTGGTGCCAGTACCATACTGTCTTGATCACGACAGCTTTGTAATATGACTTGAAGTCCGGAATTGCAACACCTTTAGCTTTTCTTTTCTTTTTCAAGATGCCTTTGGCTATTTAGGGCCTTCCGTGGTTCCATATAAATTTTGGGATTGTTTGTTCCAGCTCTGTGAAAAATGCTGGTAGTATTTTGATAGGGATTACATTACATGTGTATATTACTTTGGGAAGTATAGACATTTTAATAATATCTGTTATTCCCATCCATGAGCATGGAATGTTTTTCCATTCGCTATGTCATCTTCAATTTCTTTCATAAGGGCTATATAGTTTCCAGAGTATAGATCTTTTACCTCTTTGACTAGGTTTATTCCTAGGTATCTTAAGGGTTTGGGTGCAACTGTAAATAGAATTGATGCACCCTCTTTGGCATTGGCCATAGGAACCTCTTACTAGATACGAATCCAGAGGCAAGGGAAACAAAGCAAAAATGAACTACTGGGACTTCATCAAGATAAAGAGCTTCTGCAGAGCAAAGAAAACAATCAACAAAACTAAAATGCAAGCTTTTAATGGGAATAGATATTTGCAAATGACATCTCTGATAAAGGGTTATTATCTAAAATCTATAAAGAATTTATCAAACTCAACACCCCGAAGAACAAATTATCCAGTTAAGAAATGGGCAGAAAAGATGAATTTTTCCAAAGAAGACATACAGATGGCCAACAGACATATGAAAAGATGATCAACATCACTCATTATCAGGGAAACGCAAATCAAAACTACAATGTGATATCACCTTACACCTGTCAGAATGGCTAAAATTAACATAGGAAACAACAAACGTTGACAAGAATGCAGAGAAAGGGGAGACCTCCTACCCTGTTGGTGGGAATGCAAACTGGTGCAGCCACTCTGGAAAATGGTATGGAAGTTCCTCAAAAATTAAAAATAGAACTACCCCACAACTCAGCAATTGCATAACCAGGTATTTACCCGAAGGGCACAAAAATACTGATTCAAAAGTATACATGCAGCCCGATGTTTACAGCAGCATTATGAACAACAGCCACACTGTGGGAAGGGCCCAAATGTCCATTGATGAATGGATAAAGATGGTGTAGGGGACACACACACACACACACGGGAACATTACTTGGCCATCACAAAGAACAAAATCCTGCTATTTGCAATGACATGGAAGAAGCTAGAGTATATTATGCTAAGAGAAATAAGTAAGTCAGAGAAACACAAATACCGTATGATTTCACTTGTATGTGGAATTTAAGAAACAAAGCAGGTGAACATGGTGGGGGAGAGACATGCAAACCATAAAACAGACTCTGAACTATAGAGAACAAGCTATGGGGTGTGGAAGGGAGGTGGTGGGTGGGTGGGGCTAGATGGGGGATGGGCATTAAGGAGCTCTTGTGATGAGCACTGGGTGTTGTATATAAGGGATAAAACACTAAATTCTACACCTGGAACCAATACTATACTATATGTTAACTAAACGGAACTCAAATAAAAACTTGAAACAAACAAAAAGATCCACGCATGCTTAATTTTAGAAATTGCTATGGTGGTAGAGAGGAAAGAAATGGATTCAAAGAAGTACTGTCAACTGATTTTCAACAAAAGCAAAAGGCCTAAGGTTTTCAACAAATGTTGCTCAAAAATGAAAAAAAAAAGATGCTTACATGTAAAAATATACCAAACCAAACCAAACCCTCAACTTGTACCTCATGTTATCCAAAATTTGACTCAAAATAGATCATGGATATAAATATATGTAAAATAAGTGCAAAAACATAAAGCTTCCAGAAGAAAATACAGGACTTAATCTTTGTAACTTGTGTTACCCACACAGTTTTTAGATACCACACGGAAAGTACAAACCATAAGGAAAACCGTCAATAAACTGAACTTCATGAATACCGTAGTCCCCTCTTACGCACAAGACACATGTTCCCAGAACCCTAGCGGATGCCCGAAACCACTGTACTGCCATACCTACCTACCTACCTATGTTTCAGTTTAATTTATAAATTGGGCACAGAAAGAGATTAACATCCACTAATAATAAAAGTGAACAATTATAACAATATACTGTAATAAGTCACGTGAATGTGATTTCTCTCTTTTTCAAAATACCTCATTGTACCATACTCCCCCTTCTCTCCTTGAGATGCTGTGAGATGATAAAATGTGCGCAGGTGAGTGACGGAGGCTTCACGAAGCAGTGCTAGGCTACGAAGGACCTTCCGACGAGGCATCAGAAGGAGGGCCATCTGCCCACACATCACAGCGGGCCTCAGGTGACTGGAACCGTGGAAAGCAAAACTACGGATATGGGGGCAAGAGCTACTGCATTAAAATGTTTTCTCTGGGACACCTAGGGGGCTCAGTCAAGGTTAAGCCTCTGCCTTTAGCTCAGGTCACGATCTCAGGATCCTGGGATTGAACCCCACGTAGGGCTCTCTGCTCAGCGGGGAGCCTGCTTCCCCTGCCCCAGCCGCCTGCCGCTCCGCCTACTTGCGCTCTCTCTGTCAAGTAAATAAGTACAATCTTTTAAAACAAAAAAGTTTTTTCTGTGAAAGCGTTAAGAGGAAAAAAAAGGCCAAGTCACAGCATGAAGGAAAATATTTGAAAATCATCTATCTGATAAAGGCCTTGTATCAAAAACACATTAAAAACTCCTAGAACTCAGTAACCCAATGAGAAAAGGGGCAAACTATTTCAAAAGACACTTCATCAGAGAAAATATACAGATGGCAAACAAGCACTGACAATCAACATCAGTAGTGCTCAAATACAAATTAAAACCACTAACTACCACTAAACATCTATCAGAATGACCTAGAAAACCCGACAATCCTAAGTGCTTGTGAGGGTGCAGAGCGGCCAGAAAATCACATACGGCTGGCAGAAAGGTCAGATGTACAGGCTCTGGCAAACAGCTTCACAGCTGCCTCTACAGGTTAAATATACACATACTGCATTGTCCAGGCATCTCATTTCCAGGAATTCACCCAAGACTGATGAAACCTCACAGCCACAAAGAAACCTATATGTGAATGTCAACAGCAGCTCTATTTACTTAATTGCCAAGAGGGTAAACAACCTAGATGCCCTATGTACTTGTGGTGCTGATTCACATTTCCCTGACAATGATGGTGAACATCTTTTCATGTGATTACTGGCCATTTATGTATCTTCTTTGGAAAAATGGATATTCAGATCCTTTGCCTGTTTTTAAATTAGGTTTTTTGCCTTGATATGGCTAAGTCCAAGGGTTCTTTATATATTCTAGATGGAAGTCCCTTATGAGATAGATCTGCAGAATTTTTTTCCCCACTTTTGTAGGTTTTCCTTTCATCCTCTTGATGGTGTCATTTGAGGCACCAAAGTTTTTAATTTTGATGAAGTCCAATTTATTTTTTTCTTTTATTGCCTGTGCTTTGGTGTCATATCCAAAAAACTATTGCCTAATCAAAGGCCACAAAGATTTGTTCGTATGTATTCTTCTACAGGTGTTATAGTTTAAGTTATCATATTTAAGTCTAAGATAATTTATGTTTTAGATCAATAAAACTGGATTTATGCGAATTCAGGGACCAGCATGCACACATCCATTTCCTCCTTCTGCCTGCTGAGAAAGGCCACAAGCCGAGAGTGCACAGAAGCACTGAGTATACACAGCATGCGGATCTTGGTTTCTAAACACCCTTCTCCAATGAAAGAAGCCAAAGCTGCTTAAAGAAGACGAAGATTTCAGGATCAAGGCAGGCAAACCACCAGAGGAGCCTGGAGCGCACTGCGGTACTGGAAAGTAAAGAGATGTTCCTGAAAGGATGGGGCACCCCGAAGGACACAGACGCCTGCTGGAAGGAGCTCACGATGGCCGGCGCTGGAGCAATCTGATTATTCTTAGTTGTAAACCACAGAGTACAACAGATCCACACTGGCAAAAATAAATTGAATAAAAAATAATTGGGAGTGAAGGGACAGATACTCCTTAAAGAAGAATTCCAATTAAATGCAGAAGCAACGAGGGAAAGAGAGTATTACTGCTAAAACTCCACCGATCCTGTTGTAGGCAAGAACCACTAATGAATGTCAAAATTAGTGGGCAAATGCCTGAGGAGAAACAGGCTATTTGCATAATCTGAAGTATCTCTCCGGAGATGTGTATTAATTAAAAAGGAGAAAACAGGAGGTCTGTAGTGGAGAAATATGGAGATACCACCTCACTCAGTGGGTCCAGCTTACGCCATCCGCCATAATGCACCCTGACATGCTGCACGTCTACTCTGGGAGACGCTTAAAGAACCTTAGCCAAATCATGAGTAAATGTGAGACTAGTGGAAAACAAAGAACATTCTGCAGAAGAACTGATCCCTATTCAGTAGAAGAATCAGGGTTGTGAGAGGCTGAAAGACTGAAGAGACACAAGAACTAGAGGGTACCTCAGCCCCGGAGCGAGTTCTGGAAAAAGAAAAATGACAGGAAGGGGACCTGGTGAGATGTGAACGAAGGATGTGGCTCAGCGGATGGTCTTGCACTGACACTAGTGTCTTCGGTTTCAGTAATCCTGCCGTGGTTACATCTGACACTCAAGTTCGGGGAAGTGGGGCAAAGGATATTTGGGAATTCTGCCCTGTTTTCACAACTTTTCTGTAAGCTCCAAAATACTTCAAAATAAAAACTCAAAACAAGGAAAACCTGCTAGCTGATAACTTTGCTCAAAAAAACAGAAATATATTTGCGAGTGATTGATAATGTACATTTTACATCTTCCGAGCTAAATTTCAACACCAATTAAATAGTATTCCTAAACTTCCCCTATAATTTGAAGAACCTGTTCCATTCTTCTTCCATAAAGGGTTTCGACAGAAACAATGACGGCTATGTGCTATCAGCAGTAAGACCTGCCAGCGCCTGCCTTGTTTCTCTCATATGAAATTGCATGTTAGCTGGGGTCAAGATGTAACTGTGAGGGTGTGTAAATTTTTAAAATATATAAATGATATTGAATTAAACAGGTGATAAAAGGTCTATATATAAGTAAAAGCCACATCAATTACCTGATAAGATCGTACTGTATCCCCTATAACTTTCCACAATCAATTTTTTCCCCTTAAAATTTTGATAAATGAAGTTGTCAGGGGGGATAAGATCACAATTTTGTTTTCTTTTTTTTTTTTTTTTCCTCTTTAACTATTTTAACTTTCAGAATTCTGCTCATGAATGTTGTAAATCTTCACCTAGATAAGAACACAATTTTGCCTGGTGATGAGGTTAGCATTCTGTCCTGTGCCTACATAACCTTGTGGCGGCAAGTAAAGAAGCCCAGGAGGAAGTTTTAATGTGGCTCTGAATTACACAAGCTAATTACACTTGGCTAGGCCTCCCAAGAAAGAAGAGCATGGAGTTCTTTTCTGGAAAAAAAAAAAAAAAAAAAGTAAACCTCACTTTAAAACTTCTAAGATCATGTAGCTAGGGGATGAGCCTGAGTGCTCTGAGGGCCCAAGATCCATCAGAAATGATTAATTGAGTGGATTTACATGAATTTCAGATTATCTTCAGTCAACTGTAGGAGGTGTTTACTAACAAAAGCTGTATTTTAATTGTGGATCCTGATTTTATTTTAAATGTTGTAACTGCCATTCAGGACTCTATAGATAATGTTGAAATAGGCAATAGAAAGGACGTTGCCTCAGTGTCATACTCATTTATAAAAACAGTTTTAAAAATGTAACTTATACTAAATAACAAAGAATAGAAATAATTTGAATAAATGAAGTGATGTTTCCACTCTGAGAAAAAGCTATATAAAGACCTTGTCTAGCTCTAACTTTAGCTCCATGGTCAGAATATCATGCTGATACACGGATACCCATTAACACATATACGATTAAAAGAATCATTACTCTTTGTAATAAATGCAAAGAAATCATTTCAGTCTTTTTCTTCTAACTTCCTACTACTAAAGGGCAATAACAAAGCCTGCTATCTTTTTTTTTAAAGAGAATCTCAGTATTAATAATAATTTTCAAAGCTTTTTCATATGCATTATTTAATCTGATAGTCAAAAGAAAGGCTAACCAGGGTCACACACCTTGCGTCAGAGAACACAGACACAGAATGGCTGAGTGACTTGCTTAAAGTCACACGTCTTGATAGCCACAGAGTCAGGACGCTACAACCGAGTTCATCTGACTGACCCCTGTGCCATCTGCCAGGCCCTGTACAACCGTGAAAACATTTACCATGGTGGCTCATTTTATTTAGTATATGTTACTTCCTAGCTCATGTTTTAGGATTATCTGAAGTCTTAAAACTCCAAAATGTTAAGGCTTCATGATAATAATTTCATGAACCCACAGAGGCTGATTGTGTTTCCAGCTCCCGTGCTCACAGGAGGCGGCAGCCGGAGCACTCCCGGAAGGCCAGCACGCAGGGCTGCCCGATGGCAGCGGGGCTGCGGGAAGCAGGCGCAGAAGTGTGGACCAGACTGAAGGAAAGAAGCACGTCTGTTCTTCACCCTGCTCCACGGGGATAAGCAGGGTTACATTCCTGGACATACCAAAGAAGAGCCAGAACATTCCTTCCTGAGCAGACTGAATTAAAAATATTTTAAAACGTATACTTAGGAGGTTTAGCTAACAAACATATTTCAGTATATTATTCAATAAAAGAGAAACAGGGAGGAGCGGAGAGGATCTGTTTATCATCCGGCAAACGCGTGGATCCTGGAGAGCAAGTGGATTACCAAGAAAAAAGCTGGCTGATGAGAACACCCTTGCTTTAGCATTACTCGTCGCACCCCCCACCCCCGCCCCAGCTATACAGTACGTGGGGTAGTTCGCTCTAAACTCAGGAAATCCAACAGGACTGAGAGTGAGAGGAGAGCCGAGAGAAAAGCCAGCTACTCGAACCCGCCACACCAGGATGGACACAGAGCACGGTGCCAGACAGAAGGTGCCAGAACACAGAGAGGAGGTAGACGGGAACAAAGACAGTTAGCAGCAGTTACGAAAAACAGTAAATTAACCCATGGGTGATGTCTGAGGGTAAAGAATCAAACTGTTGGACTGTTAATTATTTTAGGAAGTCTTTTGTCGGCGGTGAAATACCAGGAGCCTGGAAAACAAGGAATCCAGTCTGAAGGTTATAAAGAGAGAGGGTAGAGGCTGAAAATTATAGAGCTGCTAGTCTAACATCTATATTAGGAAATAAATTTGAGATGATACTTATGGATGAGCTTAATGATACATTTGGAGAAGTACAATTTAATAGGAGTGAGTCAGCATGGATTTACCAAAGGCAATCCTGTCAGAAAAAATTTCGTTCCTTTTTAGGTTGAAGTAATAATTGGTTTATGTAAGGAGAACCAATGAGACACTGTCAGGATTTTCTGAGGTTTTTGGACCTCTTCAGAAAATGAATTATTGTACAAAATGTCATGACACGTGTCAGAGCACCAACTAACAAAAGGGGCTGAAAGTAATGGGGTTAAAAATAGAAGGCCCCACAATCTGGGGAAAACTACATCCTACAAGGCTCTGTGGATCAGAACACTAATGTTTTTAATTAATGATGAAGAAAATCTTTTCTATGAGGAAATTTGAATATTCCACTAAATGAGAGGGAATGGTTAAGACACAAAAGGCTACACTGTTGCATCTTAACCGTGACAGGGGAAGCACCGGGCTCCAGGGCAGAACCCGGAATCCAGGCCGCCCCAACATGCAGCAGTGCTCACGTGGAGAATCAAGGGACCGGTTAAGTGTCCTTAGAGTTTAAATGGCATGGACTGGTTAGCGTTGGAAAGAGAAAGGACGTGGAGTTTGGGAAGAACCAAACTCCACATTCTTACTCTTACACTTAGGTAGGAGGAAAATGCTATGGGATACAATTAAATGATACATGTTTTAAGAATTAAAAAACCGATTATCTTAAGGAACAATACGAAAATCCCAGCTTGTGGAGAGACTACGGTAGATTTGTGGGCTATCACACTGCACAGGACAGGTGACCTGATGTACATTTTTAAATGATTAAGTCTTAATATATAAGAACTGATGAAAATCACATCAATTTATATAATGTTTTTAAAAAACCCTATAACAGTAGAAAATGAAGGAATGAGAGAAAATACCATGTCATCACTTAACACTTAATTTCTCCTGAACAGAGACCATCACTTGATCTCACCTTTAAACAAACACAGGCACATTTCCGACACTAGAAGTCCCAGCTTCCCAGGGGAAAGGAACTGAGGCGACGTCACGGTCACAGTGCAGAGTGTGGCCAGGCCGCCCTGTCCTGCAGGCACGCACCCAGCAGCAGCGAGCGCCACCTCAGAGGCAAGCACGCTCTCTGAGGTGCTGGCCTGGCATTCACGAGAGAGAACCATCTCTTGTTTCCTTCTTTGTCACAATCACGAGAGCCACACGTGCTCCCCTGCACCTTCTCTGTGGCCTCCTCGACCTTCATCCTCCCTTCCTCCAGGTGCTGTTCCTGACCAGCCCCCACGACCGACAGAAGGTCACGTGCACTGCAAACACGGAGCGTCTTTCATCCCCGCTCCGGGCGCAGTGAAAGAACACCAAGCTGATGTTTCAGTAACGGGAATGGCAGACAAGCAGTTGGTGATATAAAGGTCAAATAAAGATCATTTGTGGGGTGAAATGGGTTTCACGAAAGAGAAAAAAATTATAATGTACAATGACAGAATTCTGGCAACTTTTAATTTGATGTCAGTTTTGTGGGGATTAATATGATTGTAAAGTCTCACCGCAGTGGATCTAGAATGGACCTAAATGAATCTCTCTAGAAATACAGGAAGCAAATAAATTATGTTTTTAAAAAAACATGTATCTAGAAAAGCTTTAGTGCATCCAACTCTACGAGCATGAGATTTCCCTACAGCTTGTTTTCACAGCCGCAGGGTACTCGGTGACCACACAGCCTTCCGTGCGTTCTGCTGGATGGACATTTGGGTAGTTTCTGCCCTGGATCATGACGGAGACATTAATGATGATATAAAGTACGAGTACAAAAGTAAAAGACTATTTCATGTAAAAGATTAAAACTGTCACAGCAGATCAAAAAACCAAATGCAGCTCTATATGCAGTTTGTAAAGAAGCTGATGTAGCTACACCATTATGAGACATGGAGCGGCAGCAAGAAGCGCTACAACAGACGAAAAGGCACATTTTGTGATTATAAGGAATATACACATTTTCTTTATGATAGTGGAGGATGTATATGAAATAATATTAAAGTTCTGAGTAGTCAGGGATGGATCTTTGAAATATGTAAAGCCAAAAGTAAGAGAATTTAAAAAAAAAGAGAACGCAGACAAATCTGCAATCATAGAGGGCGACTGCATGGCACCCCTCTTCGTAGCTGACAGAGGTAGCATGAAACCATGTACGAATGCCGGGAATCGAACAGCACAGTGAAAAAACTCGGTGTTAACTGATGGGCAGGGAGCACAGAATACACACCAAACAGCACCATTATTTATGCTCCTTTCTAGAATGTCTCAAACACTTACCAAAACTAACCAAATGCTGGGCACAAAGAAAGCATAAACAAATTTCAAAGGATTGAAATAATTCAGCATTATGCTCTATAAGCACAGTAGATGGAAGCTAGAAATCAATTTATATTACTTTTTCAATAGTTAGCAAGAAGACAACTAGAAAAATCCTCAAATGCCTGGAAATGAATGAATACATTTTTAAATAATCAACTTTTATTTTAAAAATCACCACTTTTATGTTTTTCGAACAAAGCTATAACCAAAATTAGAGCTCACACAGAGCCTTTAATTCTCTGGAGTGTGAAATGAGAAACGATACCAAAATCATTTGTTCAGTTGCTGAAAGTCACTGAGAGGTGAGACCATGAATTACCCACAGAGGCGCTTGGAGACCCTGGATGCACAGTGCAGGCGCATGTAACCATGCACACACCACATCACCTGGTGCAGAGGGTGACATGCTGTGCTAACAGCCCTTACTGTCCCCACCGGGCAGAGGGGTACACAACAGGCCCGGAGTCACTCGATAAAGGAATGGGGCTGTACAGTACAGACAAAAGATTGATATCCAGGATCTATAAAGAACTCCTCAAACTCAACACACACAAAACAGATAATCATATCAAAAAATGGGCAGAAGATATGAACAGACACTTCTCCAATGAAGACATACAAATGGCTAACAGACACATGAAAAAATGTTCATCATCACTAGCCATCAGGGAGATTCAAATTAAAACCACATTGAGATATCACCTTACACCAGTTAGAATGGCCAAAATTAGCAAGACAGGAAACAACATGTGTTGGAGGGGATGTGGAGAAAGGGGAACCCTCTTACACTGTTGTTGGGAATGCAAGTTGGTGCAGCCTCTTTGGAGAACAGTGTGGAGATTCCTCAAAAAATTAAAAATAGAACTTCCCTATGACCCTGCAATTGCACTACTGGGTATTTACCCCAAAAATACAGATGGAGTGAAAAGAAGGGCCATCTGTACCCCAAATGTTTATAGCAGCAATGGCCACGGTCACCAAACTGTGGAAAGAACCAAGATGCCCTTCAACGGACGAATGGATAAGGAAGATGTGGTCCATATACACTATGGAGTATGATGCCTCCATCAGATAGGATGAACACCCAACTTTTGTAGCAACATGGACGGGACTGGAAGAGATTATGCTGAGTGAAATAAGTCAAGCAGAGAGAGTCAATTATCATATGGTTTCCCTTATTTGTGGAACATAACAAATAGCATGGAGGACATGGGGAGTTAGGAGAAGGGAGTTGGGGGAAATTGGAAGGGGAGGTGAACAAGGAGAGACTGTGGACTCTGAAAAACAATCTTAAGGGTTTGAAGAGGTGGGGGGGTGGAGGTTGGGGGAACCAGGTGGTGGGCATTAGAGAGGGCACGGATTGCATGGAGCACTGGGTGTGGTACAAAAACAATGAATACTGTTATGTTGAAAATAGATTTTTAAAAAATGATTTAATTAAAAAAAAAAAAAGGAATGGGGCTGACGTTCAGATCTAGCCTCTCCTGAAGGTCACGCCTACATGCCCCCGGGAGCACAGAACGTCCCTAACTCTGAGCATGAGGTCATGCAGAGGGCTGCAACCTTACGACCTGGCGCACCAGGGCGTGACCCGGCGTCCAGGGAACCCTGGCTAAGTCACACCGCCTCCGGGACTTCAGGAACGTGTTCGTGTCCCCCACCCGGGGAAGTGCACCATCACAGCAAAGCCTCTTTCCCCAGAGCTGTTTTCCTTACTTGAACATATAAATTTCCAAATACTATCTCAACTAAAATTGAAGATACCCCAAATGGCACTTCCCGTGGCCATTGTTTAATGTGTCCCTCCTACTTTAATGTGTCCTACCCCCCATTGTTTAATGTGTCCTCCTACTCCTAATGTGTCCCTCCTAATGTCTTTCGATGTTTGATACACATGGTAGAACCATGTGAGGACCCGAGTGAGTTTGTTCATCTATTTTTGGGTAGATGTAAACTCAACCCTTTATTACAAGAACTGCACAATGTGCTTCCCCGAATGCCAGGTTACGAGACGCTCAGCACACGGACAGTGTAGACGGCAGAGAACACAGTGGACGGTACCCCTCCGGGCCAGAAACCACTCTTGCACAAAACCCTCATGCCGCCGCGGGACCTGTCCCGGTACCGCCCACCCAGCATGGGTTCGGCAGGTGCGGCGCCTCATTCCGCCACCAGACGGTGCGGAATGAGGCGCCGCAGCAGCTCGGTTCAGAGTCTTACTTCAGACCGAGGAAGGCTCCTTTCCCAGCGCCCTGCAGGTACTGCAGACGATTAACTATCACAACGTTAGAAAGTCCGCTACAGTCTAAAAAACTTCACTTTTTTAAAGTTTTCTCTTAACCGAGCTAAGTGTACCAAAGCAAAAATGCTACCAGAGAGCGTGAGTGCCAGGCCCAGGGGGCACCGACGACAGACTCCCACAGCTACCGCACGGGTGTGGTCTGGAGGGACGCTCGTTACAGCGGCTACCGCGGAAAACAGTTTCAAACAGAATCCAAATATAAAACCGAAAACCAGGACCATGTGCGCGTGAGCGTCACACACATACACACAGAAACTAGACTAAGTTTTCCTGAAACTCGTCTCATACTAATAATATCTCAAAACACCTCTCCAGGGAACACCGGCACGGCTGGGGCAGCGACAGTGCGGGCCACGCAGGCTGTGCAGAGCCACAGACAGAATGTGCGTCCACGCTCTGCAATTAGTTCCCTCCTCCTCCGGCCGGTGCTCATCTACAAATTGTAAGGACGTTATTTTAGGGAAACAACCCATTTGCAATGCCCAGTTGGTGCAATGGAGAGACAGAAGTCGCTGACGCTGCACCCTGAGAAAGAGGCGCAGTGGGCCTCTCCTGAAAACCGGTACTTTCCTGACACCTGGTCAATTCAGGTCATGTTGCTTGGTGGCTACTTGAAGCGCCTCCCTCCACAGGCAGTACTTCTGGCCTCGGTTTGGCCGTGACTCAACGTAAGGAAGAACCCATAGGAACTGATGGTCAGAAGACACTGCAATTTGACTTTATCTGTTCTTGTGCTAAAGCTATAAACTGTCCAGTTCAAAATATTTCGGTAACAACCTCACCAACATGCAAGGAATACCAACCTGTGTTTTTGTTTCTCAAAAACAGCCCTGGACACAACACAGATGACAACAACAGACATTCTACCACTACTTAAAAAGCCAGTCATGTGCGCACGCACAGAAATCTGAAAGAACACATCAGCAAAAAATAAGTAATAACCTTAAACTGCCAGATGTAGTAATATCGAATAAATAAGAATATTTTTCTAACTCAAATCATTCGTTAAGTTCCATTTCTTTTGATGTAAATGTTATCTGAGCAAACACTACTTACACATTGGCAAATGGGTAGGGTTTCCTATAACTTTTCATTTCGGTTGGGGTTTCCCATGACTTTCAAACACTATGGTCACATGTCCAGCATCAGCACCGTGACCCACCAGCCCTTCTGCATTGCTCCTGTAGGCAGGCGTAAAAGGTACTGGGGTTGGCCATAAGCTTTTTTACTCCTCACAACGACCCTGAAAATGGATGCCGCCACAGAGATTTACAGAGGAGGAACCCGAGGTGTGACAAGGCTGGCCTGCTGGAGGTCACAGGCCCAGTACAGAAAGGAGAGTTTTCACGTGGCTCTAACTGATCCATGGCATTTGCCTAAAACATCCTCTGTATCAGCTGGCATCACTGAAGGACAGTCCTGCTTGGCCTATGTTCTGGAACTCTCTGTAAATCTCCTTCAGGGTAAGCGCTTCCTCCGACATGTCCTCACACTTGTCATCCATTCCCTGCTGCTCTGCACAGTAGGAACGCCACACTCGAGGAAGGCGTGCTTGTCCTTAAACAACACGCTGGGCTACACACAGGGATGGGATCTGCTGAGCCCTCCCAGGGCCGCCTCTCTGAGCTTCCAGAGCGTGAGGTCTGGCCACTGACCCAGGGACATGAGACCAAGCGGCCAGCCTGTGCCCTCAGCCCCGTGCCCCTCACACTGTGGACAAGTCCCTCCTAATTTCTAGGACACGAGTGATGCACACACACTGCATTACCCAGTGCAGTTGGTGACATGCTGTGCTAACAGCCCTTACTGTCCCCACCAGGCAGAGGGGTACACAACGGGCCCAGAGTCACTCAATAGGGGAATGAGGCTGACGTTCAAGCTGCTCAACTCACGCCCCAGGGCCTGTGGTCTCCCTCTCCGGGAACTCACCCCAGGACCGTGTGCATGGGGATGGGGCATAACGTTGTACATCACCAACCTTTTTTGAGAAAAACTTAAAACTGTTACCAATTAGTCAAAACGTGGAGTTCAAACAATTGCTATCGTTTTAGTCAACCAACTGTTGACTATTCGCTGTGACTAACTTTACTGTCCTGGGAGGATTATTTTGTCCTATGTGTTCTTGATGACACACAACAGAAAAGACACGTTTCACAGTCGGGTGGGATGAGCCCGGAATGCGCTTTTCCAGGTCCTGAGGCAGATGCTCTCACATGCTCTACTGTGTGAAAATAACTGACAGTAACGGACAAACATACCCTCACGCTTGGGATGAATGACAGCACGTTCACAGTGCGAGCCCTTACCAGCATGCAAGTAAGCCAGGTCCGGGTTCTCGATGTCGGGGTGCTGCTCCTTCAGGTGGTTCCGGAACTCCACAGGCACGTTCGTTCCATAGTCACACTTAGGGCAGTTGTACATCTTCACTCCTTCGTGTTTGCCAGTGTGTAAAATGTGCTTTCGGATGTTTTCAGCACAGTTTGACCTACCAAGAAAGGAAGTCAAGTAACCCACGTTAAGGTCGAATCAGCACCATGAGACCGCGGACGAGGATACGAGCTAAACGTATGGAGGCCTTCCTGTGGGCCAGGCCCCAGTCGAGGGCTGTCCTGGTGCAGTAATTTCCACGCGTGTAACACGGTCATCCCATGACGCTGGTAGTGTCTGTGAACTCTGGTGCTAATTTTTAGTTTGATCTTTAACCTTCGTGATCCAGTTCTATGTGGAACCTGAAGCACAAAATCCCGGGTTCTACGATTTTACTATCAGATTATTCTGGTGCCACTTGAGGGCACTGAAGGAGTTTCCTTAACCCCAAGAATACACCTTCCACCAGGGAGGAGTGGTGCAAAGAAAAGCACTGGGGCCTCATTGAATTTAGAGCACTGAGGAAACAAAGCAGCTGTGGCTTTTAAGTTCTGTCAAGTGAGCTCTAAAACAGCATGAAGACAGAAAAGCAGCAGTGGGTCGGGCGCCCAGGAGCTCTCCACGCTGGTGTCGGTTTCGAAGCGCGAGGGGCTGAAAGATACAATGGAGGCCCCGTATTCCGTATGCCAGATAGTCCTGAAAGTAGGGAGAGGGTCCTCTCCGACCGTTCTCCTACCAGTTCAGAAAGGCAGGGCCTGAGGTGCCCGGATGCCAGGGAACAGGCCTGAGCTCCAGGAAGCACGCTCTTCCACCTGCTGCCTCCTCCCTCTGCGACTCTGGGCATCAGACACTGCACACCTAGACCCTTTCCGAACACATACACAGCTGCTTTCTCTGTCTCTGTTAGAACAGTACTAAAAAGGGCACTGCAGATGCAAGCAGGTTGGCCGGGGAAGGGGGACAGGGTGTGCACTTAACTAGAAACAAAAAATCAGGCTGGCCTCAAATTTCCCACAGAGCAAAATCAAATGCCAAAAGAAAAAAATCAAGCAACAGAATCATCAGCATCTCTGGAGGGTACCGCCGAGCACAAAATTCCTACAGAAATTGTCTGAAGTGAAGCTTCCATGACCAATGAGTTAGGAAAACGGTAGTTAGCAAACCCATCTCGCATGTCACCAGACGATGAAAGGTCCTACGCGGAAGCTTCGCGAGGCTCTGTGCCCCAACACTCAGGTGGGATTACACTTGTGTGTAACACTCTGCGCAGCTGACTTCGCCGGAGGTGCTCTAAGAACACTGGTGAGGACAGCGAGAGCGGTTACAGCCCAACAACTGCACCATGCCAATACTGTCACTCACGGGTAAAGGCAACATCAGAAATCCCGAGAGCCGGTACACACGTCGTCCCTTCACGCACGCGGAGAGGAGAATGGAGGAGTATCAGGAGAGCAAGTGGAGCTCATGACAGCAGCTCTAGGAACAGCACTCCCCCGACGTGGAGGGACAGGGACAACCTCTCCTAGAGACACCCAGATGAAGCGGAAATGCAAATACCGTCCGCGTGAATGGGCGTCCGTGTAATGGGAACAGTCTTGTAACTGGATCCAAGCCAGCTCCTTGGAGAAGCTTGGGCTGAATCCCATCCATCCCCAGAAAGAACCTGTCCTGAAAAGCATGTGCCCAACTATGTACAGAGTTAGAAAGATTAAACCAGACAATTCCCTCTATAGCTGGACCAGAAAGCACAGCAAGATTGGAATGCAACTACACAACAATGCCCGCTTCCATTTTCCAAATATACTTTGATTATATATTATTTCCATTAAAAATTTCATAACAACAACAAACACCTTTAAAAATAAGAAGAATCAGAACACCAGAGATTTTTTTCAGCTTCTATAAGCTTTGCCTTTGGCTAGGGTTCTGTCAAGCTTTATACTCAGTTTCTGAATAAACCTTAGACTTAGACTAAATAGACCTTACGTTTGTGAAAATATGCATATACAGCTTATCTCTTTCTTGCCACTGCTGAATTACCAGACTTGCTTTTTCTATAAATCCCTACTGTTAATCATCACCGTACTAAGTAAAAACTGAATAAGCAGCTCTCATGTCCTCTGTGCTGGCCACTGGCCTGCTACTCTGAGGCCCTCACATGACTCCTAGAGGCAGAGACAGTGAGAGATTCTACAGAGAAGGGGGGAGCACCAGGAGATGAGCTGGCCATCAACGGTTAAGACCTCCATCCTTACATGTAAGCGTATCAACAATACTAGGCACAGTCGAGGGAAAGGGAGAGATTGTAGAGTCTCTTGATTCTATAAATATCCTTGGAATAATAGCATCATGTTGAAAAAGTAACCGGAGAACATCTGGGAGTGGATGAAACACATGTCCACTTCTGTGGCAATTAAAAGGAAGAGGACCATGTTTTGAATTCCCCCACTAGCTGAGTGAGCCCCTCCCAATCAGTCCCATAATTCTGGAGATCTCCCACTGGTGTTCCATGACACCCCCTCAACACACCCGTGTGTATGGACACCGGGGAGTGAAGGGAGAACAAACAGCCCCCACTGTATTCAGTTGGCGCTGTTATAAGGACTGACCACTCTCTGGTACCACTGACATTATTTCCTCATGGAAAAAGCAAGGCATCAAAAATTATCAAAGACAAGTAAGCGAAACCACAGGAGGGGGAGATGAACCATGAGAGACTGTGGACTCTGAGAAACAAACTGAGGGTTTTGGAGGGGAGGGGGGTGGGGGGTTGGGTGAACCTGGTGGTGAGTATTGAGGAGGGCACGGATTGCATGGAGCACTGGGTGTGGTGCATAAACAATGAATTTTGGAACACTGAAAAAAATTAAATTAAAATAAAAAAAAAAATCATCAAAGACAATCCTGATCAAGTGAGGTAATCAGAATTACCAAACCACCACCTTCAATCTGTAACACATACTGAAACACAAGACAACATAAAGCAATGGATCCTCATCTCCAGGGACGGTCTTGAAGAGGTGACACTGAAAACAGTATTTTGGTTTTGGAAAGGGTGTGTCTTGGACAAAAATAAACCAACAACTCTTAGTACCTAAATAGCATGTGGGAGCCAACAATCAGGAGACTAACGGTGAAGCAAGTGAAGGGGGGTAGAATTTAAAAAGATGAGAGGCTTCTTTTTATTCAAAAATAGAGACTAAAACAAGAAGTGCTGTGTTCGCTGATATTTCACAAGGTATTAAGGGCCACTTCATACACACAGGTCCACATACACACACACGCACATTTTTATCTATACTATACATACTGCTCATATATTTTATGTATAATACAAGTATATATATATATATATATGTTTTAATAATTTTTTCACACAAATAGATAAAATTAAATTAAATCAAATACGTGCTAATTAAATACATTAGGATTAAATACAGGCTAACAAGAATGTAAAACAGCCAATGCCCGTCTGCAGTAGGAAAGATACATACAGTTCACGATGGCCGCGTACCTGAGTGCAGTCAAAATCTGTTCCTCTGCCTTTAATGTCACGCCATAGAAAACTTTTTAAAATATTGGAACAAAAATGAGCCTTTCGCATCTACCAAATCAAACTGTTGTGATCGAAGGCTAAGAAGTGAAAGCTAGGACGTACTGCGCTTCACTGCGGAGCACCTGAAGGAGGCAGAGGCAAACGCTCCTCCCGGCATTCGAGAACATCTCGTCACATGCCACAAAACTCGAGGAACAATGAATAGATCGGACACCTTCTGGTAAGTAATTCTGAATGCTAGTTAGCCCGAAAATGCTCATTCTTCCCACAAACAGGGATGGGCACGGCAAATCAACGTGGTGCTAAGCAAGGCTGGTGGCACAGGAGAAGGCGGGGCTCTAAGACGTCGCTTCCAACAGCCCCGTGCCTAAATCTCCAGGCATAACAGCAGTTTAGCCAGCCGGGCACACACACAGTCATTACGAATGCTTGTCTGAACAATGTCTTCACTTTGACACTGATTTTTAATGTAAAAAGCTTATTTGTGTCCCATGTTCATAGACTGTAAGACTTGATATTAGGATGGCGATACTCTCCAAACTGATGTCCGGATTTAATGCACTCCCTGTAGGGGTGCCTGAGTGGCTCAGTCATGAAGCCTGCCTTCGGCTCAGGCCGTGATCCTGGGGTCCTGGGACTAAGCCCCATATCAGGCTCTTTGCTCAACAGGGAGCCTGCTTCTCCCTCTCCCACTCTCCCTGCTTGTGTTCCCTCTCTCGCTGTCTCTGTCGAATAAATAAATAAATAAAATATTTAAAAAAACACAGTACTGTCAAAGGCTCAGTGGGATGTTTTACAGAAATGAAATGCTGCTCTGAAAGTTCATATGGAAATGCGCAGGGCCTGCCAGAGCCAATACGGTCTCTGAAAAGAACCTCGTTGGAGGACTCACACGTTCTGAGCTCAGAAGTTACTCCAGAGCCACAGGAATCAAGACCCGGTGGCAGAAGAAAAAGGACAGCTACTCAGGACTTGGCACGGGAAGCTAGAGCAGTGTGGTTTCTCCGAAGTTAGAGGCCTGAGCACCGGCCGCAGGCTCCCCGCTAGGATTAGGGATGCAGCCCTTCCTGGGACCATGATGTGCACGCACGGTGTGAACGGAAAGTTATGGGAAACTCAGAATTAGATTTGGGGATGTGATGTGTTGACAGTCTTGAGGCAGCTTATGGGAGATACATAGAGTAAGGTACTAGGCATTACATAACCTGGTGTACACAAATGGGGCAATAACCAAAGGACCAAAATGGGAACTCATTTTAAGGCTTCTTAAAATATATGTAATAAAGGAAATACTTTATTCGGTCAAAGGCAATGTGTATCAAAATAATGACCAGAACATTAGAAGTGCTTCTAGAGCTCCGCAAAATTATTTATTAGCACTACTTACTAACTCACTATTACACAAAAAGCATTAAATTAAATTTATATTTATTCTAAGGAAAAGGAAGCTCAAAAAATTATGAATTTTTCCCTCTTTTGATATATGTTGTTTTGGTTATTAAAACAAAAAGCACCAGTGGAGCTGTTGAACAAACACACATCTGCGTATTTCAAACAAAAGGACTAACGACGGACAGACACAGTGAAAGTCTGCCTTCTACCACTGTCCCGCTCTGCCCAGATAACCCCCACTCCCTCTGGCAGGTACAAGTTATAACTTCTCATCAATCTTTTGGGAGAATTAAACATGACTTTTTCAAACCATAGATATATTGTACATTCTTATCTCCACCCTCCTGGTACATAATCTTGCAGCAAGGGGGATCTTTCCACATCAGCATGTGAGAGCCTCCTGCTGCTGCTTTCCACCCTCCTTTCGACTCCCTCCCCCTCTCCTCTGCCTTCTTTTTCCCCTTGCCTCTCCTCTGCCTTCTTTTTCCCCTTGCAGAGCAGCCACTCAGTGTTCCACAGTATGGGTACAGTGTATTATGTTTAAGCGATCCTCTACTGATGGGCATGGAGGTTGTTTTCAATCACTCGCTAGTGTAAACAAGGTTGCAATGAATAATCTTGTGGAACACTTTGTATTCCTCAGGATGCCAAGAGAATTTCATGATGCCAAATGGAAGTGTTTCAAATGTCAATGGGCATATGCTTTTGTAATTTTGATAAATTCTGCCAAATTGCCCTCCAGAGAAGTTGTAGCAATTTACACTTCCACCAACAATGTTGGAGAGATCCTGTTTCTGCATTCTTGCCAATGAAGTATGTTACCAAACTTTCAAATTTTTGCCCATTTGGTAGGAGGAAAAAACTCCAGCTCACTGGAGTTTCATTTTTTTAAGTTTTTAAGTTTTAATTTGCATTTCTCTTATAATGAATGAAGCTAAGTATCTTCAAATATTGAAATGCCATATGTATTTTCTTTTCACTGTTTCGTATTTTGATCTCCTTTTTTCTAGTGTTGTTAGTCATTCTCTTTTACATTAAGGAGATTGACAGTCTATGACAGAAGCTGCAAATATTTTTTCCTTCGTTTCCTTTTTTTCTTCTTTTGACTTTGCTTATGGAAAAGCAGAAGTTTTTAAATTTTGTTCTATGGCTTCCCTCTTGGGAAGTTATAAAAGAATTGTCCCAAATCTGGTTCTGCTACTTGTACAGTTGTATAACCATACATTAAGTGTTAGATCCATTTCAGAACCACCCGAGAGTGTGGTGGCCAAGTGTAGACCCAGACTGCAGACCGGATCTCTCCACACCATTCATTACTAGTCCACCTCTGCCCCCATGGACTTGAAATGTCATCTCACCAATATTTTACTCATTTGGAGATAATTCTGGACTTCCGATTACAGTGAACCGGTCAGTCTGAGCACATGCCAACCTATTTCAAAGAGCCAGGCCGCAGGAGGCTCACATCTGGATGAACTCATCCTTCCACATTGTTCTTTTTCCTCCCATCACCACAGGCTCACAGAGTCCTACCCAGGCCATCAGGGAGTCAGTCATAAGTGGTCTTCAGCAGGCATGGCAAACATCTCAAGCTAACTACGGAACAGAGAGACCTGGGCCAATAATAAATTAATATCCATGACACAACTGGGCATTTCCTATGTATTTACTAATATGTACTGATAATATAACCTTTCTGATACAGAAGCTGAAACACAGAGAGACTCGCCCAGAGCTCATGTGCTAAAGTGTATACAAGGGTCTGGACACAGAGATTCTAAATAAATCTGAATTTTCTGTTTCCCCAAGGGAAGCTACGTATCTGCCTCAACATTCTCAGACTCACTTGTGTGAAATTAGTGATTAATCTTTTGGTAACAATTTGGCATTGCTATGTATGTAAATTGACATAAAAAATTCTGAAAGCTCTACTTAAAGAAACAAGTCAGTTTTGTTCAACACCCTGATTCTCAAACTTTCTGACCATGGAATACTCTTGGTTTATGGGAATAATACATATATCTCATAAGGCTGTCAGGAGAATTAAAGTAAATTAGATTAAGCATGTTCAGAAAATGCAGTAGGTACCCGATTCTTTTTTTATTACTACTACTAGTCTTCCTATTAAATGGAAGACAGTTCAACCAAAGGATCATTACTAGCAATTTTCTTATTGTATTTCTTATTGTATTTGAAAGGCAATTTCAATTCATTTAAATAAAAACAGATTCCCCAAACAGTTATGTAAGTGTATATATGTGTACATATTGAGAAATGCAATTTCTTCATCTGCCTGTTTGGATTATAGTCTTTGAACTCACATCCTCGAAAATAATTACTCTGTAGTTACATTTTATGTATTGGAACGAGTGTATCAATACTATGCACTGTAGTACGTATTTATCTAAAATTTCAGTGGAAAGGGGCTTCTACTATATCTTTATAATAGTAATTCCAAATGAATAAGGAATAATCCAAAGAAAGCATTTATGTAAATTAAACTTAAGAAGTTATTTTCTTAACCAGTAGTATTCAATTATAAATTCACTGGGCAAAAAAACCAGTCTAAGAAAAATGAGAGAATCTCTGTGGGAAAGAAGAACATGAAGCTGCCAGGTCACCGCAAGCCGGCAGGACACGCTCCACCGCACGAGCTCAGGGTGGCCTCACAGTGCATGTAGCGCAGCCCAGGGTCTATCGTCCTCTACCACGTCTGTTCTCACTAAGGGCCCATAAGGAAGGAGCCTGATAATTTTAGACTACAGAACATTTGTGCTGTTTAAATTTAAAATTGGTGAGAAGCTGTAAGAATAAAGAATTTCATATTCCCCTGTCTAAAATGAAATATTTTATCGATGATGTTTAGCAAAGGAATGTCATTTGGAGTGTTGAACCAAATAAATCACCAGGACAGACAGCACAAATACCCACATATATAAGGGATAAAGATGTCATTTCTGATCAATACGGAAACGATGGGTTTTATATAATAAATGGTGTTGAGTCAACAGCCTGCTGTATGGGGAGAAACAAATTAGATTCTTATAGCCCTAACCATGTAAAAATAAATGCCATTTGGATTTTAGCATTAACATAAGCACACTAAATTATAAAAGTCCTAGAAGAAAATACAAGAAAATATTTTTATAATCTTGGTTGGAAAGAGCACTCCTAAATTCAAAGCCCAAATGCTACAAAAAGATGTAGCAAAATATACTTCCTAAAAGTTAAAACTGCTATGTACCATAGTACGTTATAAATAAAAGACAAGTCGAGGAAATGGAGAGATACATGCAACATATATAAAGACAAATGATTAATACAAAGACTCCAAGACGAGCAGTTACGATTAATAAGGAAAAAGATAAAACTCTCAAAAGCTGGAGGAAGAGCACATAAGCAAGAAAGTTATAATTGGGGATCTATAAAAGGTCATATAAGCATTAAAAGGTAATCAATGACTCTAGGAGCCAAGGAAATACAAATTAAAGCCAAAGAGGGGGCAAAATTCAAGAAGATTAGTGATATTATTTATTGGGAAGGGAAATGAGTATCACCGTTGACAAGTGTCAGCTTCTGGGAGACACTTAAGGATAGCTTTCAACATTAAAATATACACATACTTTCGGATTTAGGAATTCAATTTCTAGAAATTAACCACCAGAAGAATCATTAAACCATTATTTAGCTAAACACTAAACACTAGGAAAAAATCTGAAGCCAGATAGGTGTTAACAAGAGGAATGGGTCATTAATTTTGGTGACCCACACTGTGGGATTCAACACTGCTGAGAGGTAAGGGTTACCTTGCAAGCCTGCTTCCCCGTGGAGGAGCTGCTGTCCTACAAAGCTTCATGGAAGCCAACTACACCCTGGTAGAGCACTGGGAGGACACAGCCTGACTGCAGAAGAGAGAGGATACTCCCCAACCAGGGATGTGTAGTGGCGTCAGGACAAGGCAAGAGGCTGGAGGGCCAGGTCACTACACTGCTCAACCACAGCTCTGAACACACACCCCTGGGGAACAGTGCTCCTCCAATGGTGGAAATGAACAGTTCCATAGCCAAAGGCCCAGAACGTTCCCGGTATGGCCTCCAACACTGTAAAATCGGGTGTTGTTTCAGAATACAAGAGGTCTGGACACAGGCTCAAGGGAGGAACAACAGCCATGAGCCTTTGACTTTCTCCCCACAAGTGCCATTGACAAGGGCCTGGTGGGTACACTTCTCATCATTCACCCTTATTTGTTGGACCAAAACATCAAATAAAAGAAGGTAAGCCTTATGTCCCACTACAGAAAAGTTTCCAAGACATACTATTAAGTTAAAACATGTATAAAGCGAGTCCCAACTGAATACACATATGGCTTCTTCTAGCTTTTTAAAATTATATGCACATAGTCACATAAACATATGAATGCACTAAATGGGTATAAAAAGGAAAGTCAGCAAACTATTGATGGTAACTATCTTTATGGAAAGGTTTCCAAGTCAGGAAACATTCATGTTTGCTTAGTGTATGTTTGGAACACTTGGATGATTCATGAGAGTATCTTCTAGCTTTTACTCATCAAAAGCAAATATGATCAGAGCATGTATCTTAAAAACAAGTGGACTGTACAGTATTGTATCAAATGTAAATATTATAAACAATAAGCACTACAGCCAACATAAGCTGGGAACAGACTTGAAATGCAAAGATGCTCCTGTTTACATAGAGACAATTCACACTGATGAATCAGGTAAAAGATTTAAGTACAGTAAATCAAGCTGTAAAGGTAACTACTTGGATGGCCAAATAGAATACCACAATAAAAACAGGGAAGAGAGGAGGGGTGTAGCAAAAAATAGGGTAATCGAGCCAACTTTTTTGGACATGTTACAACAACCAGATGCTGTGTGCAAACCAAGGAAGAGAGCAAAGTATTTAGGTTATCTCCACCAGGACCAAGATACAAATGATTCTAAGTGTTTATCTCAGGGAAATGGGGTGCCGCAGTGAAACTCTGACTTTTCAAATGACAGGGTTCAAATAGTAAAAATAATGTACAATGGTAAATTTTATGGGTATTTAAGTAAAATAGATATTTAAAAATAATGGCATGTTTAATTACTTACAAAATTATTCAAAGGCTTTTTTTGTTGTTTTTAAACTAAGACAAAAAGAGTTTATAGGTATCAGAAATAATCACAACGTATAATGTCCTGAATTTTTCCTGCAAATTGGGTAGCTTCTGGATCACCCTGCTCTAAATTCTGTGAATTTTCTTTTCATTTTCCCCCTTAACTGGTGGCTTCTATTAAATAGGGTAATTCCTACCAGATCACTTATGTTCATGACTGTCTGCTATTCATCAATCCCAGTTCCTTGAAATTAATCGCTCTGACCACAAGAACCCATATACATTTTCTCTCTCTGTTTCTCAGTTATAATTATGTTAGTGTGCGTTATGGGATGGAAGGTGATGGGCATAATCTGAGGCCACAGCAGAACCACGTCTTATAAAACAAAAGAATTTATTAAGTCAGCACAAAAGTGGAAGGAAATCAAGGCATTACTGATCATCTTCCATTGTTCCCAAGTAGACACAGGGATCCAGGTTCCTGGTCATGCTGCTGTCCTTTTGCTCACGGCCACGTTCAGAGAGCAGCTAGCACAGGGAACTGTGCTTAAGAAGAGAGCTGCCCGATGGCAGCTGCTGCACCAGCCACGCGTGATCCCCAGGAGGCCTCTGTTAGCACAGGCAGGTGCCGGTGTGAAAGCCATGGGAACAAGGCCAGGCCAAACCCACTCCCTGGGAGGCACTTTCAGAAGACAAGCCATGTAAGCCCAATTACCGCTTTAGTTCATATGTAAAGTGTCCAGTAACAAAAACAAAAAAAAACCCAAAAAACAAAAACAAAAAAAACCTTATTTCCTCACGTAGTAACTTCCTGTTTCCAAAATGAATTTATTCAATATATATTTAATGTACTGCCTACCACACACAGAACAGGAAACATACAGAGGAAGGGTTTTGGTTCCGCCCCCACAAGCAATCCCATTTGACAGATGAGTCACGTACATCCACAGTGTGCTTTGTAACAGGAAACGTAATTCTGAAACAGAGTGAAAAATCTCACCTTTGCACTGCCGTACCCCTTCAATGGCATCTTTGATTGATAATGGCCTAAAGCCACCTTACTTTTCCACACTACTTAAGACGCCTTACTGACTTCAGCTGATTTCTAACGAGACATAGGAGGTGCATACTTCCTACGGATAGAGCACCTCCTTCGACGGGTTCATCATGTCAGAGGTTTGCCTACCGCGTCACCACTGCCACTGTTCCAGGTGAAGGCACAACCGGCCACCCGCTCCTCACCATTCATGGCCCCACGGTCACATCTCATTACAGTACTTCTCTACTCAATCTCTGCTCAAGGCATCTACAACCCAAAAGAGGAGAGAATCTGCTTTAAACCTAACAACCTCCTTCCCGCCTTCTACTCTGTTGGAGAACAATGAAAGTCACAAGGAAGAAAATGGGAGGAAGCAACACTGAATTCTGTTAGAAACCCAAATTATTTCGTTAGTCTTAACATTTCAAGAACGGCCCCCCTCCTCCATCCTGTGAAGTGAGAAAAGGAGACTGATTTAAATGTGTGGCCAGACCTGGCCTGTCCTCCGTGTCCTATGGAAGAAGGAGGGGCCACTGGTGAGTGCAAGCCCCGAAGAACCTTGATTTCTCCTTGACTCTTCTCTGGCTCAAAGAGAAAAAATACATTGCATTAACTGTTTCAACTCTCAATATCCTGCTGTATCGCCAGTAGAGGCCAGGAGGAAACTTCTACAGCAGGAGTCCTGCGAGTCTTCACCATGCTGTTCATGATGATCTAGAGGGAGCAGACAAAGGGCACTATACCGAGTGTGTTCTCAAAATTATTTGGCCACAAAAACACTTTTTCTAGGCTGAGCTAACAATATCGCATGAAGATCATGATTTGTGAAAACCAAAACGTCCAATTAGCCTACAAACTGTTCCACCTCCTTCCACTAATCTGTCGGCCAGCAGTAAGCACCAGCAGAAACTCTCTTCAGTGTTATCTTGTCCTTCCTTTTGTACTGGACCTTTGGAAAACACAGCCCCCACCCAAGTCTTTACCTCTTTGCATTTATTTCCTTACATGATGGGTTTTATTCCGTCCTTTTCTGTTAACCGCCTAAGCTTAACCACATGAAATGTTGTCAAACCAGGAAAGGCACATGGAAGAGAAGCCTTCTGAGCCAAAGGGTGTGTACAAAGGATGTTCAGGAAGGGGCGGCCTGTCCATCCTTTTAGGTCCATGTAATCATTGGAGTCGTATTTGTAAGAGGGGAGAAGGCGACAAAACGGTGGGTGTACAGAGACATACCCATGAAGGGGTCCGAACTACTAAAGTGGTACATGACTGAACTGGGGCTGGAAGTTAGTGACCTGAGAAAAAGGCTACTTTACAAATCACGTGCCATATATACATATATCCTATGTTATATAACATACAACAGATATATGAAAATCTACTGTAGCATTTCTAGTTGACAGCTTTTTCAGATTCAAGGTGACATCAGTAGAATTTCACTGAACCAAATATATTTTGCATTATTTCTGATAGTCTAGAGTTTGGTTTTACTTGGGACAATCTAATAATGTTGAAGAGAAAAGTAAAACGGCTCGATTTAAAACACCAACACCTATGGAAAGGGTACCTGTGGCCGACGGGGTGATCTCACAGACAGACGTGATGGCACACACCCTGACCTGCTCGAAGACTCTTCTCATCTAGTTGGGTGAGGGGAGGGGGAGATGGACTCCCCTAAAATTTTAAATACTTCAGTGGCCAAAAGAAGACGGCATCCCTCACACATGGTTAATTAGAGGGCCTGGCCTGTCATCCACCCAGGCTGGGAGCAGAGCGAGGACATGGGACGGGAGACAGGAAGTTTCTCTGCCAAGCCTGCTCTCTGGTAAGTGCATGACCATGGGAAACTGCAAACTTTCCCCTCTCTGAAAGTCTTCCCAAAGAATCTTTCCCTGGCTGGAACTCCACTCCTTACAAAACTCCCTGAGTGCGTATTTGCTCGATTGTAGATTTCAAGTGAATACTTTATTAATTCTGTTAAATTGAGTCTTATCAAGGAGCATTTAAGGCTTTTCTAATTCTGAAGTTATAGGATCACTTTGCAGAAACAGTTAACAGAAAATAGTCACTGATGGCGAGGGGCCACTGGATTTACTTACTAATCTATGTTCATCTTTACAAAATGCTCCACATAATCCATTTAAAAATAATAACTGGTTCATTTCAGCCTCTGCACACAATGCTTCCCTTTGTCCCTTGTAAGTCTCTCAAATGTCTTATTTTAAAGGAATATATAGTACTCCCGGAAGACATTTTCCCATTTCTATTCTCTTCGACTCCTGCGAGCCCTTGTTCTGTGTGATAAGGCAATCTCCTCCGGGATCGGAGCTGTGTAGTTTCGCACCACGAGTGACAAGGACTCGGCTTGAATAACTGCTGTACGCAGGTTGTAATTATGTCAGCTGGAGTGTTGAACAAGGGGACTGATTAATGTGAGCCCCGGCCCAGGCGCAGGCCCTATCAAAACCTCCGCGCAGGCCAGCAGTGGGGATGGGTTAAAGCAAAAAGACAAAACATGCTGTATCGCCCGTGATAGATGAATTGCTCCAACAGTCTTCAGGCAGATGTTCTGGGACAGTATAATATACAATTACTCTGCCTTATCACTTTCCCAGGGACAATAAAGCTTCCTCCTTCTATAGCTCATGTGAGTGAAGGCAAAATTCGTTTTACTTTTACAACACTGACTCACTTATCATGGTGCCTTGATTGTGCTTTTACAGCTAAAGAAAACATATATTCCACTTTTAAACTAAAACAAAACAAAAAAAATAGAAAACCTTAAAAATAAAACTGGAACCCTGTTTTGAATCTCTTCGACATCAGAGCACACGACGTTTTAAAAGACTTTTGTTAAAAATGGATGCGATGAAGGTGATGTGTGCATGTGCATATTAGTTAAAAACAAGGACATATAACTCGAGAAGTAAGATTTGGGTCGCATAATCACTATATTCATAACATCGTGTTTCAACAGCCGTAGAGAAATCATTAACTGAAAGGAACATGTAATTAAAACTATATATATATGTGCTGATATCATCCATATATTTCTCTGGCCCGGGCCCACGGCCGCCTGAGTCTGGGAGGACACTTTCCCAATGACACACTTATTACTGCTGCTCCTACTGGTGTCTCTGGGCCCCTTCTTCCTGAAGGACGCTGTGTGAGCTGAGGGAAGAGAGGCCGCCTTGGCCGCATCAAGAGCATGGCACAGCCAGTGTAAGACGGACCTGCTTCAGGAGCACTGGGGTGTCAGTCCACTACATTCACCTGGACTCACAGCGATGCTGCCCAAATTTGTGACAAGGTGCACAGAACCATCACAATTTGCAAAAAGGGAAATCAATGTACTTGCCATTTTTAAAGTTCAAAAACAAGCTAAAGGCAGAAAATTGAGATGCAGCCATAACAACCCCAATTAATAATGAAACAGAGCAGCCAAAACTGCACTGGGATGAAAGGAAATCCCTACACAACGTGCCTGAACGCAAAAGCAAACAAACAAAAAGCATATGTCAACCTGTGGGACAATACAGATGACTGATGTCCACTTTTTAGTGCTGTAGTATCACTGACGCCAACACTCAGCCGTTGTCATGCACCCTAAGTCACGGACACAAATCACGCCCCCTATCTCACGGTAAGGAGTGAGAGGTGTGCTTTCTCTCCGTATCAAACACACTCACTCCGACGGCAACGTGATCCTTATTACCCCGTCTCTCCGGGCAAGACTGTTGCAGTAGAGTACTAGGTTCCTAGAACCGTGGCAATCTGAAGAAGGTGGTGGGGGGGTCAACCTAAAACAGTCAGACAGAAGTCTGAGCACAAACGGACACAGAAGATGGGAGTAAGCCCACAAGTGACACGAGAGTTAGGTCGCATGTAAGTAGGAATTCCTTAGTAGGAATAAGTCAGGCACGCAAAAGACAGGTAAACAGATGGCGTAGGCTGTAAATACACGGGGAGTCAGGTGTCATCACAGTTAACGGCCAAGCTCCTCCACTGGCTTCTGACGTCACCAGAGCGGCCCACTGGATTTACTGGTCTGAGAAGAACCCCGAGACACTCACAAAAACTGTTTACAGTAAGTCATAGGAAAAATGTCAAATTTTAAGAGAATGCATTTAAAAACGAGTGTTTGTTACACGACTACACAGGCTGGTGCAAAGCAAACTTCTGAATCACATGTAACAGTTAAAGTAATACAGGCTTTGCGGAAATTCTTCCTATAAAACCAACAAAATCCTAATATCGGGGGCGGGGAGTGGGGAGCGGAAAGCGACTAACACCATTGCACAGTGTCTGTACTGCTGATCCAGAAGCTTTCAGCCACCAGAGGTGAAAGCAGGTGCCATCAGAGCAGAGGCTGCAGGGCCACGGCCCTCTGTCCCCGCTCGGACATGGATGCGGCTCCACGCCCTGACGGCGTCCACTGAGGCAGGCAGGACGGCTCAAAACCCACCCTCCGTGCCCCTCACACTCGCAGAACCCCAACCCTGAACAGGAGCTGCCCTGCCCGGGCTGTGAGGGGTGACCTGGCCGTGAACATCTGGTCCCCGCCTTGACTAGACCTGGTCTTCCTGAGACAGTCAGTGACCCCGGTGCCTGAGGCGGGACGACCGCACGGTGGCCCGGCTGAGCACTGCTCACTGGCTGCTCCCCCCCCCCAAAACCATGTCTCATTTTCCACATTTTCGAAGGCAGCTTTCGCTCACATCGGTGCCTTCAAGTTCTAGGTGTGCCGGCCTCACTCCGCATCCGCTGCCGTCTCCATGAGGGCAGCACATGGGCGTTGCAGGGCTCCCACTGCCCAGACCTCAGTCACTTCGTGGCAGGGACTGTCCTCCTCCCGCAGCAGAGACCTGGGGCACGGCACTGGTGGGAAGCCTGAGGCCCTGGCCTGCATCTGTCACCCCGCCCTGGGTTCCACCAGTCCAGCACCTGACCAGCACGGGAGGCCGCCTCCCCTCTGTCCTGGGCCACACTGCCAGCTTAGGGCGGGCACTCACGATGCTCCAGGGGTGCCCCTGCAAGCGTCTGTGGCATGACCTCCCGGCCCCCACTCTTTCCCTCTCTGGCTCATCATTGGCACCGCATAAGTGACCTCTGACAAGCAAAATGTGAGTACGTTCCTTTCCCACTTAAAATTCTCCACTGGCTCCCCACTGCCTTTGGGGTGAAACTCAAATGGTCCAGCCAGACTTGCTGCTGCCCTCACCCCCTAATCCCTGCGCCCAGCAGTCTGGGCTCCCTGAAGTGAGCAGGCAACTCACAGTCAAATGGAAAGCACAACTGGGGAGTAGAAAGTCCTGTAGAATCTTACCTTTAACTAAAATTAAAGCTGTCTTAAGTTTTTAGGACAAAAAAAATTCTCAAAATTAAGCACTAACCATTTTTTACTCCAAATAATACAATCCAAGGGACTGATTTCAGCACAGGCACTGAAAATTTACATGCTAAGTTTTTTATGACATTTCATGTATTCATTAAACGTTGTAACTTCAGATGAGGAAAGAAAAGGCCAAATACAGCTCACCAGCACTACTCAAATCTTACAGAGTGAGAGATCTCCAAGCAGGGTCCTATGCTACAAAAGATACAAAACGAGGGATGAGGGTTGTTTAGCAACGCTCAAGTTGAAATAATTAAGAATAAGGAATTACACTTTAAAGGGCAAGAACAAGGGTTAATATTAGGTTTAAATTCCCTGTAGGGAAAAGTATCAGCTTACATATTATGTCACAGAATAAGAGATTCTGGCTTATTTCTGTTACAGCTCACTCATAGCTGTGCAGTAAGGAAGAAGTTAGTATCGTTCCCTTACAAAAAATAAGAAAAAAAAAGAAAGAAAGAAAGAAAAAAAAAAAAAGAAAAGAAAAGAGAAAAAGAAAAAGAAAAGGAAGAAAAAATTTAGGAATATTTCTTGTTCTAGAACTAACACAGCACTTCTCATAAGTAGGAGAAAGCCAACAGTTGGGGCTACATTCCTTTAATTAAGAAAACGAAGACAACAAAGACACGGTCCTGTCTGCAGAGACCTTCTGAAGGTAAAGCGACATCACATGCATGTGCCAGCACACGGCAGGCCGCATCTTGCTCCACGAACGAACTGGGGTTTCGTGAAGAGGAGACGGTTCTTTCTTGTGCCTCCCTCAAACCAGTGCATCACCATTTTCTAAATGTTGCAAGTGTTTCTTTCTCTCAGTTTTTTACAGGCCCTAAAGTAGCAGTATTTCAGAATCTGTGAAAACAAAATGGTTTAACCACTAACTCCTCATTCTCACTGAACCAATGCTACCTGGTCAAACTGTTATACACTTTATGGTCTGTTTGTTATTTTCTCCGACACTCACGGCGGAGTCTGTGAAACTCAGCCCCAGGCTGGAAGGTGTGCCTGAGGTTCTACTGACTCTTGTCAGTCCCTCCTGGCGATTACAGAGTTTTCCCTAATAAGCTACTCCATGTGAGGCTCTGGCGCTCGGAGATATAGATAGTTACACAGCGGAGTGTTTTGTTGTGTGATAATAGCTCTAATGTCTGAGGAATAACTTATTATGCAAGAGACTATTGCCCAAAAAAATATTTTCTATTTTTTTCATCTCTAAGGCCTTTCTTTCTGCCACAATATATGCAGATATATCTAACTACCACCCAGGGGACTGTCCATAGTAATTCCTTGTAGAAAGACCATCCCCAAAGATAGCTTTGGTCCTTCTATAATGACTGGATTTGGGATTCGGCAACAGCGGTTAGATAAACATGTTTGTCTAGCTTCTACTCGAAGAGATAGCAGAGGGAATGTGTGGTCACTTTGTGTTCAAAATGGCTCTTCTAATTAATCTGTGATCTCAATGCTGAGTGCAGCCTCGTCGACAAACAAAACAACTTACTTGTACGATAAACAGGACGAATTAGCTCAGATTGTTTTTTCCCTTTTAAAGACATCAGAACACATTTGTAATTTTTAATGCTATGGAATCTATTTGTATAAAGGTCCACAGGTTTGGGTCAAAGAAAATCTGTTTTGTTAGATGAAAATGTACCTGCTTCCACTAAAGACCTGACAGAAAGCGCTCGCGCCGCACCGGCACCAGGCGCGACGGGCGACGCGGAAACTGAAGCCACCCGCGCCCGGGGCTAGAGGCCGGAAGAAGGTCCAAGTAGAACACGCAATTGTATAAAAATAACATTAGACTAAACAGTATAGAAAACACAAAACCAACTCAGAATCACAGTTACAACCACTGAGATTTTTTTTTTAAATCACTAATAAAACAGCCAGAGAAGATGAGGAGATGCTGGTTCTGAGAGAATTCAGGTCCTGCTGGAAACGGTAAAAACATTAGGCAAAAAAGCATTCACATACAGTACAACTTATGTACTGTACTTAATACAGTATGTTTCTGTGCTATATTTAATTTAATACAGTATCTTTCTGACTTCAATAGAGAAAACCTGAAAAGAAGATACAATGAGGCCATTTTACTAGACAACCCCTCAAAAAACCCCACCTGAACGTACCAGAACCGTCTGCACCTCCGTCAGGACCGCCATGACACCTGCTAGACCTCCTAAGCGGCGCGGACGCCTGCCAGGGACCGAAAGTGGCTCCGCGAAGCAGCCGCGCCGCTGACCTCTACGTGCGGCGAGACGAGCTGTGCCCGGCAGCCAGCAGCAGGGGGCGGCTCGAAGGGGGAAGTGCCCACTGCGAGCACAGGGCCAGGGGCACAGTCGGAAGAGTGTCTTGCAAGTGTCATCGTACCACGAAAAGTTTGTAAAGTAACTGGAATTTAGAGGCTTTCAAACCACCCTTTCAGCCTAGTCCATTTGTGTCCTAGTCCGTTAACTGGATCAGCAGCTACAGCAGAGCAGAATCTAAAGCGACAAGAGGCTTGGGGTAAATGAAATAACGGAATAGTATTCACTGCTACTTTAAATGACAATTTTTTTTTTTTTTTTAACTACTGGGATTTTTCTGTTGTTTCAGTGAGAACCTTTAAGTCCTATTCTCTTAACTGCTTCCAAATACGTAATAGTCCTACTGGAAACCGTCACCATGTTTTTATATCAGATCCTCAGACCTTATCTTCTAACTGAAAGTCTCTATCCTTTTGTTGTTGTCTGTTTTCTTTAAAGATTTTAATTATTTGTTAGAGAGTGAGAGAGAGCATGAGCAGGGGGAGCAGCAGAGGCAGAAGGAGAAGCACACTTCCCACTGAGCAGGGAACCTGATGCGGGGCTCCAGCCCAGGACCATGACCTGAGCTGAAGGCAAATGTTTAACCCACCGAGCCACCCAGGCACCCCCAAGTCTATACCCCTTTACAAGCATCTCCCCACCTCTCTGGCACCCACTACCCCAGTCCCAGCCCCTGGAAACCACCTTTCTGCTGGTTCTATGGGTCTGTCCTTTTTTTTTTTTTTTTTTTTAAGATTTTGTATACAAGTGACATGCAATATTAGCCTTTCTCTGTCTAGCTTATTTCACTGACAAAAACAGTTTGATTTAAAGTCTGTTCTGATATAACTAGGCTTGTAGCATCAATCAAATTGCTTTAAGAATAAATTTTATCCAATATTAATACTACATATCTTCATTTGGTTACTTTTATGTAATGTCATTATTCCTTGAGAACTTTAAAATCACCCGAAAGAAATGAATACTACCTCTGATTTTTCTGGTAAAGAAATGCGTGCTGTTCATTTGGTATGTATAATTTCACTCCTCTCTTGCTATCCATGATGTCCTGCTACAGAGACTAACATCTATTTTTTCTTCCTATCATCATTCAGGGCAAATCCAAGTTCGCTCTATCCACTGCTTCTCCCGGTGTGACCCTACAACCTGTGACCCTACACAGGAAGCCAAAGGAAAATTGAAACTCTCTGAAGAGATCATCCTAAAGGAGAAAATTATCCCCTGTGGAGTTAGTCTCCCTAGCTCAGTACGCTGCTGGAACAAATGGAAGATCGGAACAATGAGACCCACTGCACACTGAATTCTTAATGCCACAATAACCAAGGCAGTTTATCTTATTATTTAATTATGCATAATAAACATAAAATGTTTATATAGCAAGATTACATGCAAATGCATAATATTATCTAAGACCTGAAACAAATTTTCATAGCTGAGACGCTTTATAGAAATATATGTTTGAAAAATTAATTCAAACTTTAAGAGGAAATAATTATTACAAATACAATTTTTTTGTCCTTGCATCTTAAAACTACCCCCAAAATGCTTCCAACATCATGTAAAGTGAAGAGTTCAATTAATAGCATTTTTGACAAAAAAACATCTTTTTGACAACTATTTTCTAAGACAAATAAAAAACAATTAGAGGGTCACACATACTGCAGGTGGTTGTGACAAATGGCAAATTCTACCTACTCTAGTCACATGGGTGAAAATTTATGGAATTTTCAGGAAATACTTAAGAAGATATTTAGAGGACTAATAGCAATAGAGAAACATGAAGGAGTATCACAAAAAACCCATTTCTAGTTGCGATATCACTTCTTCAGTTAAATGTTACATCAAATATTCTTAGCCTCCCTCTCACTCAGACAGGAAAGAAAAATTTTCTTGAGAGCAAAACCTTATGTATTAGTGACTCGTATGGACTACACCGGCCAAGAGCTAAGGAAACTAACAAGTGTGTGTGGGGGGGAATCAGAGTGTATTTCCTACAACTTTAGTGAACAATGGAGTGAATCTTTCCCATGAAGCAGGAATTGCAGATTTTATTCCAAAGATCAATGATACCGTGATATTTCTATTGGGGTTATAACAACAAGTAATTTAAAAATACAAAAATAGTAAATAAAATGAAAAATGGAATAGTAAAAAAAATTTTTTTAAGACTGTGTGGAAGACTGAAGGTACAAAGGCAGTTGTACAGCTGAGGAAAACTCTGGCCAAAAGCAATCTTGGGGGAACACGCACACTATTCCGACATCCACAACAGGGACACAGAATGTAAGTGACCAAATTGCCAGAGTCTGACTCGAAATTTTAGCTTTCTTTAATTTGCTAAATGACATTTAAGGTATAACATATGATTATCCTTAGTATTTTTAATACTGCAGGTAGCACTGTGTCTTTTTTTTGTTTTCTCATGACTTAGAAGGTTTACTGTTTAAAACACATCTATTGTATTCTCCCATAAATCCTAAATAAAAAATGGAGGGCAATTAGAAGAGGAGTTTCACGTAAAAGAGAGGCCGAGTGTAGCCATCGATTTTGTTGTGAGAGCCAGTGTCACTAGTGAAACAGAATACAGTTTGATGCTAATAAATTCTATGGGGAAATAAGGATTTACATTTTTAGAAAGGGTGCTTACATAACGTTTTAAAGGTTTTCTATTTTGTAACATAGAAGTGACAATATATAACAAAGGGAAATAAGAATACAGAAAAATGCCGGACTGTTTCCATTTTAATGTAGAAACAATCCTAAAGATTTGCTGCACAGATAATATGGCAGGACAGTGTGCTATGAATCTAAATTTATGCTCTGAAATTGTAATGAATAGTAATTAATGGTGAAAAAGTTATAGAGTAGTGATGGAATATACGGATTTGTAACAGATGAGACTTTTGGATATTTTAGACAGCAAAAGCTCAGGAAAAGGGGTACATGTTTATATCTGAATAGAATGAGATGTCATTGCCTAAATTAATAATGCAAACTTGAAAAATTGCCCCAGGTTCAAAAGACCAATTATAAAATTCTTTTGTAAACAAGTCTATATTCACATTTTTCATGAATAATTATAACTACAAGTATTTCTTCACTAATGTTCAATTTATAAAATGAAAAATATATTTTCAAGTGAAACTTAAGTAATATTTCAGTTTCTAATGATGGTAAACTTACCTGCAAATAAGTGTTAATAATGACAAATACGGGAATACTCTATGGGAATAATTTTTATATATCTATATTAACAACAAATAAAAATCTAAATGGGAAAAAAGTTAAAGTGTTTTAAAGCAAAAAATAGAAAAATATCAATTGGACAAATATAACCACATCATCTTAAGAAATATCTGATCATCTTATGAATATTTTTATTCCATGGAAGTCACACATACTCAAAAAAGGAAAAAGATATTCTCCTTGTTGTTATAAGGCAGACATGATAAAAGCATTTTCTTATTACACTATGCAACCAAGACGATCGTTGTAAACTTCTCTGCTCATTTTTAAATCTTTTGCTCATCAACAAGAAAACAAAGGTATCTGTTTGATACAAAGGTATGAATGAAATGATACAAAGGTATCATTTCATTCATAGTTCCTAACATTGCTATTCATGTACCTGCAAGGCTTGGTATTCCTAAGCAAGGTCAACTTATCTTTGTTCACGAGTAAACAGACCTAACTACATGTACACGGGCCTGTTACATGAATAACAAGTGTTCAAACTGTTAACTGTCAAAAATAATCAAATTTCCAAAAACTTCTAAAGAAAGATAAAACCAACCTTTTATCAAGAATTTCAAACATTTCAAAAGAAAATTTGACAGACATCATGAGATGTAAGTGTCCTGAGTATTAATTCATAGGGCAGTGGCAATATTCTTGGAAAACACAATCTCCTTTTACCCACAGTGGCTGTCGGAGGCGTCGCAGGGATGGAACCCAGCTACCTTCGATGCCCTTCTGAACGGACGTGACGCTGTGTCAGGGAGACAGTGTGCATACAAGGCAGGGAACACAACCTTAACCTCAGCAAAAGCATAATACGATTTCAAACCAAGAAAGCCTGAAATATTTTGAAATGTTTAGGCACACGAAGACTAAGTTTACCAAAACGCAGTACTTACCGATGAGACAATATTCTAACCCCTATCTTTGTAGTAATACTATAATAATTAATAATAATAGTAATACTATTAAATAAGCTAAATTTAATAGTATTAAAAGCCATTAAGTCATACTTCTAGGAATTTCTTTTGCAAAAAATCATGGATATGCACAGAGATTTAGGAGTAAGCATTTTCAAATGAAAATGCCTAAAAATGGCCCAAATGTCTAAAAAACCTCATGAAGTGACTACTGTTTATCCATCTAACTTGAAGCCATGCAAGCATCAGAATGCACTGGAGACGAGCGGTCCTCAAGTGAGGCATTCAGAGCTCTACGGCATGTCAGTGACTATGTAACAGACGATGCTGGGTTTAATGTATTTTTAACAACTTCAAAAACTGGGGGGAAAGTCCATCAGGGCACGCATTATAAATAAACTTCAAAAAACGGAAGACCTTCAGGGCACTGACACTCTTGCACTGAACACTATCCTGAGGTCACAAGGTGCAGCAACACCTGTAACCATCCAAGGGACAGTCTGAGAGGAAACCCAGGGCCCCCGTGTCTCTGCCAGGCCGCGCTCCTCCTCTAACGTGAGCGAGGCTCCCGGAAGGCTGCTCCTCTCGCCGCCCGTATTTCACGAGAGGTTAAGATGGCAGAGCCCACTGGGTCAGCTCCTGCACAGCCTGAGCCCTTCGCTACACAGCCTCCTGCTTACCCCAGAACAAGGACACGGATCGGACGCCAGGGCTAACTCAACAGCTATTCTGATCAATAGCTTCCCCATTGGAAAAATTTTTCCTGTCAAAACAGCATCATATAATTATTTCTTAATATTATGAGTAAATATTACAGATGTTACCTAAGAAATTCACTTTTAAGCAGTAAAAAACACTTTTATATATTTTATATAGGGGTGTGGAAATGATCCTGTTTGAAACAACAGTTCTGCTACTTTTAAAACAACAGTTTGAAAACCACAGTTACACAAAATTAACAAAATGGAAAGGTGGTCCCAATTTGTTAAGTATGAAAACTAAAATTTAAAAGAAATAAAAAAATCCCTCAGAACCACAACTCAAATCTAATGCACACAATATAGACCGAAAGGGTATAATCCTGAGCTTAAAGAGATAATTAGGAGAAATTTTTACAATTTCTCTAATTGCTTTTCTGCATTTTACGGAGAAGGCAACTATACAGTATGACCTCTTCAGTATGGAAAAGAATATTCAAACTGTTTATTTTTTAAAGAACTCATATCAACACCTTAAAATCTCTATGTCCACCTCTAATTGGATCACCATTTTACCAAATTTCCCAGAAACACCAATCTAGTGCTAAGCAAAGACAGAACTCATAAAATGTTGAATGAATGAATAATTAATGAATGAAATATATCTGTAATATCTCTGTAGTATTAAATGACCTTTAACATAAAACTTACTGCAATAATGAGGATAATAATAGAGATTATGGCAATCTATTTACTGAATACACAGGCTACAGGAATCCACAGGAATACAAGCATGTCTTTTTTAACAAAGGCTTCAGGCTTAAGGTATATATAGATCCTAACGTTTAACAGTAGCGGGCTGTGTTGAAAGGACCCCCCTCCACGGCCCTGTGTCGTCATGTGTAATGGGGTCCATAAGATCTTCAGCTCCAGAATGGAGAAGGCCCTCACACAGAGACTCAGACTGCACAGTGTGGCTGATGAAGCCCCCAAGACAGATGTCACCTGGCTGCCTGCAGACTCTGCGGTGTCCAACAAACCATCTAACGTGCTCTGAATTCACTCTCATAGGCTGCAGGTATAGCACGATCTGGCTGCAATGTCCAGTTCCCATTTTAATTTTCATCTGCACCCTCCACACACACTTCAACACAGGGTGAAACGGGATTATTTACCACTGCCTGACCACGTCTTGAACTTCTGGCACCTATGTTTTGCTGTGGCCGCAAGGCTGACTCTGCAGTGTGGCAGACATCCCTTAGCCACCAAGGATTGCAGGGAACGGGCTGAGCACATGTGATCTGGATCACACTGTCGGCCCGAAAATGCTACAGCACACCATTACCTCCTGCGCCCAGGTCGTGGACATTTCCTCATCTCTTAAGCACCGGCTGAAATGCTGTCTCCACTAGGAGGAAGTCCAGGTGGCTGGACTGGTTTCTTCCTATGGACACTCCTGGCCTTTTTCTTTCCTGACTAATTCTGTATTATAACTCTTTAGAGGCACTACTAGTCACCTATTATGCCTCAACGTCCTTCAAGGCAGGAAACATTTCTTGCATTGTCTTCATTGCCTAAAAGTGCTTCACTCTGTGTAGACGAGGGCCACATGCATGGAATAACTCATGAAATGGGACGGTCCCTTACTCTGGCCAAGAAATAAAATCACCTGACATTCAGGTGTATAAAGGATTACAAACCCGAAGTGTTAAGATTATAAAAAATGGAAAAGAACTTCACAATTTTAAAAAAACAGTCACTAAAATTGGATGGTGAAATAAATTCCCGACCTAGTAAGTGAATCCTGCTTTACGTTGTGCTAATTCGCGTACATCAGAAGAGCGATTCCTTCCTGTGAACACAACGCGACAGCCACTGACTCCACCTGCTTGGTAACGAACCCTTACCTGTAGTCACACCAGGGGCACCTGTAGGGCTTCTCTCCCGTGTGCACCCGCTTGTGCCGAGTCAGATGAGACTGGGTTGTGGAGGCAAAGCTACACTCATCACATTTGAAAGGTTTTTCTCCTGCAAAATATAAAGCAGTGCTAGGCATGAATAATTATAAAAACTGGAAATGAAGGGCCAAACCTGTTACTAACAATTAAAAAGAAACTTACTTCCATAAACATTTAAGAATATAGTTCAATGGGCTACTCACATTTAGGACACCTGAATATTCACTCCCCAAGTGAGAAACTTGGAAGACACCATTGATTTTTACTTCTATATTTGAATGGAGGTAAGGTACGTATTATGGCGCTCAAATGTAACTTACACAAAAGCCTGGTCGAGCACTGCATTTGGAGTCATTTGACAAACTATGTTACACTAGAGCCATTATAAAAATCTCCCTGAGGATAAAAGCATGAAAAATCATAGAATAGAGATATTCTTTGAATATACTGTATAAAATCTTAAAGTTAAATATGAAGAAAAAAATAAAGCTCTAATTAGATACCAATGAAAAAACTGTTTGAGGTAAGGAAAATTTACAATTCACTACAGGTGAGTAAGAGGTCACGAAAAAAAGGCCTCAAAGAAACACGTGCAATACTATTTCACAGTGTCCCCCGGATGGATCTAACCACTACCCACATGCGCATTTCACCAGTCAGCTGGCTCAGGCTTGCGCGGTTAGTCCTCTGACTGACACCTTTCTCTGCACTAACCACTCCCCCTGTGCACACACACATTCAAAGAAATCATCAAATCTCAGTTTTTAATTGTATTAGCCATACTGGCTGGTAAGTACTTGAAATACGGCTATTTCACTCAGTGTAAGTTTTAAATTTAAAAAACTGATATGGGATTTACCTATGTAAAAAAAAAAAATGTCTGTAGAGAATATCTTGGGAATGTGAATCTACTTTTTAAGTATAAATTTTATCAAATCTAAATATCAATCACGGATTAGATATAAAAATTTAGCCTCTGAATTGAGATGTGCTAGAAGTATAAAATGCACTCCAAATTTCAACATCCCAGAACAAAAAAAAAAAAATAATTTATATTGATTTCATGTTGGAAATGAAAATAATTTTATGTATTTGTGTAACTTTTTTTGTTTGTTTGTTTTTATTTTGAGCTTTTATTGGCGTTCCAGTTAATTAACATAGTGTGTGATATAAGTCTTAGGAGTAGAATTTAGTTATTCACCACCTACATACAAGACCCAGTGCTCATCATTACAAGTTCACTCCCCTTAACTCCCATCACCTATTTCCCACAACCCCAATCCCCCCAGCTCTCCTCCAGGAACCTTCAGTTCATTCTCTGTAGTTGAGACTATATAAAGTTTGCCTCTCTCTTTTTTGTTCCCCCATGTTCATCTATTTTTCTTCTTAAATTCCATCTATTAGTGAAATCATATGGTATTTTTCTTTCTCTGACTTATTTTGATTAGCGTAATACACTCTAGCTCTATCCACGCTGCTGCAAATGGCAAGATTTCATCCATTTTGATGGCTGAATAATATTCTTATATATACATATGTATTTATGTATATATAGGAATACACACCACATCTTTATCCATTCATCAGCTGATTGGCCATTTGGGCTTTTTCCATAATCTGGCTCTTGTTGATAATGCTACCCACCATGTCCCTTTGAATCAGCATTTTGCACCCTTTGTACCCATTTTTGTACCATATTTGTACCCTTTGTACTAGGTGGTTTTGAATCACCTACTAGTCCAATTGCTAGATCATAGGGGAGTTCTATTTTTAATTTTTGAGGAACCTCCATAATGTGTTCCAGAGTGGCTGCACCAGTTTGCATTCCTACCAGCAGGGTTAAGAGGGCTCCCCTTTCTCCGCATCCTAGCCAATATCTGTTGTTTCCAGTGCTGTTAATTTTAGCCATTCCAATAGGTGTGAGGTGGTATCTCATTATAGTTCTGATTTGTATTTCCTTGATGATGAATGATGTTGAGCATCTTTATATGTATCTCTTAGCCTTCTGGATGTCTTCTCTGGAGAAGTGTCTACTCATGTCTTCTGAATTTGTATGGAACCATAAAAGACCCCGAATCACCAAAGCAATCTTGGAAAAGAAAAGTAGAGCTGGAGGCATCACAATTCTAGACTTTAAGTTACATTACAAAGCTGTAGTGATCAAGACACGATGATACTGGCATAAAAACAGACATACAGGTCAATGGAACATAATACAAAATCTAGAAATGGACCTACAACTGTATGGTTGACTAATCTTTGACAGAGCAGGAAAGAACATCCACTAGAAAAAAGACAGTCTCTTCAACAAATGGTGCTGGGAAATTAGACGGCTCCATGCAAAAGAATGAAACTGGACCACTTCCTTATACTATACATAGAAATAAATTCAAAATGGATGAAAGACCTAAATGTTAGACAGGAAACCATCAGAATCCTAGAGGAGAACACAGGCAGTAACCTCTTGGACACTGGCGATAGCAACTCCTTAACTAAGTATGTCTCTAGAGGAAAGGGAAACCAAAGCAAAAATAAATTATTTGGAACTTCATAATCAACACAATCAACAACTAAAAGGTGACCTTTGGAATGGGGGATCTGCAAATGATACATCTGATAGAGAGTTAGTGTCCAAGATACATAAAGAACCTATAAAACTCAACACCCAAAAAATAATCCAGGTAAAAAATGGGCAGGAGACATGAATAGACATTTCGTTCACTATTTAAAAAAGCAATTCACCTGTTACTCTTTTGTTTTTGTTTTTTTTTAACATGGTTGCCAGGAAGCCTAAAATGACAAGTGTAGCTTCCATGACATTTCTGTTGGACAGCAATGACTAGAGAAAACTTCACAACCACCTCCTCCCCCAAATTATTTATAATATACAAAAATACTCCTCTCAGCAAACGTTCTTTCTGAGAAGTTTTACACACAGATTAATTTTATGTATGTGCAAAATTCTACTTGCCACATCTTAATTCTGGTGTTTATTTTAATAGTTTTACAAGTATACTGACTTATGTAGAAAACAAAGGATGAACTACCTTGGTATAAAATTACTCTACATCAATTCCACTAGCAACAAGACTACACCTGTCCTGAAAACTAGAATGTTTAGAGTCTTGTCCTATTTATGTGGCAGTTAGCTGAATACATTCACATCTCAGCAGATGGCGTCCTACCTACCACTGCAGGCCGGGCGGCGGCTGGAAGAAGCCAGATGGCCTTCAGTCCCAGTCCAGGTTTTGCCATATTTCACTCATACCTGTCAACCCCCTGGACAAGATCAGAAGGGTAAAACCACAGAACAAGCAGGACAGCAGGACAGTTATGAGGATTAGAGAAGACAAAGCACATGCAAGGTACTTCTCAGAGGGTCCAATGCCTCACTGCTTCTGTGGCCTGAGTGCCTGGAGTGGCTGAACACAGGTACGGGCACACTACCCTCCCACGGAGATGAAAGAAGGGGCACACCCCCATGCTTCTCATCAAGCTCTCCAAAACAGTAAAAAGACAAACTTTTTTTTTTTTTTAGACAAACCTTTTTATATACAAAACAATTATGTGGTTTCTCACAGTGAATTTAACATAGAGAAACCATTTAATAGAACCTACAAGGAAATACTTGATTTATTTTTGTAAAAATAAGAACATATGCAAAGCAGAGTAAAATCTTGGGAGTTGAGAGGCATATCTGTACCTTTCAGCCATTTATTCTCAAGATAAATCCCATCTATAACACAACTGAGCGATCACTCAGGGTCAACTGGAATAACTTTTTTCACGGTCTCTAAACTGCTGGTCAAGGCACTTACATTGGTATAGACAACTACACTGAACTTATACAAAAACTCCCTTTCGTGATGATGATGGATTTTGCTTTTGTTTGAGACAGCAGATGATCTTCCTCTTGCCGAGGCTGAAGAAAATGTCTCTTGTGTCTTCAAATTTGATATAGAAATATGCTATATCATAAAGACACAAACATCCTCAGGGAAGCATATCTGAAAACTCCATTCATTATGAGAACTGAACTGCAAGACTATTTTAGCTACACACCAACGTCACAGAGCAGTTCACATGGACAATAGGAACACAAAGTGATGCACTCATCTGGATAAAACCACACGCATTATTAACTGTTTCACTAACTTGATGTAGCTATACTGACCATACAAGGTAGACTGAAACTACCACCACATTCAAGACAATGAACACAGCCACCACCCCCAAAGGTCCCTTTCTCTCTCTGGCTCATTCCACCCTCAAACAAACTCTCATCTGCTTTCTGTTGCTATATATTAGTTAGCATTTTCTAGAGATTTCTATACATAGAGTATGTACTCTCTTTTGTCTGACCTTGTATCAGCATTATTTTGCGACTCATTCATGTTGCTCCGAGCGTAAATATTTGTTTTTTTATTACAAGCGGAGGAGTAGCATTCCATGATATGAATGTACCACAGTTTGTTTATCCATCCACCAACTGAAGGACACTTGAATTATTTGCATTTTGGGGTGTTACAAACTAAGCTGCTACAAATCTTTATGTGCAAGTCTATGCATGGACGTGTATCTCTTTTTCTCTTGGGAAAACATCTAGGAATGGGTTGGCCGGGTCATTTGGTAGGTACATAATAACTTTGTAAGAACTACTAACCTTTTTCCAGAGTGGTCTGACCATTTTACATTCCTACCAGCAGTAGAGGAAAGTATCCACTGCTCCAAATCCTCACCAATACTTGGTATGGTCAGTGCTTTCAGTTTGTATTTTTCTAATGATGTTGAGAATCATTTCATGTGCTTATCTGCCATACATTTATATCCTTTGGTGACATGTCTGTTCAAATCATTCAACCCCCTTTTAGTTGTTTGTTTTCTTTTATTTTGGGACTTCTTTATACATTACAAATACAAATCCTCAATAAGATTTGTGATTTACACATATTTTTCCCCAGTCTTTGGTTTGTTTTCACATTCATTCTCTTCACAGTGTCTTTCCATAGGGGAGTAGCTAACTAGTATATAAAGTTTTTAGTTTGTCAGTTGATAATTTTTCAAGTTACTTTTTTTTTTTTCTAATTAAAAATCAGGCTTCTGATGTGGTATCTAAGAAATCTTTGCTAATCTATGGTCAAAAAGATTTTTCTTCTAAATTTTCTTCTAGAATTTATATAGTTCTCAATTTTTTATTTAGAACAGTTTGGAGTTAATGTTATACATGATATGATATACAGATCAAAGTTCATTTTTACTGCATACATATATCCAATTAGTCAAGCATTATATATTAAAAAGACTACATTGTCTTTGTTCCTTTGTCAAAAATCCATTGACCATACAGACGTAGGTCTGTTCTATAATTTCTGCCCCATTCCACTGATAGATGTGTCTTCCTGATGCCAATACCAGAGTGACTTGATAACTGTAGCCTTATGGTAAGTCATGAGGCCAGGTTTGTTCATCGTCCTCAAAACTCTTTCAGATAGTTGCATTTCCAATTTTAGTATATGTGCTGCTGAAGCAAACACTGGATCGTTGCATTTCTGTTTGAATTTTAAAATGAGCTTGTCAATTTTTTAACACCAACAAGAAGGCTTGATGGGATCTGAATCTTTTGAGTCCATGAACATGGTATGTCATTCTATTTAGGTTCTTTGATTTCTCTTGGCAATTTTTTGCAGTTTCCAGTGTAGGGGTTTTGCACATCCTTTGTTAGTTTTCTCTCTACATATACCTTGGTCACAAACAACTGACAACTACAGGCATGGATCTATCCTGTTCCGCTGATATATCTGTGTAACTTCAGGCCAATACGATACGGTCATGACTACTGTAGCTACATAATAAGAGGTCAAGTTAGGTAGTACAAATCTTCCACTCTTAAAATAATGAATCTAAGTAGTCAAACAATAAAAGATGTTTTTTTCATTAAGCAAGTAGACAACTATATCCTGATGTCTCCTTATTCCATTCAAACTAGTGTTTGAAAATGTGTCATGTCGCAACTCACTGCTAAATTGTTTATTCAAATAGCCTTGGGGTAGGCATCTTTAATCTATCCATTTTTCATGGATTTGGCAGGAATCTGGAGAGGATAGAAGGTGACATTATGGACTCATTGTCTGAGTTAGCAGTGTAAATGAAAGGTCATTTAAGATCTTCAAAGTTAATTTTCTTAGTTTAGAGATTTAACATAAGCACTTAAAAAACAAAGTTAACATAGCTTATTTCGTCTAAATTTTTATGACGTTTTTATATGACACAATTGAAACTTAAAAAACACTTTTAAAGAATAATGTCATTTATTTTCTCTATAATTCTACTAATTTGGAGTTGACATTAGGGTAGCATTATATTGTAAGGAACTATAAGTTATCATTTCATACTTGACAACACTGTGGATTAAATTGTGTAACACTAAGAAATTTTGAATTATATGCAGGTTGACAGAAAAAAATATATAATGCTACCAAAATATGCAACATAAAAATCCTATACTATAAGCACTAAGTAAAGGAAGGCTCAAGTATGTATGTATAGGTTCCCAGAAGGGGAAGAAAGCCATGTCAATTTTTACAAAGTACAGTTTAATCAAATCTGTGCATAACAGTTAGTTTATAACTCATTCATTTTGTTACATGCCCAATGCTACTGTTTAAATTTTTTTTTTTCATCCACATATGATAATTTCTTCAGGTAATTTCAGGAAATTTCTTCAAGTAATTTTTTCAGGGAACTATACTTCAGAAACACAGAAGTAGTTTTTGTGTTTGTTAGGCTCAATACATAGCCCAAGAAATAAACTCACTTTTTAGGTTGTAAAATTTGAAAAAAAAAAAAAAAAAGTGTATACACACACACACACACACACACACACACAAATTTTAAATAAGAATTCCAGTTTGCTAATATTTGTCCATGCTTGAACTGAGACAGGTACTATATGAAGGGGTGCATACACTTGTTAAGGACTGATCAAAATGACAGTGCACCGGGAACAGCCCTTCTGAAACCTCCGCCATTCCAACAGCAGAAAGATGAGTCGATCCAGGCGTGAGGCATTTCCCTACTCTTCAGCTGTGCTACCTGCAAGTCAGCAGGGCCACCTGCATCCACCCTACTCAAAAAAGCAGAACAAAGGCGGCCTTCCTTTCCTCCTATTCTCCTTTATGTGATATAACAGTGCATATTAAATCGTGTTGCTCTTCACACTCTCCTTTATGAACAATAATCTTGGCCAAAATAATCATTAAGAAATGTTCTGCATCTCAGGTAGCTCTGATAGAAAAGTAAAGAAAGTCAGGGTGGGGGAGGGGATGCCAGAATGGCTATGGATATAGAGCAGTGCCCTTTGTGTGTCAACGATCTGTCAAAAGGGCTGCACACTTCTCATGGAAACTCACACTTCGCATTCCTTTGGGCAGGCTGCTGGTTATTAAACTGGCCAAGACCCTTCAGCTACACGTGAGGATCTGCTCCTGTGCCCTTGAATCAAGGGTCTCTGACAGGTGATAAAAGTAAATCTTGGAATGGAAGATGTTTTGTGTCAGCCCCCTAGACAGTCTGTATTGCAGGAGGGAATTATTTACGCCATTTGGAACACTTTTGATACCTATCCCTTTCCAAGCTGATTGTGATTTGCGTGGGCACTCTGTGGTAAAAAGGTAAACCATGTCGAAGAGGAATACATCAGAGAAATATAGATTTCAAATGCACCATATGATTCTGGCCTTGGGAAAAAAACAAGTTGTATGTTGCTTAAATATTACAAATCCAGCATAAAAGCCAAGGGCCTAGACTGAGTTGTACTAAGCTGTTTGGTTGAAGCAAACAGTCTTCAGAACTGACTTTGGTATTAAAGAATCATGTTTGATTTGTGCCACAGAGGCAGATAAATGCCACGAAGACAGATGCCTCTGTCTGTGAGACACTGTCCTATATGGTATAAAGTTAATAGCAAAGTAATAAGGAGCCTCTGGACCTGACATAAAGTACAAAGTTGTGCCTGCTCGATGCTGGCTTCATGATCGATCACCTGTAAGTGCCCGTGATCACAGCGCGACGGTCCTCACCACCGGGGAAGAGGGAGCTCTGCCGCGTTGGCATAGGTGGCAGAGGGGGCTCCGCGGGTCCCGGGTCCCGGGCCCCAGCAGGGAGCGACCGGGCAAGCAACAAGGACCGCACGGCAGCAATACACTGAACACGCTGAGAATAAAGTACTCCACGTGAGCACACGTTCACACACACACACACCACTCCAAGCTTCTCCAAGACAGCTGTCGAGGAGGGCTGGGTTCCACTGGGCCTCTCCTGCCGCTCCTGACCCCGACTCCCTTTCCCTGGATTCACGGGTTGTGGCCACAGGTTGCTCCTATAAACTGAAAGGGGACTTCCATATTTACAGAATTGAGGGTAAGTTTCCAACATCATGCTAAACACTGGAATTTCCCCACCCTCGATAATAACTCTTACCCCATACAGAGACCTGAATCATACACTCACGATCTGAAAGAAGAGACTGGCATTAGTTTTTACTAATCTTACAAATACCATGATGGGCACTGGAGCCACCTATGGCGGTTAAATATAACATATCAAGATTCAAAATGTCCCACAAACAACCTATTTTGTGTGTCTTCATTTCATGCCACTCTGAGTGTGACCGCCGAACACCCACCGTCACGGTCCCCAAGGAAAAGCCCAACATTCAGTGACAGATTGTGTTACCACATGATTTATCATCTAAACTAGGTCACTTTTGATAATAAAACAGTTCTGTTAATAATTAGAAGGGACAATGCCATTAACAGCACTGTCCCAGGCACGTATAATTTACAATTATTAACATAATTAATTATAAGACCAACAAAGTAATCAATTTTAATGAATATTTAAAACTTTCCATTCTGAACTGCTCCTAACTGAGGCACCTACTTGATTTTGTTGAACCATTAAGGATGCGGATCGCAAAGAGGACTGCTGCTCCGTGTCGCTGTCTACTCAACTTGCTCTCCGTTCTTCAGAGCAAGAAAAACAGAAGCAGCAAGAACCTAAAACCGCGCCCACTGGTCCCAACTCGCAAAGGGACTGCCTCTGGAGGGTCAGGTGGATAGGTGGGCCAAGAAAGTAGCTGGTCGGGGTGGAGGGGGACCCTCTGGATAAGCCAGGAGCCAACTAAGGAGGCAGGGGTGAGTAAGGAAGTAGGTGGGGACGCTGAGGGGAGAGGGCTGCGCCGGAGAGCCAGCCGGCCTAGAGCCTCACCCACCACGTCCACGGCAAAGTCTCAGCAGCAGTGAGGGCCTGGTGTGTCTGCACGTGGCAGAAAGCTCTCTCCCCTCCTACGTCCCATGTATTTGCACTGCACATACACACAGTAGAGCGACTTTTTTAAACCTATAAAACATGCAGTAGGGCGAATTTTTAAACATATAAAAATAGGTGACTCCAGATCTTAGGTCACTCAAGTAGAAACCTCAGCAGACCCTCAAGCACAGGGGTGTTACAGAAACGGGACAAGGCATGCCACGGAGGGCCGAGCGCGGGTGCTGGGCACCGGGCGGCCGTACTGACCTGTGTGCTGGCGGCGGTGCTTGGTGAGCGCGTGCCGAGTCCCGCCAGCGAAGCCGCAGAGGTCGCACAGAAACGACTTCTCGCCTGTTGCAACAATAAACAGATGAGGGACTGTGGAGGTCACAGATCATTAAAACATATCTATCAAGGCTTTCAGGGTTACTAATTCCTCCAATCAAATGTTTCCATGTAAATATGTCAAATGGGAATGAAATTACCACTGCGGTTTATTGACTGTGATAAAATCTGAAAAGCACCACTGAACATAATTACATACTTGTCAGACCCATAAAAATTAGCTTTATTATCAATGGAATGGTTTTGTACAACTTCATTTCTGGTAGATGTCTTCCAGATGGGGCTGCTTTATGCACTTGAACAGTTTTTATGCATATCCTGATTTTTTACAATTCCCATACATCTGGCCTTTCTGAGCTGAGTAAAGATTGCTTGGAATAGTTAATATACAGTATCTAGGATTCTGCTTAAATAAAACATATTGAACTTTCCAACAACTGAAGGATATTGAATTGGTTTTACCTGATTCTATCAGGTTCTTCTTTAATAACTTCCTACTTAATAATATGAATTAAATGGTTTCCTCGCACACACTGAAGATCCCAAGTAACAATAAAATCCACATTACTCAGCACCAATAACAATTCAGTGCTGTTTATGTTTCTCAAACTTGCATGGCATAAAAAAACAAGTCTAGGGACTGCTAAAGAAATTGTAGAAAAACTTCAATTATTCATCTTTAATGACAGTCCTGGACGGAATACTTCTGTAACAATTAGAGACAGATTTGGCAGAGTCAGGATTTGTTAAAAGTGTGTAAATGCTCATTTTATTTCAGCATTTTTACACAAGTGAACACCTTCCCCTACAGTGTAAAAATGCAATCTATCTTTTTTCCAGCAGCATATTCAGGCAGTAAGCACTGCCAAGCTGGGCAGTTTATCCCACAAGGCTCAAAGGGAAGGGCAAAAGAGAATAAAAATGCTAACCGTGGAGCGATACAGCGAAATTATAAAATACTTTTCCAGAAACAAAATAAATCATTTGTATCTATTCTTATGTACTTTACTCATCTAGATGTTTAATGCAACAAGTCTTTCAACGGTTTTGCCCCAGTCGGCTGGCTTTGTTCTAAAACATTTTGGCATTTCATAACAGAAATTTAGCTTGATGTATTTGGAAAATGCTGGCTGCCTTTGTAAAGTTAGAGGAAAAAAAACAGTAAATATAGGAAGGCAGAATAACTTCAGTGACCAAAAAGAGTCCCCCCTTCACTTGTGAGCATTATTAGCTTTTGTCATCTAGATGAACATGCATTAATGAAGAGAGTTTTAAAGCAAATTATGTATAATCTCATTTCCTGAAGGTATATGAAAATGTTCACTGTTATCATTTATGAAATAAAGTTGAATTTAAATATTTTTCCTATCTTTGCTTTCCTATTTTGGGGTTAAGTTTGTCCCTTGGCATCATCATCTCAAGATTAAAAAAAAAAAAATAAAGTAGATGGCTGTGAAGAATAAAGTTTAATTATAATCACTCATTTAATTATTTAATCAATTTGGAATATAAATCTTGCCAACCAGCCATATTATCAATTAAATAACACTGAAAGTAGACTTTTTAAGAATCCCATAGATAATTTGCTCGTTAATATTAACATACTACGCTATGTGGAGGCAAAGCTGTTCCCCGAGATGTCTTTCCCAGCACGGCACTGTGGGCATGAACCCCCCGTGCACGTGCGGCCACACATCTGTGCCCGGTCTCCCCCACGCATGCCTGAGAGCACATGTGTGTGCGGAGCGGTGTGGTAGTGGAAGGGCTGTGCCACCCAACTAGTGAAAACTCTAGTGAGACAGAGGATCCTTATTACTCTGAGATGCAGGAAGACAGGGATTCCTTTCTCCCATTTATGAACTTCTTTGTGACCTACATCTTTCTTGTAACATAAAAACAGAAAAATTCTCATGAGATTTATACCCTTTACAGGCCGACATGCTGCAGAGATATATGAAGTTTTATTCCCTTTCCTATTTGAAGATATGTATAGGCACAAAGACAAAATTATTAATAAATTTTCAATGTGATTCAATTCTAGATACATTAGTGACCTCGATCTTTTGAAGTGCAGAATTTTAGTTTGGATGTTACCCTGCAATGTATTTGTATGTCACATTTACCTGATGACTTGATTTGTTTTTCATTCTAAATTTGATTTCACTTGTGTTTTGTTTGTTTTTTGAGGGGGTAGAGGCATTAGGCTTGGATAGTGGACATCAGAATATTTTTCAAAACAAAAATTTTGAAGAAAAAACTAAGTGTAATATTTCACCCCATAAAGGGTGTTCACTTAACATACAATATTTACATAATCACAGTAATCTAATAGGAGACTTTTCTGAACAACTTGAATTAGTTTCAAGTGTGCCATTTTGCATTCAAATGTAGAAAGACACGGAAACCAATCCTTTATTTTCTATTAGAAAACAGCCACTGTCCCCTATCTCTCATTATGGTGCAGACTACAAGACCTAACAACAAAAATCCATATTATTGATCCAGCCAAGTCTCCACAATTATTCTTTAGAAGGAAACGCCGACGATAAATTACATCTGCACTGGCTTTTCATCTGCTGTTCGATATAAGTGATCTCTCAGGGCAGGCTGGGGACCTTAAATCGTCACCGCCCTTGTCAAGGAAGCTAAGGAGGCCTGGGCTTCCCACAAACTGCTTCAGAAGAACTTTTAACCTATAATTTCTAACAATAATATAGGATTCTTGGCAATCAGAAGAACATTTGGGAATGCTGATTAAAATTTATTATTCTTTTGCCTTGAAACAAAATACTTTCAGAGGTGTAAAGAGAAAGAAGACCACAAAAATAACAAATAGCTCACGGCAGTAGAGTCACAGAAAGATAAGGCGAGCACTCAACTATAGGCCTGTAAGGAGTGTAGGGGCCACTGTCCTCAGATAATGGAAAACTTGCCATAAACACTGAACGTGCCAGCAGGGCAGTAGGGGATATACATTTATGAAGGCCCAGATGGAGAGCTCGGTATCATACCTAGCGGTGAGGTCCTCTGAATGCTGCCTCTTACTACCAACTGGCTTAAATGCCGTACACTCCTTTAAATATTGCCATGTAAAACGTGGGATTGTACTTTTCAAATATATAATTATCTAAAAAATTTATAATAGTTAAATTCAGATTCTTCTCTTTGTATTATCAAAAACTCTTGGATCTGATACTCTCTTCTCCTCTTAGAAGTATTAATTTCATTAAAATTTTTTTAAATGGTACATAAAGCCAAAACTTATCAGTAATGCTCAAAAATGGGTGCCTGGGTGGCTCAGTGGGTTGGGCCTCTGCCTTCAGCTCAAGTCATGATCTCAGGGTCCTGGGATCGAGTCCTGCATCGGGCTCTCTGCTCAGCAGGGAGACTGCTTCCTCCTCTTTCTGTCTCTGCCTGCCTCTCTGCCTACTTGTGAGCTCTGTCAAATACATAAATAAAATCTTTAAAAAATTAATAATGTTCAAAAATATTATGGCACTGAGTTTGTATCAGTAACAAGTTACAAGACCTCTGAAAACTTACTGACCCCATATGATTTGCCATCAAGATTACATTTAAGATCTGCTTAAACACATACGTGTATGTGTACACACACAACATGAATGAGCTTCTAAATACGAAACTTATTTTGATTCAAACACATGCACACACGTGTGTACACACATTTGCATTACAATGTCAGTTTAAAACTACCCGGAGGATCACTGGAAAACAATGAAACGAGACCACGGCTTTTCATATATCATTACCACAGTCTTCAGACAAACTCTTCACACGAGGAACCATTTCTACCGACACTGGTGAGCTCATTACCGCCCACGGTCACACTGCACAACCCCCCACGCCCCGCCTCCCCGGACACGGGCGTGGGGCTGCGCACCTGTGTGCGTCCGGTAGTGGTCTTTCATGGCGGAGGCCGTGAGGAAGGAGTAATGGCACGTGGGCCAGCTACACTTAAATGGCTTCTCTCCCGTGTGGAGCTTCATGTGGTTGTTCAGGGCCCACTTCTCGGTGAAACTTCTATCACATAAGTGGCATGTAAATTTCCTGCGCGAAGGAGAGAGAAAACAAGGTAAATATGACGCAGCCGGTATCACCTCCGGCCCCAGACAGGAGCATGTTTTAACCCTGAAATGCGGCAAGTGCACGGACTCCGGGAGGAGAACCGCAGGCCTGGTCTGTCATGTCTGTATAACCAGGCATTGATTTTTCTGTCGAGGCCTGGCACGTCAGCCATTTATTCTCTGCTTTGCGGTTGGGCCCAACGGGTTTGAAAAATTCTGTTACAGTCCAGTCACCCCTGAGGCAAATGTGAGAATAGATTTCACCTGTACAGGCCTACACCACTTATCCAGGGCAGGGGCTGTCAGAGCAAAGGCTAAATGAAAAGCTATCCATACTAAACTACTCAGACAAGCCCTGCTCTCTGCCAGGCAGAGGCGGCTGGGGCTGCCGGCTGCAGCGGGAGCCCGGGTCCTGCCTGGAGACGCAGTGCTCCTGCCATGCGCCCGGCCGCCCCGCGCTGAGGGGCTCCCGGGGATGGAGGAAAACGCCCAGGCGCCTCCTGAACAAGGTGTCCTCTTGGGTTACCGTAAGGACACGTTAAAGAAGTTTCCTCTGATGAGAATGAAAACGAGATAATGACTATTAACTTTTATAAAACAACCTTTGAGAAAAAATAAACCTGTTATCTCCTGCATGAGAAAAAATGAAAATAACAGAACAGTATTCACACCAGAATATATGAAAGCCCCAGAGTTCGCCAAGAGCTTTAAATACCTTCAGTAATCAAGGCAATATGAACCATAAACAAAAAACTTCAATCCTCCTTCTAGTTGAGCTTCTGTCCCTCTTTGCTTGCGTTCATGAAATCATCACCGAAATTTACTTTTTATTTCTAATACAATTTAGTTTAAAGCAATGCCTGTGACTAATAATGTCCAGCTAATTAATTTAGGATAATGAACAGTCAAATAAAAGCAAATTAAAACCCAATATTCAAAATTAAAATATTTTAGTAAGTGGATAAGCACTATGCCACAAAGGAGAGAGACTGTGGCAGCCTGCTTTGACAATCAAAAATTGCGCTATACTTTTAGCAAATTAATGCAATTAAAAAATAGGATTATAATATGTGCGTTTTAAATTATGATATAAATAAGGAGATGCAAAAAATGCACATTCTATCCATAAAGGCTTTAACTATGATTTTACAAATTTCCTTAACCCCATAAGGGTAGAAAAAGAAATCCTGAGCTCCAAATAATTAACTTTTCTCATTTTGAAGTAAAGATTACCTTAACAAACTAATCATCAGAACTTCACAAATTCTTAGGAAGTGAATTATGAAGTTAGCTTTTGTAAAAGTCCTTCTTCATTTGTTATAGGTAAACATTTTTTAATAGTAGATCTCAAATGCTACAGAAGTAAAAACTGCTAAATATTTAAGAAATGTCATATAAAATATCTTAAGTACTTCGTTAATATTAAAATTGCCAATTAATACATCTATACAATGTACGTGTAGAAACACTCTATTTACACCCATTAACAGAGACAGAATTTGAAATTACGATATCATCTGATCACTGCTCACTGTACTAGAGAGTGACAAGTATAACTAAATACTTCGAAATGCACTGTAAAAAAATATCATGTCTGTATATCTCTTTGACAGGTCTTCATGCATTTAACATTTCAAAACCATGACAGGGATCTTATTTCCAAGATAAATTCCCCTATCTACTTATTTGTTCATGTATTTATTGTGGATCTAACCTTCTCCTACAAGAAATAAATAAGGAGGTTAAGTAGATGCTATCTTTTAACAAATAGTTTCTCCACACTGCATTACAACTTTATGAATGACAAAATAAATCCCTCATTTTTAAATCTAACATGATGTACATTTAACAAAATTACATCTACGAAACCTCAATATATGTTCTCTATTATTCATACATAATAAAAATGTTAAACAAGAGCTCGGTGTCTGTCAAGAAATGACAAAAGCCAGATAACAAAGAACTAAGGCCACCGCTTAACTTTCAGAAAACCTCACATGCTTTACAACTTGCTTTATGAAAATAAGTTCATGTGCTGGTGCGTTAGCAAGAACCTGAAATATTAGCAAGTGAAGTATCCCTATAGAGATTCCCACCTGCTCTTCAATGGGGTGCTTCCCGGAGCTACACAAATTCTGAGTCTCAAATACTGTACATTATTGGCCTTCATGCCCAAGCCCGTAAGGACGACATCGATCCAAGAGACCCAGCTCTCTCCTTGGGCCTTCGGGGAACTTCTCCCGAGGCCTCTCCAGGACAGAACCTGAGTGAAGGCAAGCCGCTCTGCTCTGCCACGTGCAACCAAGAAGGGAAGGCATCAGCATGCTCTAGATGTACTTCAGAATGACCTGATCACCCACAATACCCAAAACGCCGATTTAAGACATGGGAGACAAAGAGGAAAAAGTCAGATCTGGCTCTCAAGAAAACCACAGGCTACTAACGGAGAAAAATCACTCACAAAAGTAACCTCAATGCCGTATTTTTTAAAAAGGTAAAATGCCATCCTAAATTTAAAAGAAGCAGCAATTAATGGGATGAGGCAGATGAAAGAAGATTCCCAGGGGTGGTATTTAATTTACATGTTAAAAGACAGGGACAAATGGACATAGAGGTGGCAGGGATGCCGAAGTGCTTATCCAGGGTCCCAGCACAGGAAACACCACACCCAGGAAGACTCTGATCCCCTGCCACCCTCCTCGGTTTCCTAGGAAAAGGGTGACGCCTGTGACGCACATTAGCTTGGATCAATGTTGATGCTTTTCTATCCCACAGAGTGGTCTTCCATGAGAAACTTCTTAACTGGATTTATGATATATTACAAAGAGGTCTGTTTGGTAAAAACTTGGTAGTCTCCTCTTTTATCATGAAGACAGTTTTCTAGGTCAGCTGAAGGACGCAAAAGACAAGTACCAAACAGTCCTGGAAAGCTTATAACCCAATGGGGTAAACAAGACAAAGCGCTTGCTTCACCCTGTATGGTACACAGTGGTGTTCTACACTATAATTTTGGACCAACTGGGTCAAACTACTAAACTAATGATAAAGAGTTCCGTTCTTGGGGCGCCTGGGTGGCTCAGTGGGTTAAAACCTCTGCCTTCAGCTCAGGTCATGATCCCAGAGTCCTGAGATCTAGCCCCGCGTGGGGCTCTCTGCTCTGCAGGGAGCCTGCTTTCTCTTCTCTCTCTGCCTCTCTGCCTACTCATGATCTCTGTCAAATAAATAAATAAAATATTAAAAAAAAAAAAAAAGAGTTCCGTTCTTGACTCAATCTCCCTAGACTCCGAGTGAGAATGGGAGATCGGGGTGTTACAGCCAGAGGGGACACGCTGGCCGCCACGAGCTCCCCGCTCTCACTCCATCTGGTCTCCCCTCACCTTCCTGAGCGTCTCTGCTGATTCTACCAAGTGCGAGTGTTTCAAACATACAGAAGATGACATCACTGCATATCTACCACCTAGATGTAGGAATCACATCCGTGTTTCCCATATTTGTTTCAGCATGGGGCTCTCTGCTCTGCAGGGAGCCTGCTTTCTCTTCTCTCTCTGCCTCTCTGCCTACTCGTGATCTCTGTCAAATAAATAAATAAAATATTTAAAAAAAAAAAAAAAAAA